>NC_044038.1:20575242-20903106 GCF_901765095.1 Microcaecilia unicolor | reverse complement strand
GGGAAAGAGAAAAGGGGGCTGTTAGGGTAAGAAGAGAGGGAACAACTGGAGTGGGAAAGTGAGAAAGAGGAACTGCTGAGTAATGAGGAAGAGAGAAGGGGCCTTTGGGGCTAGGGAGAAGTGATGAGGTTGTGGTATAGAAAAGAGAGAGAAGGAGCTGGTAAGAATGGGGGAACAGATGAGGCTGCCAGGGTGAAATAGTGAAAAAGGGTGGCTGATAGGGCTGGGGAATCAGAAAGAAAGAGAGAGGGGGATGCAGGTGCTAGGGAGAAGAGACAAGACGTTTGAGGCAGGCAGATGGGAAAGGAGGGCTGCTGGGGCTGGGGGATAGGAAAGAGAGAGAAGGGGCTTCTGGGGATGGGAAAGAGAGAGAAAGGAGGCAGCTAAGATAGAAAAACAAAGGAGGATGGACAGGAAAGAGAGAGAGAGAGAGAGAGAGAGGGAACTGCGGGGATGGGAAAGAGAGGGGGCTGCTGGAGAATAAGAAAGAGGTGGGGGAGAAGAGAGACAGGGGTTTCTGGAACTGGGACTGGAAAAGAGAAAGGGAGGTGCAGGGGATGGGGAGAAGAGAGACAAGGGCTCCTGAGACTGACAGGTGGGAAAGAGAGGGAGGGGGCTGCTAAGATAGGAAAACAAAAGAGGGTGGCAGATGGACAGGAAAGAGAGAGAGAGGGGATTGCTGGGGCTCGGAAGAAGAGAGACAGGAATGCTGTGACAGAGTTGCTTAAAGGGGGTGAATTTTTTTGGGGGGGGGGGGAGAGGGAGAGGGCCCAAGACAGAATAGCTTGCAGTGGCCCTGAGAGCAATGGCTGACTTGATGCTCTTTGCAATGCATCCTCATCTCTAACTGTCCTGGACAGAAGACATGACCAAAGAATCTTACCAAAATTCTCCACAGATAGATTGTGTGTGTGTGTGTGGTGGGGGGGGGGGGGGGGGGATACATCTTGTCCCATTGCTAATATCTCTATCACCACATACACCGTTACTTCTACTGGTCGCCTACAGCTCCTGAGTTAGGCTACACACTGCCCCAATTCCCCCCCCCCCCTCCTCCACATGAGGACAGCCTCACCACCTCATCAGCTCTGACGATTTCTTATTAGTTACTGCAGATTGAGTGGGAATTTTACTTTATAGCTTTCATGTTTCATGTTCCCACTCTGGGTCTGGCTTTGCTTGTGGAGCACGTCCAAAACATGCTGTAACTTGCTATCTGTGGATAATTCTGCCCTGCTGTGGCCTTTCATTTTTTTTTAAAGAATTTTCATACCTTTTAAGGTAAAATTCAGGATCCTGGCTAGGATTTTAGGACACCTTTGTTCAGTGCCAGGTTTTGGCAGACGTACCACAGGCAAATGCCTCCAGCCCCAAATTTTAATAGGTACTGGACCACTGCCTCCAATGTTGTGCCTCAGCTGGGTCAGTGCTGCTGTGCTCCACCTGTAAAGTAACATTAGAGGCACCCTCTCTACAAAGAAAATTTAGCACTGGGTTAATCAGCTGAGAGCGGCCAGCACTGACCCTTGCAGGGCTTACTGTCACCATGGAAACCCATGCTAGGGGAAGGCTCAGGCACCGCAGAGGGCGCTAGGCCCCAGACTAAACTTCCAAGTGGAAGAGCTGCAGAGGTGCTGCCAATGGTACTCTGATTTCGATGCAGTAAATGCTGAATTAGATCTCTGCGCTAAGCTTCAGTACAGCATTCGAGCACATTTTAACAAGATAACAGTTTTAATAATATGAATATTACTGTGCCGGGCCGCCCGGCAGCCCCGCCCCCCCCCCAAGGTCGCCGCCGCCGCCACTCCCCCCTCCACCTCCCAAGATCACCACCGCTCCCCCCCGAGATCGCCGCAGCCACTGCTCCCCCCTCCACCCCCCCCCCCCCCGAGGTCACTGTCATTCTCTCCTCTGTCTGCCACCGGGCTGGGCCCCCTGCATGAAATCGCAGTCTCACCTCCGTGAAAGCAGTGCTGCAGGCAGCAGAACGCCTCCCTTCGGCCCTCCTTCCTCCTTGTGTCCCGCCCCCCTCGCGGAAGTTACGTCAGACAAGGGCGGGACACCGGGAGGGAAGGAGGGCCAAAGGAGACGTTCTGCTGCCCGCCAGCGCTGCTTTCACGGAGGTGAGACTGCGATTTCAATGCAGGGGAAGACAGTCGACGATGGAGGGGGGTGGGACTGTGACACCGGGCCCGGGAATTTTGTCCCCCTGACCCCCCCCCCATCTCGGCAGCTATGCTCCTGAGTCGTATTGATGATGTGGGATGGTGGCTGGTGTGAGTGGTTTAGTTGTTGTGATTTTTTAATGTATCTATATTTGATTGTTTTATTATGCATGTATTTATTTATTTATTTAGTTGCATTTGTATCCCACATTTTCCCACCTATTTGCGGGCTCAGTGTGGCTACTAATTACATAGTGCATAATGGAAATATCTTTTTGTTACAATTCAATTATGGAATACATTGTGAAGGGTTGTGGTAAGGCAAATTCAAAGTATCAATAAGGAAAGAGAACAGTGGAGTATAACAATGGGAAAATGATAGGCGATAGGACAATAATAAGAGACAATTATGTTAACAATATTAACTATAGATAGAGTTTTAAGTGTGGTGAGGATAAGGGGAAAGAGAGTTTAGAAGAGTGTATTGACGCATTTCTGTTAATTGTATAGACTATGTGTTTGATCCTTGCAATGTCTTATCAAAGAGATGAGTCTTCAATAGTTTGCGGAAGTCGGTTAATTCGTAGGTCGTTTTCAGGTTGCGTGGTAGTATATTCCAGAATTGCGTGCTCATATAAGAGAAGGTTGATGAGTGCAGTGCTTTGTATTTTATTCCTTTGCACTTAGGGAAGTGGAGATTGAGGGGTGTTCGGGATGATCTTTTAGCATTTCTGGGTGGTAGGTCTATTAAATCAGACATGTATGCAGGTGCTTCACCATGAATGATTTTGTGAACTAATGTGCATACTTTAAAAGTTATACGTTCCTTGAGTGGGAGCCAGTGTAGTTTCTCACTTAGTGGTTTTGCGCTTTCATATTTTGGTTTTCCAAAGATGAGTCTGGCAGCTGTATTCTGGGCTGTTTGCAGTTTCCTCAATATTTGCTCTTTGCAGCCTGCGTATAGTGAGTTGCAGTAGTCTAGATGGCTGAGTACTAGTGATTGCACTAGGCTGCGGAAGACAGATCTTGGAAAGAACGGTCTTGTTCTTTTAGCTTCCACATTGAGTAGAACATCTTTGGTGTGTGTGTTCGCGTGTGTCTCAAGTGTTAGGTGGCGATCGATGGTGACTCCAAGGATTTTTAAAGTTTCTGAGATTGGCAGATTTAGTTTAGGTGTTAATGCGATACATTTTTTCGTGTTGTATTGGGAGGTAAGTATGAGGCATTGAGTTTTTTCTGCGTTTAGTTTCAATCGAAATGCATCTGCCCATGCGTTCATGATGTGTAGACTTTGGTTGATTTCACTGGAGATTTCTTTAATGTCTTGCTTGAAAGGAATATATATTGTTACATCATCAGCGTATATGTATGGGTTAAGGTTATGGTTTGATAGACGTTTTGCCAAGGGGATCATCATTAGATTGAAAATAGTTGGTGAGAGGGGGGATCCTTGTGGTACTCCACATTCAGGTGTCCATGCGGCAGATGTAGTTGAATTTGATGTGACCTGATATGAGCGTAAGGTTAGAAACCCTTTGAACCAGCTTAGGACATTGCCTCCGATGCCGAAATATTCAAGTATGTGTAATAGGATTTCATGGTCAACCATATCAAAGGCACTTGACATGTCAAATTGTAGGAGGAGTACGTTGGTGCCGGTTGCAATCATTTGTTTAAATTTGGTCATTAGGGGATTAATACTATTTCGTGCGTGCTGTGATTGCTCGAAAACCTGATTGGGCGTCGTGCAGTATTGAGAACTTGCAGAGATAGTCTGTGAGTTGTTTGGTTACCATTCCTTCGGTTATTTTAGTTATTAGTGGTATAGATGCTACTGGTCTGTAGTTAGTTATTTCACTTGCGTTTTTTTTAGTGTCTTTGGGTATTGGGGTGAGTAAAATTTTTCCTTTTTCTTTTGGTAAAAGTCCGTTTTGTAGCATGAAGTTCACGTGGTTAGTTAGGTCTGTTATGAATTGTTGAGGAGCTGATTTCATAAGGTTGTTTGGGCAGATGTCTAGTTTGCATTGGGATTTGGCGAATCTTCTGAGTGTTTTAGAGATGAGGTCTTCTGATATTAATTCGAATTCGGTCCAGATCCTGTCTGCTGGGTATATCCCATCTTCTGGGTCTAGACAGTTTAGGAGTGTGGCGTATTCAGTAGGGTTGGCGGGTGTTTTAAGTCGTAATTGTATAATTTTCTCCTTGAAGTATTTCGCGAGGTCATTGACTCCTGGTGTGTCTTTGCTGTTGTTTGTAACTTGTGTGGTATCTAATAATTTATTTACAAGGTAGAAGAGTTTGTGTGTGTCTTTGTAGTTTGGTCCAATCATTGTTTTGTAGTGTAGTCTTTTAGTCTGTTTTATGGTGTATTTGTATTTTCTCCGAATTATTTTCCAGGCATTCAATTTGTGTAAGCTTAGTAATTTTAAAAAACATAAATGGCATGCAATTTACACTAAAGAGAATCCACGTACGTGGAGAACTCAGTAGATCCCACGGGATAAATAATGAAAATAAAAGAAATGGGAATAAAAACCAGGCTTATCCAAAAAGCTGGAACCAAACCAAATGTTAAAAATCCAACAAACAATATATTAATTTTCTTTAAAACAGAACTCATTAAGAATATATTAATGAGTTCTTTTAAAGAAAATTAATAAATATTGTTTGTTGGATTTTTAACATTTGGTTTGGTTCCAGCTTTTTGGATAAGCCTGGTTTTTATTCCCACTTCTTTTATTTTATTTTCATGCAAATTACACAGCGTTAAAAAGTATGCACTGTCAAAAAAAAAAAGCACGCACTGCTGTGATAATATAAAGTTTTTCACTATATCGAGAGTAAATATTTCCATTCCTCACAGTGCATGAACAGGAACTGGCTCACATGCTGACAGGAAGGAAGATATTTCCTTTACCCCTACCCTACAAAAATGCCCTGCTCCCCTGATGGTCCTGTGGGCTCCTGACCTCAGAAAAGCAGATGCTCATCTCTTGATTCCCTGACACTTCCCCCCTCCACGGAGCCCTGATCAACCACACACACACCTTCAAAAGCTGGGAGGCACAAGCAATGTCCACTCGCTTCTGCTTCTGGCCCCCACCATTTTGCAAAATGGTGGTGCCTGACCCTTCAAAGTGTGGTGGGACACAGCACTAAGGATCAGTCTCTTTTGAAGACTGACACCTACTGGTGTATCCCAAATCACCTCTAGTGGTCAGGCACCACCATTTTGCAAGATGGAAGCATCATAGGCTGGTGTGAGTGAGCATCACTTCTGCCTCTCTTTTGGAGTTGCGTGTGTAGGGGGGGGGGAGGATGGAGGAGGTCCACTTTGACCTTCAAGGACTGTTTACATGGAGTTGGGGAGGGGGTCTGGGGTCCATTTGGGCCTTCATACTTTGGTAGGGTTAGGGTGCCCACTTGGGCCACTAGGGACAGCTTTTGTGGGGTTGGGGTAGGGAGTGGGGGGTCTTGGGGCCCATGAGCCACCAGGGATGAGTGATCTGAGGTAGACATGATGCAAACCACAGAAACACGCCAATGTCAGCATTAACTATTTCATAACAGGAAGAAAGGCATTGCAGCACATGGTGACCAAAGAAATCAAATGTCATTCAGAACTTCAGAGTTACAGCACAAACATTGAAAGAAGACGGTTTTTATATTACAAATCAACAAATTCGCATTGTATTTTTGGGAGCCATTATCTTGACTGCATTATATCCGAATCTGTATTCTAATGGGTCTTGTTATACTACGGTTGCACTGTACCTGCATATAATAATTGTAAGCTAATTTGGTTATACCACAAAAAGGCAGTATATCAAATCCATTACCCTTTGCCCTTTAACTTTGCTGCTAAAAGTGTCTCAAAATTTTTTATCTTTCATTTATTTCCCTTCCATGTGTGTCAACCAATATTTGTAATGAGTCCTAGATGTCTTTTGATGATTGTACTGTCTAGCAGATAACAATCTGTATATACGTGTAAAAAATCACTCCAAAAACCCAACGACAATTAAAAAGAGAACTTAAAGAAAACATGATAGTTAGTGTATGGCAAAAAAAAAAACAGCACCAGGGGCCTTGAAAAGAGGGACACAGTTCTTTAATCATACACCTTTATAGAACAGTCTTCGAAAAGGACCCTTTTTGAAGACTGTTCTATAAAGGTGTATAAAGGCTCCCCATCCACTACCCTTTCTGTTAAGTTTATTTTATATCGGAATGCCTATTGTACCTAAAAGTAATTTCCACCCCCATGTGTGAACCAGGTAGCTCTCATGGGCATCAGCCACTGGTAAGAAACTTGATGCAAGAAAAGCAGACATAGTGAGGAACTGAGTTCGATTCCCGGCACAGGCAGCTCCTTGTGACTCTGGGCAAGTCACTTAACCCTCCATGCCTGCCGCATTGAGCCTGCCATGAGTGGGAAAGCGCGGGGTACAAATGTAACAAAAATAAATAAATAAATAAATAAAAACATGAGAAGAGCATTGATAATATTGACGTCAGTGCCAAATGTTTATCCTGTATATTGTGTGAAGAGAGAGAAGATCCTCAAGTACCAAACAATGCAGACGTGGAGGGGCATAATCGAACGGGGCGCCCAAGTTTTCATGAGGACGTCCTCGCAGGACAGCTCCGTGAAGGGGCAGGGAAACCCGTATTATTGAAACAAGATGGGCGTCCATCTTTTGTTTCGATAATACGGTCGGGGACGCCCAAATCTCAACATTTAGGTTGACCTTAGAGATGGTCGACCTAAATGTTGAGATGGTCGTCCTTAGAGATGGTCGTTCCCGGTTTTCAGCCATAATGGAAACTGAGGACGCCCATCTCAAAAATGACCAAATCCAAGCCCGTTGGTCGTGGGAGGAGCCAGAATTTGTAGTGCACTGGTCCCCCACACATGCCAGGACACCAACCGGGCACCCTAGGGGGCACTGCAGTGGACTTCACAACTCCGCCCACACGTTGTTAACCACGCCCCTGCGGGGCGAGAAAACCCGCAGCCGGCGAAGAAATAACAACCCGCCCAATGAAATCAAAAACTGCCCAAAAAACCGCGACGCGCAGCGGGCAAAAATTTCCCGCAGCGGGTCGCGGAAAGCCGCCCAATTGGGCGGGAAAACCATCCATCTGACAACTTTGGTACAGAGTGACCCTGCAAGAGCAGGCCACATGAGGACACTGTTATATGTACGGACTAGTTTCATGTTTGCCTTTTTTCTCCTACCTGTGAATCCTGACCTAACAGCTTTTAATAAATCCTCTTTTCCTCTACCTGCAAACTGCTGTGGCTCTGTCTACAGGGGCGTAGCCAGACTTCAACAGGAGGGAGGTCCAGAGCCCAAGGTGAGGGCACATTTTAGCCCCCCCCCCGGCGCCGCCGACCTCCCCACCATTGCTGAACCCCCTCCGCCACCAACTTTGACCCCCCCGCCATTGCCGAACCCCCTGCCGACAACCCTCTCGACACCCCCTCCCACCGCCAACCCACTATCGCCTACCTTTGCTGGGGGGGACCCCAACCCCTGCCAGCCGAGCCGAGATATCTTCTTCCCAATCCTGCGCAAGCTGATGACCCTCTCAACCCTCCCTCCCGCCGCCAACCGCCGTCGCCTACCTTTGCTGGTGGGGGACCCCAACCCCCGCCAGCTGAGCCGAGGCCCTCTTCTTCCCAATCCCGCGCAAGGCTTCGTTCTAGACTAGAACGAAGCCTTGCGCGGGATTGGGAAGAAGAGGACCTTGGCTCGACTGGCGGGGGTTGGGGTCCTCCGCCAGCAAAGGTAGGCGACGGCGGGTTGGCAGCGGGAGGGGGGGTCAAGAGGGTCATTGGCAGGGGGGTCCATGGGCAAATCTACGGGGGCCCACGCCCCCGTGGCCCCATACTGGCTACGCCACTGGTCTTACCTGGGCACCAGGCCCACCCTTGTTCACATTACCACGTGGTTAAGTGCACCCGCACTACTGGCATACATTTATTGCATATGCAGCTTAAAAAAAACATCCTCACCCCCTCAAGCAGCAACAACCCTATTCCCTCCTCCCAATGAGATCATGACCCCTCTACCTCCCCATGAGTTCCAGACCTCCTTCCTCCCTGATAGTCCACTCCTCAGCACCTACCTGGGGTGTCCTTGGTGGTAAATGACTTCAGATAAAACAATTAACTTTACTTCACAGACATATTTGGCCTAGTGCTGGATGAATGTTGTCAAATCCAAGTATTTAAGTTTAGTAACTGATCACAAGCAAGCCACCCTTCCAATATTCTGTGATTTAAACCTATATCATAGATAATAGTTAAGAGATGGTTCAGTCTTATCTCACAAATGGATTTTGTTACTGAGCCCATCAGAAAAATAGTTGCAAGGCATGACAGTAATTTAATTATGCTGTGTCCCAGCCTCCAGAATTGTCCAACATGACTTTTTCAAATGATTTGCTAGTTTCGCAAGCTAAGGAGTTCCAGCAGAACTCTGAATCCTCTCGAAAATGTGGATTCAAAGAGCAGATCCGTGGGAAGATTAGAGGACAACCCTCCTAAAAGAGAAGGTCAACCAACAACTGACTCGGCCATCAAAGTCCTTCTGACTCTTCTGACTTGTCACATGCAGCCAGTCACAAAATTTCAGGGGTGTTCTAGGCAGGGCTTTTTCTTCAGGGGGTACTTGGGGGTAATGAGTACTGGCACCTTTTCCATTGTCTCCTAAAATTGGCCCATGGACCTCAAGTTTTAAAGAATTTCAGGCTCTACACACAAATTCTGCCTGGTCATAGATTCAGTGACTGGTTGCAGGGGGCTTGGCTATTGTGGGGTGGGTCCCTCAGTGATCACCCACCCCTGAAGGGTGGCCTGGCATTTGAGTACCGGTACCTTTTTTGCTAGAAAAAACGCACTGGTTCTAGGCCACACTAATTCTCCAGCTTTAGGAAAAGATTATGCAACCAACAGAAACCTCCTTACCTGCTCTCTGTACTTCAGCCTAGGATATATGGGCTTGGGTCAAAGTCTTTGCTGTTCGCTTTCCTGAATAAGGTTGGTACATCTCGCTGACCCTTTTGCTTTGACTGCCTCCAGACTTCCCAGAGATCACCCAGACTTCGTATCACTATACTGAAACGTTTGTAGAATGCTCTAAGAGAATTTGCCATGGGATTCTTTACTTACAGTTTATCTCAGCTGCAGTGACTGGGTCAGTAGTACCATTGCAAGCTGCCTTTTATCTCTTCACTGAGGCAACTATCTGATCTCTTCTGCCCTGGGTTCTCTCTTCTTTTGTGGTCGCTAAACTTCTCCGACAGACTCTTGAATCATTTTGCCATAACTATGCTCCTCCTCTAGCACTGTCACTCCCTCTCCACCAAACCTCCTGAAAACATCAGACTTTCTGAATTGTTTGTGCTTTGGGATTGATATACTGCCTTTCTGTGGAAACAATCAAAGCAGTTTACATATATAACAGGTGCTTATTTTGCACCGGGGCAATGGAGGAGTGGCCTAGTGGTTAGGGTAGTGGACTTTGGTCCTGAGGAACTGAGTTCGATTCCCACTTCAGGCACAGGCAGCTCCTTGTGACTCTGGGCAAGTCACTTAACCCTCCATTGCCCCATGTAAGCCGCATGAGCCTGCCATGAGTGGGAAAGCGCAGGGTACAAATGTAACAAAAATAAAATAGATACTGCCCGTCCGTGGCCGTGACAACCCTCAGACTTACCCTGTTTCTGGGAGTCAGTGTCTGTGCTGGCTTCTGCTTGTCCTGTGTCTGTGTCTGTTAGGTTCTCTCTGGCTCTGTGTGCTGATGCCCTACTGAACCTCACCTGTGTGGGCTTTGCCTCTCCAAGATGGCTGCCGCCTCCTCCTCTTTGCCAGTATCCAAGATGGCCCCCGCTGTTCCTCCCTAGGCGACTGCTCGTGTGTCAAGCCTCTGTTGGTTGGAAGGTGATGCTGCAGCTGTGGCTCTGGTGTTGATGAGCTTTATTAGTCACTTGGAGACTACAGTCCTGGCCTTTGCATCTCATCTAAAGGTCCTGGTGTATAGAGTGCTCTGTACACAGTTTCAGTGTTTGCTCTGTGTGAGTTTCTATGTTTGACTAGCTAGCTTAGGCACCGTCTGGCTTGTAGCCTGTGCATAGCTCTGCTAGTTCTCTGTGTTTGTTTCCAGTGTTGACTAGTAGTTAGGCACCGTCTGGCTTGTAGCCTGTGTATAGCTTTGCTAGTGCTCTGTGTTTGTTCCTAGTGTAGACTAGCCAGCTTAGGCACCGTCTGGCTTGTAGCCTGTGCATAGCTCTGCTAGTTCTCTGTTTGTTTCCAGTGCATGACTAGTTAGCTTAGGCACCGTCTGGCTTGTAGCCTGTGCATAGCTCTGCTAGTTCTCTGTGTGTTTCCAGTGCATGACTAGTTAGCTTAGGCACCGTCTGGCTCGTAGCCTGTGCATAGCTTTGCTAGTGCTCTGTGTTGTTCCTAATGAAGACTAGCCAGCTTAGGCACCGTCTGGCTTGTAGCCTGTGCATAGCTCTGCTAGTTCTCTGTTTGTTTCCAGTGTTTGACTAGTTAGCTTAGGCACGTCGGCTTGTAGCCTGTGTATAGCTTTGCTAGTGCTCTGTGTTGCCTAGTGTAGACTAGCCAGCTTAGGCACGTCTGGCTTGTAGCCTGTGCATAGCTTTGCTAGTGCTCTGTGTTGTTCTAGTGTAGACTAGCCAGCTTAGGCACCGTCTGGCTTGTAGCCTGTGCATAGCTTTGCTAGTGCTCTGTTTGTTCCTAGTGTAGACTAGCCAGCTTAGGCACCGTCTGGCTTGTAGCTGTGCATAGCTTTGCTAGTGCTCTGTGTTTGTTCTAGTGTAGACTAGCCAGCTTAGGCACCGTCTGGCTTGTAGCCTGTGCATAGCTCTGCTAGTTCTCTGTGTTTGTTTCCAGTGCATGACTAGTTAGCTTAGGCACCGTCTGGCTCGTAGCCTGTGCATAGCTCTGCTAGTTCTCTGTGTTTGTTTCCAGTGCATGACTAGTTAGCTTAGGCACGTCTGGCTCGTAGCCTGTGCATAGCTTTGCTAGTGCTCTGTGTTGTTTCCAGTGCATGATAGTTAGCTTAGGCACCGTCTGGCTCGTAGCCTGTGCATAGCTTTGCTAGTGCTCTGTGTTGTTCCTAATGAAGACTAGCCAGCTTAGGCACCGTCTGGCTTGTAGCCTGTGCATAGCTCTGCTAGTTCTCGTGTTTGTTTCAGTGCATGACTAGTTAGCTTAGGCACCGTCTGGCTGTAGCTGTGCATAGCTTTGCTAGTTCTCTGTGCTTGTTCATAGTGTTAGACTAGCCGCCCTTGCTAGCCACTTTCCCGAGACTGTGTTGTTCCTAGTGTTAGACTAGCCGCCCTTGCTAGCCACTATCCGAGACTGTGTTTGTTCCTAGCGTAAGACTAGCCGCCCTTGCTAGCCACTATCCCGAGACTGTGTTTGTTCCTAGCGTAAGACTAGCCACCCTTGCTAGCCACCTCCAGAGACTGTGTCCTCTCCGGCTAGCCGCCCTTGCTAGCCACCTCCAGAGACTGTGTCCTCTCCGGCTAGCCGCCTTGCTAGCCACCTCCAGAGACTGTGTCCTCTCCGGCTAGCCGCCCTTGCTAGCCACCTCCAGAGACTGTGTCCTCTTCAGCTAGCCGTCCTTGCTAGCCACCTACAGAGACTGTGTCCTCTTCAGCTAGCCGTCCTTGCTAGCCACCTACAGAGACTGTGTCCTCTTCAGCTAGCCGTCCTTGCTAGCCACCTACAGAGGCTGTGTTTTCTTCAGTTAGCCGTCCTTGCTAGCCACCTCCAGAGACTGTGTTTTCTTCAGCTAGCCGTCCTTGCTAGCCACCTCCTGAGGCTGTGTTTTCTTCAGCTAGCCGTCCTTGCTAGCCACCTCCAAAGATTGTGTCCTCTGCAGCTAGCCGTCCTTGCTAGCCACCTCCAGAGATTGTGTTCTCTTCAGCTAGCCGTCCTTGCTAGCCATCTCCAGAGACTGTGTCCTCTTCAGCTAGCCGTCCTCACTAGTCACCTTCAGAGGCTGTGTTCCAGCTCAGGGGTTTCTCTCCTGTATGTTCCAGTCCAGTGGGGCCACTCCAGTGTGTCCAGTCCAGCGGGCCCCACTCCAGTGCGCACCCGTCCGGTGCGTTCCAGTTCCGAGTGTTCCGGTGTAGAACTCCAGTCCGGAGTTCCGGTCCAGTCTTGTTTCCTCTCTACCTGGAAGGTGATTTGCTGCCACTGCCGCTCCACGGTAGTGGCCTATGGACTCACAAACCCCGCGCTCCGGGGAAGAAGCCTGAAGGTATGCCAAGGTCCTCGAGAGCGCGGCAAGCGCGAGAGACGCGACAGATACTATTGGAGATTCTACATGGAATGTTGCTATTGAGATTCTGTTGCTACTATTGGAGATTCTACATGGAATGTTGCTATTCCACTAGCAACATTCCACATAGAAGCCTACCCTTGCAGATCAGCAACGCGGCCGCGCAGGCTTCTGTTTCTGTGAGTCTGACGTCCTGCACGTACGTGCAGGACGTCAGACTCCACAGAAACAGAAGCCTGCGCGGCCGCATTGCCTCCACATGGAATGTTGCCAGTGGAGGAGTAGCCTAGTGCAGAGGTAGGCAATTCCAGTCCTCGAGAGCCGCAGGCAGGCCAGGTTTTCAGGATATCCACAATGAATGCAGGAGATAGATTTGCAAGCACTACCTCCATGGTATGCAAATCTATCTCCTGCATATTCATTGTGGATAGCCTGAAAACCTGACCTGCCTGCGGCTCTCGAGGACCGGAGTTGCCTACCCCTGTGCTATGCCAATATTCAGCGCTAACTGGTTAACATTTAGTGGTCAAAGATAAGCCTGATAGTTCAGCGGCCTATTTTGACTACTCACCATAGCTGATTTGGTGCTGAATATCCACTCCTAACCGGCTATGTCGCACCATATAGCTGGTTAGTGGCTAGCCGCCAACTGGGATATTCAGCAGGAGTTGTTCCTAATTGGTTAAACAGTTTGAATATCTGGGGGCAAAGATTTAAATCCACCAGCCAATGATGTAGAAATCTCTAACATTATCATAATTGAAATCAACCATTATTGTTGTTATTGAATTTGTTAGCTTCCTTAATTTTTTTTAAATAACATTACATCATCTGTTTGTTCATTCTGGCTAGATGGACAATAGCATCCCACCATCACTTTTTCTTTCCTTCACACATGGAACTTTTATCCATAAAGATTCTGCAGTGCATTCTGTTCTTCAGAACTTATTCTGTTTGAATCAATGTCCTCTTTAACATTACTACTACTACTACTTAACATTTCTAGAGCGCTACTAGGGTTACGCAGCGCTGTACAGTTTAACAAAGAAGGACAGTCTCTGCTCAAAGGAGCTTACAATCTAAAGGACGAAATGTCAAGTTGGGGCAGTCTAGAATAGAGGTAAAGTGGTTAGGTGCCGAAGGCGACATTGAAGAGGTGGGCTTTGAGTAAGGATTTGAAGATGGGCAGGGAGGGGGCTTGGCGTATGGGCTCAGTGAGTTTATTCCAAGCATGGTCCAATTTGTCCAATCTGGTCCAACCTATCATTGCAATATAATATCTACCCTGGTATCACAGTATCCCATGGGATATCGCCTTTCACCAGGTCTCTGAGATGCCTATTATATCTACTTCTTTTTTTAGTGCTGTACATTCTAACTCTCCCATCATTTTTGAGGCATCTAGCATTTTTATACAGGCATTTCAAAGTATTTCTTGTTCGTTACAACTTGCTTTGCAGTTGGCAGTGATAAATTTCAATCTTTCACCTCTGTCCGCATTTTAGGTAAAGGCACCTCGGACACTTTGTCATTATTAAAACCTCTCTATTGGGATGTCCTGATTTCCTGTTTTGCTATGTGTTCCCAAGGGACTGTCAGCTTTCCCCAAGTTCTAGTTTAAAAGCTGCTGTATCTAATTTTTAAACACCAGTGCCAGCAGCCTGGTTCCACCCTAGTTAAGGTAGAGCCCATCCTTCAGAATAGGCTCCTCCTTCCACAGAATGTTGTCTAGTTCCTAACAAGTCTAGATGCCCTCCTTCTTGCACCATCATCTCATCCATGTATTGAAACTCTGGAGCTCTGCCTACCTCATAGCCCTGCGCAAAGGGGAGCATTTGTGAGACTGGTTGGGGGCTGGAGGCAGTAGCGGAAACACCACAAAAAGCACAAGGAGCCTTCAAGAGTGGGGACTGGAGGCAATATCACTTTTAGCTTGAAACTGGAAGTGCTTGTTGGAAGAGGTAGTATGAAAGGACCTCCAGTTTAATAGAAAAGTCAGTTTAATCAGCCATAGCACTAACAGTCCTCGATTGGGGTCAAGCACCATGGCTCCTTCTGGAACACATGAACATGGCCCTAAAATCCAGAAAGTACATGTTGTCAACAATTGAGACCACCCTAAATACTAGGTGGACCAGACAGCCCCATAAAGTAGCATGATTTTTAAAATTAATTAATTTATACCTTTGCTTTTATACTGTCCATCTTTAAATTCTAAAAAATTCAATATTGGTACCAATTAAAAAAAAGTGCATATTATATACATCTACAGTTCTCATGGCACAGTTGTCAGTTGTTTCCAACATGAGTGAATCATGTTATCGTCTTTCCTAAACCAGCCAAAATAGGAGATTAATGATTTAAATGGTATTTTTTTAGATTTTGATGCCAATTTTCCATTAGGTGTCTAATTGTTGATAGAGGGGTATCCATAGTTGTTATTGTATCAATCCATTGCATTGCTGGTCCTCTCTTTTGCATTGACCTTCAACCTTGCCAAGCAAGATACCTTTTATCTAATTAACTCTCTCTTCACATGATGTGTCCAAAGTATGAAAGTCAAAGTCTTGTAATTTGAATTTACAAAAAAAGCTTAGGTCTGATCTTCTCGAATACTGATCGATTTGCTCTTCAGGAAGTTCACAGTATATGCAGGACCAAAAACAAAATAAGGAAATAAAAGGCAAATATTCCTATGAAAATAAATCCAAGAAACAGAGGAGACAGTATTCTTTGCCAGCAGTGTACTTCAAAAGTATCATTTGCTTTCCTGTCTTCCTTCTTCACTATGGGGCCTTTTACTAAGGCACTCCCACAGTGGCGTTCCTAAGTCGGCTACCACCCGGGGCGGATCGCCGCTGCGCACCCCCCCCCGGGTGCAGCAGCATCCGTCCCCCCAGGGTGCAGCACGACACCCCGGTGCATGAAGCCCCCCCTCTGGTGCAATGACACCCCCTCCCCGGCGCATCAAGCCCCCCCGGGTGCATTCTTGGCTGCTGGAGGGTAAGCTGTTCCGGGGCAGAGGGAGCAGGGAACCAGCAGAGCTGACAGGTGCGCGGCTGCTCTCTGCACCCTCCAGCAGCATGCACCCAGGGCAGACCGCCCCTACCGTCCCACCCTTCCTACGCCACTGCACTCCCAAAAGTGGCCTGCGTTGGTGTAGGCATGTGTTTTGGGTGCACGCTGGTCCATTTCCTGAGTGTGCATGGAAAATAGGGATTTTTTTTTATTGTGCTGGAAAATGGACGTGTGGCAAAATGAAAATCAGTGTGCGTCCATTTTCAGCCTGAGATCTTAATGTCACCCATTGACTTAGCGTAAGGTCTCATGTGCTAACCAGCGGTAAGTGTCTAGCACGCACTGTCGATTACCGCTGGGTAAATGCCCCGTGGTAGAAAATAGTTTCTACCGTGTGTTTTTGGGCGCATTCCAAAAATGGAATTACCACCCAGGGCATGCGGTAACCGGAGGGTAGTGCCAATTTGACGCACGTTGGACCCATGCAGGCACCTATGTGTCTTTGTATGATGCTATAGAGAATACCATAGCTTGGATAATAGAATCTTTAGATGCAGAAATACACTGGGGATCTTTTTCTAGGTCTTTCATAGCTATTCTTGCAAGAGCAATGCGTTGTTGGATTTCTTGCCTGCTTGTTTCATTATTGATTATTGATCCAAGCAGGTTGAAATCGTCTACTGTTTTGATTGCTTTGTCTTCGTCACCTTGAAGTGCAGACTCAGTTTGAAGCTTTCTTCCTTGATCTTGATAAGCAGATGTTTCAGAGTGTCTTCAGTTTCAACCAGTAATGTGGCGTTTTGTCAGCACAGCAAAAGTTGTTGATGAGTCTTCCACCGACTTTTATTCCTTGAACTTCTTCATACAATCCTGCTTCTATGATGATTTGTTCCACAAAATTACCTCACGTTGGATCTCAGGGCACTCGGCCCAACCATCATTAATACCATGCTTATTTGGTTTGTTTGTTTCTGTGGTTGATTATTTAAAATATCATGGCTATACAATAGATTATAAGCTCTCCTTTACAACTACCAATCTCCCTAATATCATGTCCTCATTATCACCATTTATTTATTTATTGCATTTGTATCCCACATTATCCCACCTCTTTGCAGGCTCAATGTGGCTTACAGTAAATCATGGATAGTGGGAATGAGAGGAGAATTGACATTTAGTGTTGCAGAAGTAATTTGGGTAGTATGGTAATGGAAAACTGGATAGTGACATGACATAGGGCATTCTTAACATTGCTAGATATGTATGGGGTTTCACAAGTATGTATGGGGGTTTCACAAGTTTTGGTCTTTATGGTATATCTTGTCGAAGAGATGGGTCTTCAGCTGTTTGCGGAAGTTGGTCAGTTCATAGGTCGCTTTTAGGTTCCTTGGCAGTACGTTCCAGAATTGCGTGTTCATGTAGGAAAAGGTTGATGCGTGCATTAGTTTATATTTTAGGCCTTTGCAGTTAGGGAAATGAAGGTTGAGGAATGTGCGAGATGATCTTTTGGCATTCCTGGGTGGTAGGTCAATCAGGTCCGACATGTAGGCTGGGGCTTTGCCGTGGACGATTTTGTGTACTAAGGTGCATACTTTGAACGTGATGTGCTCTTTGAGTGGCAGCCAGTGTAGTTTCTCTCGAAGGGGCTTTGCGCTTTCGTATTTTGGTTTTCCAAATATGAGTCTGGCTGCTGTGTTTTAGTTTTAGTCCTAAAACCCTTCTTTTTCTGTAAGGCAAGTCTATCGAATGCTTAACCTATCAAATACTATCTAGATGTCATAACTATGTTCCTGTTTACTTCCTGTCATACCCATGTTCCTAACTGTTCCAATCGTCTGTAATTCCTGGCCATGATTAGCCCAGCTCTTAATTAACTGTGATCTGTCCTTGAACTGAACAGGTACAGGCGGAATACAAGAACTGGAAGGAAATCAAACCTATAAAAGGCAAGTGACCGACTCACCTGCAAATGCAGTAGAGTCGGAACGCTGAGAGTGTAGAAGTCCAAGCCCCCTCCACCAGCAGTACAGCCCAATAGGGAGGAAGGCTTGGACATGGGCGTGGAAATAGGAGGAGGAGGGAAGGAGGGGGCAGAACTGAGGGAAACAGACACAGCGATGGAGAACTGACGACACGACGACGGCAGAAAGAGGGAGGGCGACGCCGTGGGGGGTCAAAGGTGGTGGCGGCAGTGGGGATGGCGAAATGGCGGCGACGGGGACAGCAGGGCACAGGAGGTTACAATCGCGGTGGATGGGAGCCCGAGGATGGAGGGTAGGGGAGAGAACAGTTGATGGAAACGGGTGGATGGAACAGATGGGAGGGGAGAGAGCAGGGTTGGTGGATGGGGGGGAGGCCATAGGAAAACAAAAAACTAGCCTGTTGTTACGGGCTTAAGGCTAGTAAATAAATAAAATAATTATGTTTCCTCTGTGGTTAAGAACAACTTTTTTTAAAAATCTTAAGCTCAGTTCCATTAGATGTTATCTTGATAATACATCCTTTCACACACTGGTTCTGACCATTCTTACATCAAGATTGTTCTACTGGATCATAATCTTCACAGGCATAACTGCAATTAATATCAAACACCTTCAGACTTTGCAGTATAATGCCATAAGACTTCTATGTCATGCACAATGATTTGATTCTGTAAAACGTTTGCTTATGAAGTATCACTGGTTTAGTATAAAATTTTGGTTTGGCTCATAAGGCTATACATACTGATACACTGTTATATTTGTCTTCTCCAGTCACTCTGAATAAACTTTTACCCATTTGTTTCATTAATTATTTGAACAGTGTCTTACACTTCCTCCAAATAGTACAAAAAAACAGAAGAAACCATTCTTCGCAAAAACTAGCAACAAACAAAACAGCGAAGAGGACCAACAAAAGAAAAAATTATAAAAAATAAAAAAGTGAAAAATATAATAAAAATGCAAAAAATAAAAACACAAAAAAATATAGGGTGTCAATACTGGTTGTTGAAATTCAAAAATAAACTTTATTTGTCAATGGATAGCAAGGAGAAAGGGACTCAACACAGCTGTGTTTCGGCCATATAGGCCTGTGTCAGGAGTCTATACAAATAAAAACACATATATGTTTAGCTGCTTTTGTTACGAAAAATTGTTTTTGTTTGTCAATTTCTATTGTCATAGAAAGTTTAGCATTTGTAATGTCTCTTGATGTTATCATTACATGCTTCAATATCCATAGTACTTATTCATTTTAAATCATATATGTGTTCCGGGACAAAGAGAGCAGTGAACCAGCGCGGAGCCGACACACCCAGCAACATGCAGTCGGGGCGGATCGGCCCTCCCGCCCGTCCCTCGCCGCAAGTATGCGCTCCGGGGGAGGGGGGGAGGTATGCGCTCCGGGGAGGGTGCGCCAGTGGGAGGAGGGTGCATCGTGCTGCACCCGGGGGGGGGGGGGGGTGCGCAGCAGCGACCCGCCCCAGGTGTCAGCTCCCCTCGCTACGGCTCTGCAGTTCAGTCTCATCCTCCACCCTTTGAACCTCTGAAATCCCTTCTGAGGGCAGCCACTCCATCAGAACTCCTTCTCTCTACTGCAGCTGATAATCATTACTATCAGCTGGCCTGGAAAGATGCTGTGTCCCACCCTTGGGAACCTGGGATTTGTAGTCAGGCTTATCACCATTAAAAGAGTCTTGTGACTGCCTTCCGGGATCTTGGAAATTGTAGTGTGGACTACCCTCTCTAAAGGAGTCAGGTGATCTACCCCGGGGAAGCTGGGAGTTGTAGTCCTTCAAATGTTCCTGAATATGTCCGACCCTCCCACTTCTCCCAGAGTCTCTTCCTCTAGGTCTACTCCTGGGAAACTGGGAGTTGTAGTCCCTCACTTGTTCTGATGAATATCTGTCTTTCCGGGGGCTTACCCCCATGTCTTCCCCTCTAGCTCTACCTTGCCCATCACAGTATACTCTTGCCTATAATATTCATCATCTATTTATTTATTTTGACAATTATACCCCACATTATCCCGAACATACTCGAGTTCAATGTGGCTAACAGTAATAAATTACAGACAAGGTTTACAAAGCCGTAAACAAAATATCAAATAGACCATTGATGGCCAGTTGCAATCTCCTTCAATGGATAGAAACCTCTCAAAGAGGAGAGTTTTCAATTATTGCGAAATACCAAGTAATCAGACTGACCTTTGATTGCCATTGGCAGTGAATTCCACCACTTAGCACCCTGGTATCTAAAGTCAGCAGAGTTGTTACGTCCCTCACCTGTACGACGCTCCTCCCGGCTAGGACGAGGATCGGTCTTGGGAAGGTCTGTTTCGGTTTCCTAAGTCTGGCAGCCGTCATCTGACTTAGAGCAATGGTACAGCCATCTTGGATAGATCATATCCCAGGAAGCCATCTTGGACTAACGAGGACAGGAAGGAAGCCCATATTTGGTCCTTAGAGCTCTGCTGATGGGGGCAGCCATCTTGGTTCAGCTGCACATGCTTTAGCCTAATTCCTCCTCTACTTAAGGCACTGCCTCCAGCCCTTCAGTGCTTTGGCTTCTGCTGCGCAGAGGTTGTGGTCTGCATCCATGGACCTTGCCTGATTCCTGAGTTGCCTGTGTTTTGACTTGGCTTGTTTCCTGACCACGTGTTGTGTTGCTGCCTGCCTTTTGACCCTGGACTGTGTTTGGACTATTCTCAGCTCTACTGTTTTCCTGGCTCTTGGACTGTGTCTGCTGGCTACCTGTCTGGTCGGTGGTCCTGCAACCCCGCCGGTTCCGGCAGTCCTGCCGGCTGCTTGAACCCAGGGGCTCAACTCCTGGGGAATAGTGGCTAAGTGCAAGTGAAGCTAGGGGTTGTCTGGCTGCCTGACCGAGTGCGGTGCACTCCATCTTTGCCGTGCTCAGTCGGGGCACAAGGGCTCGCATCCCCAGTCATAACAAGAGTGAACTGACTAATAACACACTCTTGCAATCTGGAAGATGAAGTCTAAGGTAGTCCCTAGAACCAGAGAGGTTATATTGCATAGGGGAATAGTTATTAAGGGCTGCATATAATCCGCTGACGTGCCATATAATATTTGAAAGACAAGAACACATAAATTAAAAATAATCCTGGCTTTAATGGGCAGCCAGTGCAGCTTGCATAATAATGGCTCTATCAAAACGCGATACCTTGAGGGCAAGCCTAGCTGCTGTATTTTGGGCCATTTACAGCCATTTTAGGACACCCTCCTTAGATCCAGCATAGTTGGACTTGCAGTAATTGAACTGAGTTAAAACCAAAGATTGAACTAGCAGTCTAAAGATGTCAGGCGAGAAATATGATCTGATTCTCCTCAGCTTCCAAAGATACCTGAAGGATTTTTTCACTACTCAGTAGAGGAAACCTGAGGCTCAAACGTGAGGTGACTGTCAATTAATACACCCAGTACCCTAAGCATAGAGTCTAGGGGGTACAACGTGTTGTCAATAGTAAAATTATTATATGCGGTACGGTCAAAGATATTTCGTCTTATCTCTATTTAAGTTAAACTTAAATTCGGAAGCCCAGGATTCCAACAAATCCAGACCAAGCCTAATCTTAGGAACAATTTCTGGAAGACCAGTCTTGAAAGGGATATAGATTGTAACATCTTTGGGTAAATACAAGTAGAACCCCGCTGCCTCTAGCCTTTCACCTAATGGAGCCATCATAACGTTGAGTAGGATTGGAGAAAGAGGTGAACTCTGTGTCACCCCATAGTCAGGAGACCAGTGAGACAGCATTGTTCAGCCTATTAGTGCTATATTCAGTGAGCCCAATATTCAAAGCAATTTAACCGAGCAGAGAGGTTCTGACTGCCTAAGTACCAATATTCAGGGGCGTTTAACGAGGGAGGGCTGCTGAATATTACCACAACTGCCCCTGCACTGTCCAGTCAGTGTAGGGGTAACTGTGGACAGAACTATGGTGGAGCATGAGAGGAGCTGGGATCTAACCAGTTAGCGGGCCATATTCAGACCGCTAACCGGAGCAAAAAGGCTGTTCCAAGTTTAGTTGCAAAGCTAACCGGGAATTGGTCTGAATATTGGCTGGTGCCTGGTTAGCTTCCGGGTTCCAGCAGCTAGCTGTCCTGCTACCCCCCTGCCCCACAACCCCAATTCCTCCTCCCTTCCATCCTGCATATATTGTAATTCAGCTCGAGACCTCCCCACCCCCCACCCCCACCATTGTAGCCCTCCCTGGGCACATGTTGGTCCAGTGGGGTCCTGTGGGCAGGAGCAATGTTCTCTTGCTCTTGTCCAATGCGGCAGCCAGTGTAAAATGGCTGCTGTGACCACTAGTGGAAGCCTCGCGGTGCAGGGTGGGGGTGAGTGGGGGCCTCAGACTAAGTTAAAATACATGTGAGGGGGGAAGGAGGGGGGATCAGGGTCGTGAGAGAGGAAGGGGAGATTCGGAGGGGCGGCAAGCAACTTATGCGGGTCCCACCTGATATTCAGCCAGGGTCTGCATATGCCCAATTTTGCAGAATATCAGCTTGGACCTACATAAGCCCTGGTGGCTTCCTTAAATATATTTTACCCCAGATATTCAATACTGGTGCCAGACATGGCCTGGCGTTGAATATCCCCTCCGCAAAAAACTACACTGGCTCCCAATCAAAGAACGCATTGCTTTCAAAATCTGCACTCTGGTTCACAAAATTATCTACGGTGAAGCCCCGGGATACATAAGTACATAAGTAATGCCACACTGGGAAAAGACCAAAGGTCCATCGAGCCCAGCACCCTGTCCATGACAGCAGCCAATTCAGGCCAAGGGCACCTGGCGAGCTTCCCAAACTTACAAACATTCTATACATGTTATTCCTGGAACTATGGATTTTTCCCAAGTCCATGTGGTTTATGGACTTGTCCTTTAGGAAACCGTCTAACCCTTTTTAAACTCTGCTAAGCTAACCGCCTTCACCACGTTCTCTGGCAACGAATTCCAGAGTTTAATTATGCGTTGGGTGAAGAAAAAGTTTCTCCGATTTGTTTTAAATTTACTACACTGTAGTTTCATCGCATGCCCCCTAGTCTTAGTATTTTTGGAAAGCGTGAACAGACGCTTCACATCCACCTGTTCCACTCCACTCAATATTTTATATACCTCTATCATGTCTCCCCTCAGCCTTCTCTTCTCCAAGCTGAAAAGCCCTAGCCTCCTTAATCTTTCTTCATAGGGAAGTCGTCCCATCCCCGCTGTCATTTTAGTCGCCCTTCGCTGCACCTTTTCCAATTCTACTATATCTTTCTTGAGATGCGGCGACCAGAATTGAACACAATACTCAAGGTGCGGTGCATCTTGGAGCGATACAACAGCATTATAACATCCTCACACCTGTTTTCCATACCTTTCCTAATAATACCCAACATTCTATTCGCTTTCTGAGCCGCAGCAGCACACCGAGCAGAAGGTTTCAGTGTATTATCAACGACGACACCCAGATCCCTTTCTTAGTCCGTAACTCCTAAGGTGGAACCTTGCATGACGTAGCTATAATTCGGGTTCTTTTTTCCCACATGCATCACCTTGCACTTGCTCACATTAAACGTCATCTGCCATTTAGCCGCCCAGTCTCCAGTTCCTAAGGTTCTGTAATTTTTCACAATCCTGTCGCGAGTTAACGACTTTGAATAACTTTGTGTCATCAGCAAATTTAATTACCTCGACTTACCAACTAAAACACATCCGAATCAACACGAACGTACCTAAATCTGCACTACCCAAGCTGCAAAGGACTCAAATACAAATCAACTTACGCATCCAGTCTCTCCTACATAAGCACACAACTGTGGAATGCATTACCAAAAGCCTTGAAAACCACGTACGACCACCTAAACGTCCGGAAAAAAACTAAAAACTAACCTGTTTAAAAAGGCATACCCTACCGATCCAACATAAATGCCTGATCTCTGCAACGCACCAAAACTAAAGTACGTAAAGGACATGACACAACTCTTCCTCGATTCCCTAGTGTGGCTGTGCCACATGAACTTTATCTTACCAGAACATCACTTTGTATTTGTTTACACCGGAGTCTGTAACATAGTAACATAGTAGATGACGGCAGAAAAAGACCTGCACGGTCCATCCAGTCTGCCCAACAAGATAACTCATATTAGCTGCTTTTTGTGTATACCCTACTTTGATTTGTACCTTTGCTCTTCAGGGCACAGACCGTATAAGTCTGCCCAGCACTATCCCCGCCTCCCAACCACCAGCCCCTCCTCCCAACCACCGGCTCTGGCACAGACCGTTTAAGTCTGCCCAGCACTATCCCCGCCTCCCAACCACCAGCCCCGCCTCCCGATCTTGACTAAGCTCCTGAGGATCCATTCCTTCGGCACAGGATTCCTTTATGCTTATCCCACGCATGTTTGAATTCCGTTAACCTTTATTTATTGCACTTCTATCCCACATTTTCCCACCTATTTGCAGGCTCAATGTGGCTTACAAAGTCCTGTTATGGCATTGCCATTCCAGGGTAGAAGATACAATTGGTGGTACAAAAGATCAAGGATGACAAAAAAGAACTAAGCAAACAGTTATAGAAAGATGACTATCAGAATAGGGTGAAGTGTTGAAGTGTTATGATTAAGCTATGGATTCTCGTGGTAGGCCTTGTTGAAGAGAGAGGTTTTCAGACATTTGCGAAAGTTAGTTATTTCGTAATTGTTTTCAAGTTAGTTGTAACGCCTCTCCAGTACGATGTAAGCTACATTGAGCCTACAAATAGGGAAAGGGAAATGGGACTTGATATACTGCCTTTCTTAGGTTTTTGCAACTACATTCAAAGCGGTTTACGTATATTCAGGTACTTATTTTGCACCAGGGGCAATGGAGGGTGGGAAAATGTGGGATACAAATGTAAAAATAAATAAATAAATAAATAAATAAATATCCAGCATGAAGAGTGGAGGAGTGGCTTAATGGTTAGTGCAGTGGGTTGTGGATCAATTGCCACTGCTGCCTGACAGTCAGCAGTGGGTTAAGATCCCTCTGCAGCTCCATGTGACCCCGGGTAAGTCACTTAGCCCTCCATTACCCCAGGTACAATATATAACTTAGCTTGTGAGCCCATTAGGGACAGTGGAAAGTATCTGTAATAGGGATCACTTCCAGTATATCAAGTGCTAAAAAATAATTTTAAAAAACCCCCACTGACTGCTGCAAGATGAATATCAGCCAGAGTGTGTTGATATCATATAGGGATGGCCCAAAAATATTCATTTCATTTAGTTTCACGTGTTATCTGAGAAGTTATTCATTTAATGTTGTGTCGTCAGTACCTATTTTCATCAAGGGCCAATGTCGTTAGTGGGCACTGTTTTACATAGGGACAGTCAGCATCAACAGCAGAACTTTGTCTGCCATTGCCACAGTGCTCTGCTTGTTACGTTTCACCAGGGTCTGCCTGTCTGATGCTAGTGCCCTGCCTTCTGTTGTTCAGGTTCCCGTCTACTGCTACCGGTGCCCAGTGCTCTGCCGGAAGACAGCAGTGCCCAGTGCCCACTCAGTTCCAAGCCTGCTGCTGCTGGTGTCTGCTCTGAATGCCACCAGTTGCCCACCTAGTGTTTGTTGCTGTTCACTGACAAGATAGGTGCAAAGGCCACTGCCGTAACTATGCAATTTTCTGAACTTTCTTTCGCACAGGAACAGAAGAACAGTGCTCCGCACCAGGAGTGAAGCCAGAGCCCAAGGTTGGGGGCACATTTTGAGTGCCGCCCCACCGCCCCCCCACCACACCTCGCCTCCTCGCCCCCCACTGCCTTGCCTTGCCCCCTCACAAATACCTTTGCTGGTATTTGTCAGCTGAAGCCTTCTTCATTGCGGCCTGCGGCGCAGCCGCGTTCACTGCCTGCCCCCAGCTCTTCTTTCTTCTTGCTCCTCCTGTGCACGCTGACGCTGAGCCCGGATGAAATTTGCGAGAGTCCGGGCCCTCATGGCCCCCCATAGCTATGCCCCTGCTCCGCACAGCAGCACAAGGCACAAAAAAACAGTGGAGACTAAAAAGCACCACAGCAACCAGTGGTGACCATCAGATCCTTATTTAATTATTCCAAACTGGATGATATCTTCAATTAGACTCGTCACTGGCCGCGTTTCAGCTGTACAGCCTGCATCAGGCGTTCTCAGATTATATGTAGTGCAAACTGTATAACACCCACGCACAAGCTCTGCGCTAGGTGTGGGTGCGGCTAGGTGGGGGTGGAGGGCCCCACTGAACTGGTCTGCACAGGACCCCGCAATTGCTAAGACCGACCCTGACTCCCTGGTTGCCCTATATTATTAGTTATGGCACTGACAGTATTGAAAGAGGGGACATCTGTGGTCTTAGAAGATCACAAGCAACTTTGGATAATTCTTATGTTGGTTTGATAAAAGTATCCCAGCCTGCAAAGATTCTGGTTTCTTCTGGAACTAACAGAGCCACGAGAACTCTGTATACATTATGGCTTAATTTACCCAGATGTGATTGTTCCCCAGATCAAATAGTGGGCAATGGCGCCATCTATTGGCTAGGACAGGAAGTCCAACTACTGTTCCCTAAACTGCATTAGCTCATCATATTTCTCAACAAAGGTTCTATTAAAGTACCAGTTCTTGTTGGCTAAATTTCTTTTGTCTTTCGCTCTCTGAGCTCTTTTATTTTCATTTAGTATAAGTTAAAAACGGAAATTCTGAGCTAGCAATGCCACTACAGTTGTAAAGCAGAATGTAGTCACAGACACAGACGGCAGCAAATAGCATAAACATTTAGGGGTCCTTTTACTAAGGTGCGCTGAAAAATGGCCTGCGCTAGTGTAGGCGTGGGTTTTGGGTGCGCGCTGACCCATTTTTCAGTACGCCTGTAAAAAAGGCCTTTTTAAAATTTTTTGATGAAAATGGATGTGCGGCAAAATCAAAATTGCCGCGCATCCATCTTAGGTCTGCGACCTTACCACCAGCCATTGAGATAGCGGTAAAGCCTCACGCAGTAACCGGGTGGTAATGACCTACGCGTGCCAAATGCCACTTGGTATGCATCCGATATGCGCGCCTGAAAATATTTTCCGGCCACACATATCGGCCGTGTGCCAAAAATAAAATCACCACAAGAGCCACGTGGTAGTCGGGCGATAACTCCATTTTGGCATGCATTGGACGCGCGTAGATGCTTACGGGGCTTAGTAAAAGGGCCCCTTAATTAGGTTCTAATTTTAGGTTCTATCTAAAACCGGTTCCTCTCTGGGGCCAGATGTGGGAGAACAGTGAGAGCTAATGTTTAGGAGTACCTGTGTGTGGTGTTTTATTGCAACATGCACTACTCTAGTTGCATCATGACGAACTGCTTTGCATATATTTGCATGTGACATAACTCAATGTTTTGCTTTAATATACATTAAGCTGCAAAAGGGGGAAATTATACACATAATTACTCCACAGCATGGATTATTTGACGGTTTTGCATATTATTCCCCTTATCAAAGCTTAGGCCCTTTAGTTAGGTAAAGAGTGGGTAGAAATGAGATAACAACAGGTTGTAAGGGAGGCATTTTTGTAACATGGTAATGGGATCCAAAGATGTCCATCTCAAAAACGGCCAAATCCAAGCCATTTGGTCGTGGGAGGAGCCAGCATTAGTAGTGCACTGGTCCCCTTCACATGCCAGGACACCAACCGGGCACCCTAGTGGGCATTGCAGTGGACTTCACAAATTGCTCCCAGGTGCATAGCTCCCTTACCTTGGATGCTGAGCTCCCCAACCCCCCTCCCCCAGGTCCGCCTGCCTGAAGTACACTGCACCCACTACAACTGCTCCAGGGACCTGCATACTGCTGCGATGACCTGAGTATGACATTTGAGGCTGGCATAGAGGGTGGCAAAAAAAGTATTTTTAACTTGTTTTTTATGGTGGGAGGGGGTTAGTGACCACTGGGGGAGTAAGGGGAGGTCATCCCCGATTCCCTCCAGTGGTCATCTGCTCAGTTCGGGCATCTTTTCACGGCTTGGTCATGAAAAAAAAATGGACAAAGTAAAGTCGGCCAAGTGCTCGTCAGGGACGGCCTTCTATTTTCCATTATCGGCCGAGGAGGCCCATCTCCTAATCACGTCCCAGTCCCGCCTTTGCTACCCTGCCGACATGCCCCCGTAAACTTTGGTCATCCTCATGACGGAAAGCCGTCGAGGGTGTAAAAAAAATCGGCTTTCGAATATGCCGATTTGGGGCAGCCTTGCGAGAAGGTCGCCCATCTCCTGATTTGTGTCGAAAGATGGGCGCCCTTCTCTTTCGAAAATAAGCGTGATAGTATACTACTTACAATGTCAACTCAATATGTGATAGAACATTTTAATTGACAGTGTAGGGTATAAGCAAAGATGGAACATGCAGAAAGGTAAGAGATATATCGTGCCTCAATTTCCACGTGAAAATCAAAGCATATTCTATAAAGCACACTTTAATTTAGGTGTGTGTTATAGAATACGCCAAGTGCTGCTCTGTTCAGCTAAATTTAGTCGCAGTCAATTACGCAATTAAAACCTGGTATAAATCCTGACACCTAAATTAAGCGCGGAGCGGGTGTATTCTATAACAATGCGCATATATTTAGAAATGCCTATGACCTGCCCATTCTACATCCACTTTTCAACTATGCGACTTACAGTTTACGCGCACCATGTTACAGAATACGCTTAGCAAGTAGTATGCATAAAATCTAATTAATACCAATTAGTGCTGATAATTGCTTGTTAACATGCAATTTATCAATGCTGATTAGCTTGTTAACTAATTAAGTTATGCACATTGCTATGGAATATGCTTTGATTCCCACGTGGAAATCGAGGCGCAATTTATAGCATCCCAGTGTTGGAGGGTAATTTTCAAAAGCATTTCTGTGTGTAAAGTGCTGCTTTATAGGGCTTTTATAAAATTGTACATTCAATTATGTACATAAAGTTATTTGTGTATCGCCTGTGTTAAGTTTACCCGGACACGGTAGAAGTATTCCTGGAGGTAACGCACGCTTTCCTTGTGTTAGTGAATATCCCAATATAACAAACAGTGGTAAAAAATCAGGAGTTCCAGAGTAAAGATGAACCAAACTTTATTAATCAGTATATGACTCGACACAACGTTGTGTTCGGCCAAAGGGCCTACATCAGGAGTCTACAAATAAAACAATATATAAAAGAATATAACACTAAAAACAAATGATAATACATATATAATCTGAAAACTACAGTGGGGGAATAAGTATTTGATCCCTTGCTGATTTTGTAAGTTTGCCCACTGACAAAGACATGAGCAGCCCATAATTGAAGGGTAGGTTATGGTAACAGTGAGAGATAGCACATCACAAATTAAATCCGGAAAATCACATTGTGGAAAGTATATGAATTTATTTGCATTCTGCAGAGGGAAAATAAGTATTTGATCCCCCACCAACCAGTAAGAGATCTGGCCCCAACAGACCAGGTAGATGCTCCAAATCAACTCGTTACCTGCATGACAGACAGCTGGCAGGCAATGGTCACCTGTATGAAAGACACCTGTCCACAGACTCAGTGAATCAGTCAGACTCTAACCTCTACAAAATGGCCAAGAGCAAGGAGCTGTCTAAGGATGTCAGGGACAAGATCATACACCTGCACAAGGCTGGAATGGGCTACAAAACCATCAGTAAGACGCTGGGCGAGAAGGAGACAACTGTTGGTGCCATAGTAAGAAAATGGAAGAAGTACAAAATGACTGTCATTGACAAGATCTGGGGCTCCACGCAAAATCTCACCTCGTGGGGTATCCTTGATCATGAGGAAGGTTAGAAATCAGCCTACAACTACAAGGGGGGAACTTGTCAATGATCTCAAGGCAGCTGGGACCACTGTCACCACGAAAACCATTGGTAACACATTACGACATAACGGATAGCAATCCTGCAGTGCCCGCAAGGTCCCCCTGCTCCGGAAGGCACATGTGACGGCCCGTCTGAAGTTTGCCAGTGAACACCTGGATGATGCCGAGAGTGATTGGGAGAAGGTGCTGTGGTCAGATGAGACAAAAATTGAGCTCTTTGGCATGAACTCAACTCGCCGTGTTGGAGGAAGAGAAATGCTGCCTATGACCCAAAGAACACCGTCCCCACTGTCAAGCATGGAGGTGGAAATGTTATGTTTTGGGGGTGTTTCTCTGCTAAGGGCACAGGACTACTTCACCGCATCAATGGAGAATGGATGGGGCCATGTACCGTACAATTCTGAGTGACAACCTCCTTCCCTCCGCCAGGGCCTTAAAAATGGGTCGTGGCTGGGTCTTCCAGCACGACAATGACCCAAACATACAGCCAAGGCAACAAGGAGTGGCTCAGGAAGAAGCACATTAGGGTCATGGAGTGGCCTAGCCAGTCACCAGACCTTAATCCCATTGAAAACTTATGGAGGGAGCTGAAGCTGCGAGTTGCCAAGCGACAGCCCAGAACTCTTAATGATTTAGAGATGATCTGCAAAGAGGAGTGGACCAAATTCCTCCTGACATGTGTGCAAACCTCATCATCAACTACAGAAGACGTCTGACCGCTGTGCTTGCCAACAAGGGTTTTGCCACCAAGTATTAGGTCTTGTTTGCCAGAGGGATTAAATACTTATTTCCCTCTGCAGAATGCAAATAAATTCATATACTTTCCACAATGTGATTTTCCGGATTTAATTTGTGATGTGCTATCTCTCACTGTTACCAATAACCTACCCTTCAATTATGGGCTGCTCATGTCTTTGTCAGTGGGCAAACTTACAAAATCAGCAAGGGATCAAATACTTATTTCCCCCACTGTATGCAAATATCAAATGAGAAAATGAAGGACAAAGCAGCTAGAGCATGAAACATGAACATCTTGAAAGTTCTAGCGTTGTGTCGAGTCAATATACTGATTAATAAGTTTGGTTCATCTTTACTCTGGAACTCCTGGTTTTTTACCCACTGTTTTGTTATATTGTGACTATCCGTGGGATTTCGTTGAGTTCTCCACGTTTGTGGATTCTCTACTAGTGAATATCCCAAGCCACCTTTTTGTAGAAGAATGTTATTCTTTTTGATACCACATGGTGGTGCACTTCAATTTTATGTCACTTGACATTGAGCTGTTTTGCAAGGATTAGTGTCTGGAGAAGTTTATAGTATATTTATTCATTTGTTTGTTTGAATTTATTTACCACCTTTTTGAAGGAGTTCACTCAAGGCAGTGTACAACAAGAATAAGTCAAACAAAAGCAATTTATACCTCTATTCAGGAAATCTAGACTGCCCCAACTTGACATTTCGTCCTTTACATTGTAAGCTCCTTCGAGCAGGGACTGTCCTTCTTCGTTAAACTGTACAGCGCTGCGTAACCCTAGTAGCGCTTTAGAAATGTTAAGTAGTAGTAGTAGTAGTAGTACAATTGCATCAGTAAAAATATTCAAATAACAACACATGGATGGGCATAATCGAACGCGAATGCCTATCTCCATGGGCATCTATGTCCGAAAACGGGTACGTGAAGAGGCGGGACAGACCGTATTTTCGAAAAAATGGACGTTTTTCAGCTGGGCGTTTGTTTTTTTTAGCGATAATGGAAACGAAAAAAACGCCCAGCTCAAAAATGTCCTAATCCGAGCCATTTGGTCGTGGGAGGGGCCACGATTCGTAGTACACTCGCCCCCCTGACATGCCAGGACACCAACTGGGCACCCTAGAGGTCAGTACGGTGGACTTCAGACAACGCTCCCACATGCATAGCTCCCTTACCACGGGTGCTGAGCACCCAACCCCCTCCCCCAAAACCCACTACCCACAAATGTACAACACTACCATAGCTCTTAGGGGTGAAGGGGGCACCTACATGTGGGTACAGTGGATTTTGGAGGCCTCCCATTTACCAGCACAAGTGTTACAGGTAGGGGGGGATGGGCCTGGGTCCGCATGGCTGAAGTGCACTGCGGTACCCACTAAAAGTGCTCCAGGGACCTGCATACACGCAGGCCTCTAGGACTGGTTGCTGCTATATAACATTGGCACACCAGTTGACACCTGAAGACTAATCTCTCCGAAAACGTCTTTTATTGGAATAAGCATGCTTACTCACAGTTAACTGCAGATCAGAGGTTGTGCCCCACTGGCAATGAGTCTCCCTGGTACTGAGATGAGCAGTAGGTCAGAGCTGGCAGAATGGTGTACAATGCTCTCTTTCAGCCACCTTCAAGGTAAGAACTAAGTTCTGTAACGTGGTTAACACGTGAAAGGGAGCTAAAACTGGCTTACAAAAATGGCCACTACCTCATGGACTACCGAAAACAAAACAGGGCACACTCTGACCCAGTAAGCAGGGGGAAAAGCACCATGGGAGTAGAGCCTACCAACTACCAACATCATGAGCATTTGCCACAAGCTAGTGGAATCACGGAGCCCAATACCCTACACCCACCACAATGCATTGCTGATGTGACTCTGCAGTGCCCTTAACAGAAAAGGTGTCACACTCACCGAGAGCCACATCAGAACCAGGGAAAGGCTGTCACAGGATAGTACACATTCTGCTGTCATGGAGGTGGGTACGGCATTTGAGGCTGGAAAAAAAGTTTTTGGTGGGAGGGGGTTAGTGACCACTGGGGGAGTCCGGGGAGGTCATCCCCGATTCCCTCCAGTGGTCATCTGGTCAGTGGGGCACTTTTTTGGGACTTGTTCGTGAAAAAAAAGGGTCCACAAAAAGTGACCCAAAATCGCAGTAAAACGCCTTTTTTTTCGATTATCAGCTAAAGACGCCCATCTCTCCTTGGCCGATAACCACGCCCCAGTTCCGCCTTCACCACGCCTTCGACACGCCCCCGTCAACTTTACCCATTTTCGCGACGCATTGCGGTTGGAAACGCCCAAAATCGGCTTTTGATTATACCGATTTGGGCGCCCCACGGGAGAAAGATGCCCATCTTCCGATTTGGGTCGCAATATAGGTGTTTTTCTCTTTCGATTATATGCAGGATAGTATAGCATAGTATGCTACATTACCATGTCAACACAATATGCAGTAAAACATTTTAACAGACACCACAGGGTATAATCAAAGATGGAACACCTACACAGATAAGATGGAGTAATCGGAGTATGAAAATAAGGGGACTAATTTGAAGAAAGTATATGCGTGTTGAACTTGATATATACTGCCTTTCGATTTAGCAAAGTGTTCCAAACTAAAAACAGAAATATGAAAAGACACCAACATAATATAACAGGAAGAAAAGGTCCGGAAAGAGAAGGACAGAAAATTTGCATCATCAAACTGAAGAAGAACAGGTTGGACAAAGCGAATTAAAGGGAAGGCAGAATGCACCGCACCCAGCCAAATTGCAATGAGCCTACTTGATCTCCAAACCCCAGATTGAAGTAGTAAATTGGAGGAGTGGCCTAGTGGTTAGGGTGGTGGACTTTGGTCCTGAGGAACTGAGTTCGATTCCAGCACAGGCAGCTCCTTGTGACTCTGGGCAAGTCACTTAACCCTCCATTGCCCCATGTAAGCTGCATTGAGCCTGCCATGAGTGGGAAAGCGCAGGGTACAAATGTAACAAAAATAAAATAGATACTATTGGAGATTCTACATGGAATGTTGCTACTATTGGAGATTCTACATGGAATGTTGCTATTCCACTAGCAACATTCCATGTAGAAGGCTGCGCAGGCTTCTGTTTCTGTGAGTCTGACATCCTGCACGTACGTGCAGGACGTCAGACTCGCAGAAGCCTGCGCGGCCACATTGGTGATCTGCAAGGGCCGACTTCTACATGGAATGTTGCTACTTCTACATGGAATGTTGGTAGTGGAATAGCTTGTATACACAAACCAGGACTTAAAAGCCACCTACTTCAAAAAAGTGCTTTAACCAACAGTTGTTTCACCAGTATTTCACCAATATTCCACCAATATAATATGTAATTTTTATGTGTAGAGTACCCTCAGATATAAACCACTGTAACTGCAGTCAATAATGCTGCTAAAACGTGGCATAGCACCTCTTTCATTAGGTAACTCTCACTCTGTTTTTTGGGAGAGAGCAATCTCTGCGGTTCCAGGGGAAGGCAATTGCTTATTGTGTCAGCAAGGCAACATAGTTCTGCCAGGGAGGCAAGAACTCACGAGATAAGTGCACAGTTTTTTCACCTAGTATATATTTTAAAAGAAATAAATGATTTTATAGCACTGTGGTGATTGGGACGCATAAAAAAATGTGAGCAGAGATTGTTCTCTCCCAAAAAACAGAGTGAGAGTTACCTAATGAAAGAGGTGCTATGCCACGTTTTAGCAGCATTATTGACTGCAGTTACAGTGGTTTATATCTGAGGGTACTCTACACATAAAAATTATATATTATATTGGTGGAATATTGGTGAAATACTGGTGAAACAACTGTTGGTTAAAGCACTTTTTTGAAGTAGGTGGCTTTTAAGTCCTGGTTTGTGTATACAAGCAGTTGAATGTTACCAGAGACATTGATATTGTGAATTCGTTTTCTGGTAGTGGAATAGCAACATTCCATGTAGAATCTCAAATAGTAGCAACTGTGGAGGAGTGGCCTAGTGGTTAGGGTGGTGGACTTTGGTCCTGAGGAACTGAGTTCGATTCCTGGCACAGGCAGCTCCTTGTGACTCTGGGCAAGTCCCTTAACCCTCCATTGCCCCATGTAATCCGCATTGAGCCTGCCATGAGTGGGAAAGCGCGGGGTACAAATGTAACAGGGAAAAAAAAAAAAGAGGGTCAGGATCAGTGTGTTTTTTCTAGCAAAAAAAGGTGCCGGTACTCAAATGCCAGGCCACCCTTCGTGTGTGGGGTGATCCTTGAGGGACCCACCCTACAATAGCCAGGCCCCCTGCAACCAGTCACAGAATCTTTGACAAGGCAGAATTGTTGTGGAGAGCCTGAGCTCTTTCATTAAAACTTGGGGATCATCGGTCAATTTTAGCAGACAATGGAAAAGGTGCCGGTACTCAGTACCCCCTCAAAAAAAGCCCTGGTCAGGATAAGCACTGGTACCGGTTCCTCTAACGCTCGGTAGTTGGAAGGGAAGTAGTTGGGTGAGTGTTTTAAGTAGCACATGATTAAATTTCACAGTATGTAAAAAAAATTTGGCTTATGGGACTTGCTTTTGAACTGATATTGCGAGTTTTAGGCTTATTTTTGTTTTTAGAGAAAATACTAGTATGTACATTAGAGGTTTTAAGCAGCAGTAAAGGACACTAGACAGGAACAGAGAAGGAAGCAAATCACGCGTTCATACTCAACTGGACTAAGGGGATTCCCAGCAGCATTAAAGGGTAAAATCAGCACATTTTCAGCAAAAACAGATGATCTTTCTGTACCTTACAGGAAGAATTAGAAACTCTTAAATGCTTTAGAGCAAGGGTGGGCAACCTCGGTTCTCGAGGGCCGCAATCCAGTCGGGTTTTCAGGATTTCCACAACTTATCTGCATGAGATCTCTTTGCATGCACTGCCTCCACCGTATTTAGAGAAATCTCATGCATATTCATTGGGGAAATCGTGAAAACGTGACTGGATGGCAGCCCTCAAGGAGTGAGGTTGCCCACCCCTGCTTTAGAGAGTCACTTCACTGGCTTCCGATCAGATACCGCATTCAATTCAAGCTTCTCCTCCTTACCTACAAATGCACCCGGTCTACTGCTCCTCACTACCTCTCTACCCTCATCTCCCCCTATGTTCCCGCCCGTAACCTCCGCTCCCACGACAAATCCCTCCTTTCAGTACCCTTCTCCACCACTGCCAACTCCAGGCTCCGCTCATTCTGCCTTGCCTCACCCTATGCCTGGAACAATCTTCCTCAACCTCTATGCCAAGCCCCCTCCCTACCCATCTTCAAATCTCTGCTTAAAACTCACCTCTTCAATGCTGCTTTCGGCACCTAACCTTTCGAGAAATATAGCATGGCGCCCAATCTGCCCTATCAGATTGACTCTACACTTGTCTCTTAGATTGTACACTTGTCTTTAGATTGTACACCTGTCTTTTAGATTGTAAGCTCCTTGAGCAGGGACTGTCCTTCAATGTTAAATTGTACAGCGCTGCGTAACCCTAGTAGCGCTTTAGAAATGTTAAGTAGTAGTAGTGGTAGAAACTACATCTTATGAGATATTTCTGGCTTTTGTTTTAATTATGTCGGGTCTAATCTTCACAAAGGAGAGAATTCTGTAAATGGCGCTCAAAAACGATGATGGAAAAGATTCAGCGCTAAGCACTGTTCTGTAAAGAGCACTCCGGGGTGAGTTGCCCCCGGAACACCCTTTATAGAAAAGCACTTACAGATGATTCCCACGCCCAAAGCTGAGTGCCGGCGCTCAACTCATGGCATTTTGGTATATAATGGTGCTATTTTATAACACTGTGTGTAATTTTTTGGCATGGCTTTGATCCACTCGTGACCCTTCTTTAGCCACACCCCATTTTGAGTTGCCCGCTATGGGATTTAGGAGCCCAGTGTTATAGAATAGCGCGCAGTCAGATGTGCATGCGAACCAAATTAGTGCCAATTAACTTCAATAATTGATTGTAAAGGGCAATTGATTGACGGGCTTAATAACCAATTCGTTTGCGCGAGCTTCATGGATCCATGCCGAAATTTTGGCACCATATTTATGGTTCCTTTTACTAAGTTGTGGTAAAAAGTGGCCTGTGGTAGTGTGGACGTGTGAAATTGGCATGCACTGGGGCCATTTTTTTTACCGCGCCTTACAGCACTGATTTCAATGGGCAGGATCAGGCACTACAAATCCCACACTGCTTCGGGATGGAAGTTCAAAACCTGAACTGGCCAAAAAGTTTCCAGCCCGAAACTGGGTAAGTCGGCATCTCTGCAGTGCAACATTTTATAACCGTTGCGATAACAGCATTGTCTAGTCAGATCAATATTCTGTATTGTGTTCTTCTCCCTGGTGATCATGCCGTGCAGTGAACTAGTCATGTTTGAGCAAATATCCCATGCGCCACTTTTTTAACTAGTTCACAGTTAAGCTAAGGCTGCCAACTGGATCCAAATTCACAGAACTGGGTTGAACCAGTTCTGTGTTTACCCCATTGCATGCAGGGACTTGTAGTTGTGATTTGCCCATTGCGTTCCCTAAGAAAAGCAAGGCTACAAAGTCCCAGCATGCACTGGCGTAAACCCAGGACTGGATCGATCCTGTTTTGCATATCTGGATCCAGTTGGCAGCCTTAAATTAAGCTTACTTGCACTGACTTTGAATTATTAATCTAGAGTTCTCTTTTATGGAAGCTATTAAGATGCAACAAAAGGAAAGCTTTTTACCACACCTTGATTTACCACAGGAGTTATCATAAGTACATAAGTAATGCCACACTGGGAAAAAACCAAGGGTCCATCGAGCCCAGCATCCTGTCCACGACAGCGGCCAATCCAGGCCAAGGGCACCTGGCAAGGCAATCAGTGGTATCTGTGGACCAGCGGCGTAGCCAGACCTCACGGTGGGAGGGGCCAGAGCCCGAGGTTGGGGGCACATTTGAGTGCCACCCCACGGCCATGTCTCGCCTCGCCTCGCCTCCTTGTTGCTCCCCCCGCAAAAACAAATACATTTGCTGGTGGAGGTCCCCAACCCCCGCCAGCCGAAGCCTTTTTCAGCACCAGTCTCCGGCGCAGCTGCGATCGCTGCCCCGCTCTTCTTTCTCCTTGCTCCTCCTGTGCACAGAAAGAAGAGCAGGGCAGCGAACGCGGCTGCGCCGGAGACCGGCGTTGAAGAAGGCTACGGCTGGTGGGGGTTGGGGACCCCCGCCAACAGCCTGGATGAAATTTGCAGGGGCCCAGGCCCCCATGGCCCCTCGTACCTATGCCCCTACTGTGTATTACAAGCTGCTGACTCCCGTGGTAAAGGACTAATGCTGTTTGCAAGCCACCTTACACAAGGTGTTAGTCCATTGGCTCAGGAGCATTGGGTTGCCAAGACATGGCCCGATGCTCCCAGGCTGTTCTTGGAGGGGCCATGGTGCCGTCCCCCTCCCCCTCCCCCACCCGCACCTCCCGATGAGAAATCCCATGAGTAGCACCTGCACCCCTGTGATCAGAACCCCTGCCCAACCACACCCACCACTCGATCAAAATCCTCCTCCCCAATCAAAGCCCCAGATCCAAAGACACCTCCCTTCCCGATGAGACCTCCACCTCTCAAACCCCGGGGTCTGCTGGCCCTTACCTGGTTGTCAGGTGCTTTCTTGGAATGATTCCCATTAGACACCTATTTTCCTTCACAGAACAGGTGCCTTCTGGGTTCCTATATACTGTAGATACTCTGTTATCGAATTACCTCCATTTTGCACAAAAGTGACATCGTGCATTGCCAAGGCTATGTCCAGCTGTTGGTTTGTCTTACTATACAGATGCATCTATTTTGGTACTTGTGCATGACAGGACACTGGCGTGACTAGATCTGAACTGCCATCTCACATCACCCTGCATTCAATTCCCCCAGCTATTCACACCCCACCCAGCCTATAGTTTATAATTGAATTATTTATAACTCGCCTTTATCTGTTTATACGTTTACTGCATTCACACTCCTTGTGTTCACAATACCCCATCACACTCAACCCCCTCATCACTCACACATAAGCCCCAGTTACTTACACCACATACACTCATACATTCACACCCCTCCCCCACCCAATCAGCAAAACATGCCTCTGTGTACTACTTAGAGCATGGACTTTTAATCTTCTATAATTCTAAATAAACTGTTCACAAGATCCCTCCCATCTCCCCTCAGGGTCATTAAAACAGTTGCATGAAAATTTTAAGCATCCTAGGTCAGATTATTTAAGGAAACCCTAAGTACATAGAAACCGAATTCACCTCCCCATGCTACAAAGTGAAACAAGACATCTTTCTGCCATTTTTAATTCCCAATGATTATTTATTTGATGATATTAATAGATTGAAAATAATTTAAAAAGTAAGAGCCCGGTTTACTAAGCCGAGCTGTAGGCGTGCTAGCACATGCTAAAAACGCTAGCACACCTTAGTAAACGGGACCCTAGATATGGCGCGTGCAAAAGTCTGGACATCTTTCCACTTGGGTTGTAACTTTGGCTCCTGTATTCGTCCTGAGTAGTAAGCCGCTCACAGGTGCAAATGAATTAACCCTGCGTATTCAGTGCTGGGGGCATGTCTCTCTCCAGCACTGAACATCCAGGTTAGTCAGGCAACTGAGAAATTAACTATATGCATTGGCCACTTAACTGTTTAGCACACTGAATATCACCAGTAACCAATTAAGTCATTTTTATTGAGTTTTCATAGAAATTAATACAAATACATCATACAACAACATGTAACATGTGAAGAAGAGAAAAAACCCCAAATGCATTACACATAAGCAAATATGAAAACATAAGTGAGATATAAACTCAAGGAGATGCCTGCTGTTTTAATGTAATGATCAGGAGCCAATTAAGTAGCAGCTCTGCCCAAACTCCATCCATCACACCCCCCCTAACCTAGGGGCTTAGGGAGTGGCCGGTTAGAACCACCGTTCAGTGTGGCTGAAATGCCTCTGGCCAGATCAGCAGGGTGTAATCGGGCAGGAGCCTTTTCTGCCTGGCTAAACCCCTTGGAATATTGACCCCTTTCCCCTAAGTGTTAATAAGGCCTAAAACGTTGATTGTTGAAAGTAGACAGGAAACTATCACAACCTGAAATTTTGAAATATCCAATAGTCAGGTAAAAATTTAGGGGTGCTTTAATAAGCTGTGGTAAGCACTAAAAAGCAGTATTGCGGGGTGCACTCAGGTGTCCCGAGGTAGTTTTGAGATTGGCACACTCTACCCGCATGCTAAAAAATAGTATTATTTTTTTTTAGCACTGGGGACGTATCTGGGGATGGAGAGTAGGCGTATTCTGAGCTAATCGGTTAGTGTAGCCATATTATCACGCACTAACTGATTAATGCATGATTAAAGCCTGAGCTCTTTCTTCCTACAAAATAGATGGCAGTAAGGGGGGGGGTGACACACTAATGGCCACGCGCTAATTGGAAAATTAGCCAAGCACAGAAGAACAAAGGACCCTAGCACAGGTCGATACAAGCAGGCAAACACAGTGAAGGTGACACCAAGGAAGATGTAAAACAACACGTTCAACGGACTCAAAGACTTCACATCAGAAGTTTTATTCAAAGTATGCGATGGACTCGACACGGATCGTGTTTCGGCCACAGAGGCCTGCCTCAGGAGTGGGCGCTCCTGTACTTGATACACCAGAGACTAAGTCACATAAAGAGTGGTGGATACTTGGAATGCCCTCTCGCGAGAGGTGGTGCAAATGAAAAGGGTAACGGAATTCAAAAATGCGTGGGATAAACATAAAGGAATCCTGTTCGGAAGGAACGGATCCTCAGAAGCTTAGCGGAGATTGGGTGGCAGCACCGGTGGTTGGGAGGCAGGGCAAGTACTGGGCAGACTTCTACGGTCTATGCCCCGAAAATGGCAAGGATAAATCAAGGTCAGGTATACATATAAAGTAGCACATATGAGTTTCTCTTGTTGGACAGGCTGGATGGACCGTATAGGTCTTTATCTGCCGTCATCTACTATGCAAGTCATTACTTTCAGATGCTGTGGAGCGTTGTGAAGTTAAACTTAATTGGGAAATTAGCACATGGCCATTATTGGAAAAATAAAATCTGCCTTTTACCGGCAGTGTTGTATGTGGCCTCAGCACACAGGAAAGACCCAGATTGATGCTACCGCAGTCCATTTTTCAGGGCCGCCGAGAGGGGGGGGACAAAATTCCCTGGGTCCGGCCCTCCAGCGCCTCCACTGCAGTCCGGCCCGCCCGCCATCCGTCGCTCCCTGGTATTGAATTTAAGCGCCTCACCTTCGAAAGCGCAGTAAGCAACGGCAGACCACTCCTTCCTTCTGTGTCCCGCCCTCGCCTGACGTAACGTCCGCGAGGGCGGGACACAGAAGGAAGGAGTGGTCTGCCGCTGCTTGCTGCGCTTTCGAAGGTGAGGCGCTTAAGGTCAGTGCAGAGGGCCCGGGGGTGGAGAGAGGACCTGGCGACCTCGGGGGGGGGGGGGGGCGGCCTTGTCCCGGGCCTGGCCCAGTCTTTCGGCGGCCCTGCCACTTTTCAGCACGGTTTGGTAAAAGGGCCCCTTGAGCTGCATAAGGATAGATACTTCAGGGGCCCTTCAACTAAACGGCAGTAAGCCGACCTCAGCTTTACCAAATGCCAAACAGGAACTACTGCCAGGCTACCTCAGCAGCCCGGCGATAGTTCCCACCCCCAGTGTGTGCCATTTCTGGCGCTACAAAAGATATGCTCTATTTTTACAGTGCTGACATTTACCCAGCGGTAAGCAGGCAGTGCTGTGCACTGCCCTGTTACCGCTGGATTAGCGCAGGAACCTTTACTGCCGCCAGTAAGTGCTCCCCCCTGAAATGGCCATGTGGTATGTGGTTCACTCGCTGCATGACCATTTCTTCTTTGTTTTTTTTTAAAGAGACAGCCTTTTACCCACTGTAGGGACTTCAGCGTGCATGAAAAACACGCACTGATGCTAACGTAGACCCCCCTTTTACCACAGCTTAGTAAAAGGACCCCTCAGTGTTTTTTCTTTTTTAATTGAAAGAAGTCTTTATTCAAATATGGGAGATTAAACAAAGTGCTAACGATGGGGCAATTGTTAACACATTGCAGAGTGTCATCGTCAACAATTTTCAAACTTATACCATCCGAAAATCTACTATAATAAAACGCATCCTCAACGTTCTGAGGACACTGACGTCACTGAGGCACTCACACACACCGGTTCGTAAGTTCTTGGTGGTGAAGCCAGAACACTCACCATGTCTCCATGCCCCGCCCTCGCGTCACACGTGATGACGTCGAGGGCAGAACATGTACACAACCATGCAAATGAACGAACAGGGAGGAGTAGGGAAACTCGCGTAGCGGGTTTCCCTACTCCTCCCCTTCCAACGAATCGCAGCCGCCGAGGACGTGCCCATCACCCCGTCCCTTTCGCACCATCGCCCCGCCCCTTTAACTCTAGCACCCCGCCCCCCGGTCGCCCCCTCTTCCCCCCATCACCTTCCCTCCCCCCTGTCACCTCCCCTCCCCTTACGCTACTATCCCTGGTGGTCTAGAGGTACCTGTTCGCTCGGGGCAGGAAAGAAAGAGCCCCCACTTTCCTGCCCGGAGCGCTGTTGCTAGCTGCCCTGATGCATCCTCTGTGAGTCGGGCTCTCGGCGTTTCAAAATGGCCGCCGAGAGTTGAAGCAGCCTCGCAAGACTTCAACTCTCGGTGGCCATTTTGAAACGCCGAGAGCTGGACTCGCACAGGTTGCAGCAGGGCAGCTAGCAGCAGCGCTACGGCCAGGAAAGAGGGGGCTCTTTCTTTCCTGCCCTGAGCGAACAGGTACCTCTACACCACCAGGGATACTAGCGTAAGGGGAGGGGAAGGGTGTCCCGTGCCCGCTAGGGCCCGTTTCATCACAGGCAGAAACGGGCCTTTTTTTACTAGTCTTCTATATATATAAAAGGCAACCCCAATGTTCTATGAAGCCTCCAGCCAGAAGTGTGAAGCGCCAGAGATATCCGGTTTCCCCATGAGTGAAGGAAAACAGCACAGCACGAAATCCCTCTCTCTGTAACAGTGAAGGACTCAGAGGGGGGAGGAGAGAGATGCCCTCACTCTCTCTGTAACACAAACACAGCACAGCAGGAACTTAACACTGAAGGACTGGACTCGGAGGGGGGAGGGGGAGGGGGAGGGAGAGAGGGCAGAGGGCAGGGACACTCCCACATGCACACTCTGAAGAAAACCTTGCTAGCCCCCCGTTTCATTTGCATCAGAAACGGGGCTTTTTTACTAGTTAGCAATAATATGCTCCCATCACATAGGAAACAATTTATAATAAACTTCAATGTTTTAAAGATTTAGTACAACTATACCCACCTCCCCCCCTCCCCACAGACAAAGGAGAAGATTAGTTGAATGTGAAAGAAAGAAAGAAAGAAAGAAAGAAAGAAAGAAAGAAAGAAAGAAAGAAAGAAAGAAAATGTTTAAAAAAGTATAAAATAGGCATCCTGTTATAAACTAGCCTTCATATTAGCAAATGGAAAGTTTCAAATGTTGAAATGTACATGGAATAAGCAGGCTGAAGCTTGAGGTAACCGTTTTTTAGACAGCAAGAGGCCCCTGTGGTTAGCTGATATTTTTGGATGACATTTTAAATAATGAAATAACAAAGATAAAATACTGAATATAGTACTTAGTTCGCAAGTTTCTTTTTTTTTTTTCTTCTTCACTAAATTCTAACCAAAGTAATCAAGGATTAAAACATTTAACACTATATACAGTAAGTCCCTGCTATTGCCATTTCAAGTTACACATAGAAAGGTCAGTTCCGTTCTTAGTTTGGTATGAGAGAGACGGCTGTCACTAAATAAAAATGTGTTTTATTTTGTAAAAATTCCAAGGTTACAGCATCGAAATAAAAAACACAACAAAATCTCTACCGCCAATAAAATTAACTCTCAAATGAAAAGATCAAATTATTGGCAAAAAGAAGTCCTTTGTCCTTCGCTGGAAGATGGTTTATGAAGGGTAGACAATGGATTTTAGTGACATATAATTTATTTATTTGTTTGGATTCTTTTTTTTTTTTTAACCGTCTTTATGAAGAGCTTGACATAAATCTTACAGTTTTGTTAACAACATGGCGCCCACTTCTCCCTATGTACATGGGGTGGATGTGCGCTAGGGTTTTTTTTTTTAAACTTGATCCTGAGTCAGTTTTCTTAATGGAAGGGAATTACTAAGGTGGGGATGATAAAACATGGGTACTGAACAAATGAGTCAGGGTTAGGAGTTAAAAGCAGCTTCAAAAAGGTGGACTTTTAGCCTAGATTTGAAGACGGCCAGAGATGGATCTTACTGCTGCTTTTTTTTTTTTTTTTTTTTTAAAGTTTCAACAGTTTTTATTGATGAATTTCAATTGTTTAAGCATACAGTCAACAAGTCTAAAACGAAACACATCTTCATCAATCTTTTAACAATAAGGCCCTACCCCATCCCCCAGATCGTGTTAACCTAACGACAACTGATGTGTCTACCAATCCCGCCGATCAATTTGTCCCAAACCTTTTACTCCCAACATCAGCAAAACACATATTATACCATGAGGTCCATCAGACCAATCTTCATATTGACCCCTCCCTATCCCCTCCTCCCCCCCTCTCTCCCCCCCCATGCTCAAGCAGTCTGACCCTACCCCGAATTGACCATATACCTTCTATCCCATAGAACTCCCTTCCCTAAGTCAGCTTTTACTTGGATCATTTAATGGTTAGTTACAAATATCGAAGATTTCCAATCGATTCATTCGTCTCTAATTATCCCTTCATATTCCCTCCCCCCTGTCCCCCCCCCCCTCCAGCACCCCTCCAGTCAACTTAAGACCATACTCAAGATCATTTAGACAGCAAGCATACATACAAAACACACAAAAAAAAGGGAAAGGAGAGGGGGGGGGGGCAGAAACGAGAGTCCACCAATTCCTCCACAACCCATAACCCATGTTAACCTGAGCAGCCTTATGTCCGGCTGCAACGGAGTGTCCTCATTCCACTTCAACTCTCAACCGGGATTTACCAGCAGGCTCCTAGAGGACCCTTAATAACCATAAACCTGAACCACCAACAAAAAGAGAAGCAGGAATCAGGTTAGAGACACTGATTTCTATGATAGGGGTCCCGTTTGCCCTGCGAGAATGAGCCGAACAGGGAAGATGGGACACATTTGAAGTGAGCTGGCATTGAAGAAATGTAAAACTGAGGGGTCCTTTTACAAAGGCGCGCTGAAAAAATGGCCTGTGTGGGTTTTGGGCGCACACAGACTCATTTTTCAGCGCACCTGTAAGAAAGGCCTTTTTTTGTTGTTGTTGTTGTTGAAAATGGACGTGCGGCAAAATCAAAATTGCTGCGCGTCCATTTTGGGTCTGAGACCTTACCGCCAGCCATGGACCTAGCCGTAAAGAATTTGGGCGGTAATGACCTACGCGTGTCAGATGCCACTTGGCGTGCGTCCACTACACGTGCCAGAAAATAAAAAAAATATTTTTCGGACGTGCGTAGCGGACGCGCGCCAAAAATGAAATTACTGCAAGAGCCATGCAGTAGTCGGGCGGTAACTCCATTTTGGCGTGCGTTGTACGCGTGTAGGCGCCTACGTGGCTTAGTAAAAGGGGCCCTGAGTTAAAAACGCATTTCTTTACTCTGGTGCTTGCTCAGCGGTTCTTGAACGGTTTTGTGCAGCCAGTTACCTTTTCGATAATTTTACTTACTTTTATTGGGATGTATGTTTTCTTGTTGTGGTAGTATCTGTCCTACCTCAATTTAGAGTTCCTTTCCGAGTTTTTGGATTTGTTATGTAAACCGGCTTGACCTGCGAGTTCGGATTAGGCGGTATACCAAAATATGCTCAATAAACATGGACATATTGTAGGGCTGTGGATCACATTTGAGAGTGAATTTTCACTATTGCAGGGTCTTATTTTTTTTGTTTGTATTTGAACTGTTTTTGTCATTTTACACCAGCACTTTAATGATGATGGTACATTGGAATGAGTAATTAGCGGCTGGATGTAAACAAACATTTCAGGATCGCCATTCAAAATTAATGCTCCTGGGAAATGTGGAAGTTTCGGTGGGTTCCGTTCACCGAAGATTCCCCTCATTATGCTGTCATTAATGATTGCTTACGTTATTTGCTGGGTATGCTGCTAACGTTTTCACTCTCATTTACACATTCAGGGAATTTTTGTTATATTTTTAACTCTGGTCAGTGAAATCATCCCGTGATACTCTCGAACCGAAAGGGGTAGACAAGTGTCTTATATATGCAGAATAAGTCACAGACATGTCATTTTAAAGTGTGGTAGAATCATGACTTTTATATTCACAGGGACTTTATTCCTATTTTAAACATAGATCTACAGCTGGGTTCGGCAGCGACCTCTTCACAGCCCAGCAATCCAGCGCAGGCACTGCAATGGATTTAAAAACCTAGCAGGCTAACTGAGCTAATCTTGCAATGTACAACAGTAGCACAACTGGCCATGAGTTTGGAAAGGTCTTGTGGTTCAAACCCTGGAAAGTGACCAGTGAAAGGGTTTTCTTTTACTAAAACTTAGCTCGAGTTATCTGCAGCAGGGCCCATTTTATTCCTATGGGCCCTGCTGCAGATAACTCGAGCTAAACTTCAGTAAAAGAATGGACGGGGAGGGGACCACTGCTGTTACTGTTGACGTTTCCTTCCATGGGTTCCCAGTTCACAGTCTTCACACTTCAAAAGTTCTGGAATGCTAGCAAATCCACGGCTCTGTGATAAGACATTTAAGATTCCAAATTCAATGTTCTTTTAAATGAATGGAAATCCCAGTGTAAGCAAAGGTACTTACAAGCAGGGCTGCCGAGAGACTGGGCCAGGCCCGGGACAAGGCCGCCCCCCGGGGCTCCCCCCCACTCGAGGTCGCCGGGCCCCCCCTCCACCCGGCCCTCTGCACTGACCTTAAGCGCCTCACCTTCGAAAGCGCAGCAAGCAGCGGCAGACCACTCCTTCCTTCCGTGTCCCGCCCTCGCTTTCGAAGGTGAGGCGCTTACGTTCAATGTCAGGGAGTGACCGAGGGCGGGCAGGCCGGACTGTGGCGGCGGTGGTGCCGCCCCTCCCCCCCCCGGAGGCCCGGGCCTGGGGAATTTTGTCCTCCCTGTCCCCTCCTCTCGGCGGCCCTGCTTACAAGGGATACACTTAAAGATCACTAACTTATTTCGGATTCACTACTAGAGATGGTAGAAGAAATCCACTGCTTAACGTAACTTCTTGTGCACTGGTTTGCCTCTTGTAGCTGGACAGATCCAGAGGTGTCACTGGGATCAGTCTGGGTAATGTTATTCTTTTCAAATTCACATTCAGTGGGGCTGCTACAGTCGGAGTCTACAAACCCACTGTCGATGGTGTCTAAATCTAGGCGTATTCTTGGGTAGTCAAAGTCTTCTGCATCAGAGTCGTAGGAAGCACTTTCGTCATCTGCAGCCCGATATGACGTTGGACTATCCAGGTCCCACTCATCACGCTGCGTGCAGAGAAGATCTAAAATATTCGTCTTGGGTCCCAAGGAATTTGTCAGAGAACCTTGCATTAGTTCACTGATTGGCTCAATCTCGTACCTTCTGCAGCTAGTCATGGGAATACAGCCCGAAGACACGATGTCTTCTTTGGTGCTTGAGTCAGCCATCAATAACGTACTCTCCATATGACCACTGCCGCTGTTGCGGTTGACTGTAGAATAGGCATTGTCTTCACCATCATCTTCATCACCTGCATACTTATCGTGCGTTTCTCGTCTGTTGCAGGGGCACTGTGGACAACAAGGAGTAACTTCATTGGCTACTGTTACTGTGTCAATGGAGACATGGCCATATGACCTATCTTCTACACCGCTGCCATCTGTCACACTGCTGTGCTCTTTACGGTGGATAGGAAGACAGGTTTTACAGTGGGAGAGTTTGCGATGCTTATCTACTTCTTTGAAATCAACCTTTGAAGACTGTTGTGGAATGTGCTTATACACTCGTAGAACTTCAGGAAGCACAATGCCCCAGTCGAAAAAATCAATTGTCATGGTATAGGAAGCACCTAACCAGCTCTGAAAGAACAAGGAAAACATTTTTGATTAATTCACCTTTACTTATCATCACCATCAATTTATGTCCACTTAAATGAGCGATGAACATTTGTAAGCACAAACCCTTTCATAGTTGGGATCAGTATTGGAATTGTCAACTGTGCAATTGCTCTTGTAACAGAGAACCCTGTAGCGGGGTGAACCATAGGGCTGCTAAGAGGAGGGGGGCAAGATTCCCCAGGTCCAGCCTCCAAGGGGGCCTGGCACCAGAAGATTGTGCTCCCTCGGTCTGTCTCTCTCCTGCTCCTGTGTGTCGGGTCCCGGGCGATTGCGATAACACGATAACCTGTGTCCCGGCACACAGGAGCAGGAGAGTGACAGACTGAGGGAGGAGCAGATGCAAGAAGGTAAGGGGCATGATGGCAGCCTGAATGGCGGAGGTGAGGCAGCAGCTGCAGCAGTCCTGCCCTAGGCCTGGCTTGTCTCTTGGTGGCCCTGGTGAACCAATATCTGATTCTTTACTGAGTTCTGCTGAACACCATATATGTAAGGGTAGGTAGCATGACCAACTGATTCCATTTTTTCAGAAAAGACAGGTTCAGGCCTGGATTTTATTTCCCTTCGTTTCATTTTCTATCCCATCCTTCTGTGAGAACACTCCAAATTGGTTACAAAATAGATAGAGACAATAGACAACTGATAACAATGATAGCAATAAAACATAAAGACAGACAAGAGCATTAATAAAATTCCTTATGGTTTTATCTCCTGGCATGCACAACTTCTAGTTCTGATTAAGGATAGGCAGCCAGAAAATGTTTGTTTCACTTCCATTTTCTGTGTGATTTACGGAGATTTTCTTCTTATTCATTTAAATTTGGTCATGTTGTCTTTTTGTCAGTTTCTGACCATCGTGCCACAGTCTTTGGAAGTAGTTTGCACTATAAAGGTTGCCAAAAAATTGCATGCGCAAACTTAGGAGCGTCCATGATTTGTGCATGCGATTTAATTGAATAACAAGACAATTAGTGCCAATAACTATCTTTTTAACAAAAAATACTGGACACGACTTCAGCAAAAATCTAAACTATAACGTCAAAAATGAGCTGAACTTACTTAAACACACTAACTTAATAAACGTGCAGTGTGGTATCAATTCTTTTTTTCTTTTGTCTTATTTTCAAATCAAAGTGGAGAAAAAAGACCTCAGCAGTCTCTGCATGGCGATACTGTGCTCAATGAGCTCAAACGCCAGCATTCCTTGGACTCAGTTATAATCATTGGTCTCACTGCCATAGGAGTAAGAGACGCCATTTTGTAAGGTATCGTGATCTGCCCCTGAGGAAGCTTAAATTTCATAGCGAAACGGAGAGCCCCATTGGGCAAGATTAAAAGCTAAGTAACATTATTATTAATACTATTGTTAGAAGAATAAAATGTCACGATTTAGTAATTCACATATATTTTATGATATATTAGTGGAGTTTTTTTGAGACCAATGATTATAACGGAGTTCAAGGAATGCTGGCGTTTGAGCACATTGAGCACAGTATCGCCATGCAGAGACTGCTGAGGTCTTTTTCTCCACTTTGATTTGAAAATAAGAAAAAAGAAAAAAAGAATTGATATCTTTTTAACAAGCAATTATTGGCACTAATTAGATTTAATTGGGACCAATGCATGTAAAGTTAGGCCCTAGGATTTGCGCCTAAAATTTACACGCGGTCCAAAAAAGGAGGCGTGGAAATGGGAGGGTCATGGGCATTTCAGGGCGGAAGGGGGGGCGTTGCTTCAAGTTACGTGCATAATTACAGAATAATGGTGCTCTGCGTGTAAATTTAGGTGCGAACATTTGCACTCTGTTTTCATTGGTGCAAATGGCCGTGCCTACATTTACTCGCGACTCTCTGCTTAAGCATGTATTCTATGAACCGCACTGAACTTTAGGCATGGCGTACAGAATATCGTTTACGTGGGTATTTTTCAGCGCTGATTTTTTTTAGGCGCCATATATCGAAACTAATCCCATATGGAAAGAGAGCACATTCTCTTCCCGACAGGGCATGCATGCCTACATAGTTTGCAGAGGCGCAATGGTTCACACAAGCATGATGGTTCCACTATTGGGAAAGAGTACACAGTCTTTCTGAAATGATGTGCACTATTGTCCACCAATGACAAAACATGAAATGTCATGTTTTTTTTCTGCTCGATTTCATTTGCTAATGATATGCAATGACATAGGGATGTCCTAAGAAAAGCAAGAGACCATGCATGCCAGTACTGGATCTGCCTAGCCTGACAAAAAGAAACTGAGCCCAGCAGTGGCATAGCCAAGGGTGGGCCCGGGTGGGCCCAGGCCCACCCAGTAGCAGCACATCTATGATGTGGCTGGCAGGGATCCCCAAGACCCACCAGCCAAAAACTCCCAACAACTGTATGTCCTGCATACCTTGTAAATAGCAGATCTTCGCCTGCAGCGAGCAGCGACTGATACACACTGTTCGTACCGGCTCCACAGCCTTCACTCTGATGTATTCCCGCCTGTGCAGAAACAGGAAGTTGAAATCAGACGAAAGGCTGTGGGGCCAATGTGAGCAGGGTGTATTAGTTGCTGCTCGCTGCCGGTGAAAATCTGATACTTAAAAGGTATGTGGGGAGGGGGGATATTTGAGAGACCATATGGTATGCAGGCGAGAGAGGGAAAGACCAAATTACTTGTCGGACAGGGCGGAGTTCTTCTGCCCACCCACGTGGGGCCCAGGCCCACCCAAAACTGGGTGTCTGGCTACGCTCCTGGAGCCCAGTAATCACCAGTGGGGCAGACACCTATCGGTAATGCAGTAATCCAGTCATGCATAGTTCTACTGTGTAATGCCTCTTAAAGGTACAGAACCTGATATTCAGCAAGTGATGGTCAGCAGTTTTAAAGGCACTGACAGCCATAGACTGAATTAAGCCTGGGCCATGTCTGGGCTGTGGCATTGCACATCTGGGTATATGAAGTCATCTGGAAGTTAGCTGGGCACCAGACAAGATTCAGACCAGAGTCTGGTTAGCTTGCTGGATAAAGGCTCTTTTATTAAGCTGTGGTAAAAAGTGGCTCAGTGCATGCCAAAATTACCACAGGACACAAGGCTATTTACTGCTTGAGCCCTTATCACCACCTCTTTATCAGGCATTAAAGGTTTATGTGCTACTTAAGGCCCCTTTTACAAAGTGACGGTAAACCCAACGCTGGCTTACCGCTTGCTGAAAAGGAACTACTGCTCGGTTACTGCAGCAGCCCGGTGGTAGTTCCCACTCCCAACGCACCGTCACACCCGGTGATAATCGGGCAGTGCTGTGCGCTGCCCAAATCCTGCTGGGTTAGAAAATGATAAAATTCACTTTGTATGCAGGAAACCTCTGTTCTGTGACTCCTGGTCCACGTCTGTGCAGTTTGCTGATTAAGAGGGGGGAGGGGCATTATTAATATAGGCTACTGTTAAGATGTGTTATTTTACCATTAACCTCAGTTATTAGTAATTGGGGAGGGGAGGGGGAGTTATCAACACGGACTACCGTTAAGATATGTTATTTTATTGTAGCACAGGTCCCATTTTATGTAATCAGACCTAGACACTAATAACTGGGGATAACGGTAAAACCCCCCATTTTTAACAGTACCCCATATTGATAGCTTCCTCTCCAAATATCACTTCTGTACATGTGTATTGACTCTACACTGAGCCCTTGGTGTGCAGGGCAATTTTGGCGGTGGATTTGTTCTAATTTAAAGGTCCTGCATTCTGTGATGAAAAGAGCTTTCATGGCATTTCCCTCACTGACACTTCTCGTGCTGTAGGGCAGGTCCCCAACCCCCGCCAGCCGAAGTCCCCTTCAGCGCTGGTCTCTGAGTCCGGCGCGTTGCTGATCTGGATTCTGTCTCTGTGAGTCCGTTACCTAGGCTCTTTAGGGAAGGGTCTTGCTACACTCACATTCAAATCATGTCATAAACTGCGTCATTTGGAAAGACAGGCGAAAATCCCAACTCGTATTATTTCTGTGGCCTCTTCAACGAGGCATCAGTGTTCGGGGTAGAATGAGGAGTCGTGTATAGGATGGACTGGCGTAGGGTTTGCCACGCTGCCCACTGAGCATTGGGGAGGAATAGTTAATGCCCTGTTCAGCATGCATTGGCATGCTACTTGCGGTCAGAGCCGGCGAGCATGTTGTTTCATGATTGAGGTCTACAAAATCCTGAGTGGTGTAGAACAAGTAGAAGTGAATCGATTTTTCTTACTCATTCCAAAAGTACAAAGACTAGGGGACACTCAAGGAAGTTACATGGAAATACAACAATGCAAAAGTTCGTACTGGACATAACCCAACTCTTCCTTCTTATGACCCCTAATGTGTCTTTCACACTGTTCATTACTCAACCATAACCTCACTTTGTATTGAACCTACCAGTATTGGCGATCGCCTCTACTGTACAATGTAAGCCACATTGAGCCTGCAAATAGGTGGGAAAATGTGGAATACAAATGTAACAAATAAATAAATAAATAATACAGCACAGTAGGAGTTATTATTATTATTAGCATTTGTATAGCGCTACCAGACGCACGCAGCGCTGAACACCTGATACAAAGAGACAGTCCCTGCTCAAAAGAGCTTACAATCTAAATAATACAGACAAGACAGTTACGGGTGAGGGAAGTAATGGGTGAGAAAGGAGTTGCCATCAGTGGCCTCTGCTTGACTACTGGTGTCAGCCAGGGGCGTAGGCAGACCTGCCATTTTGGGTGGGCCCAGAGTTAACCTAGGTGGGCCCTTCCAACCCCCATCCCTACCCCTGTACATACATACAATATAGTTTTGGGGTTTTTTTAATGACCCAGCGTTTGCCCATTTCTCTCTGAACCTCCTCCCCGGTTCTGCCTCAGAGCCGTTGGCCATTTTAATTCCTATAGGCAACCTGCACTGCCCTGCAGGCTTCTCTCTACCACGTCCCCGCCAAAGAAACAAGAATTGACATCATTGAGGGCAGGACATGATAGAGAGAAGCCTACAGGGCTGGCACAGGATGCCTATAGGAATTGCTGCCGGCAGTAGCTCTGAGGTAGACCAGGAGGGGGTGGTTCTAGAGAGAGATGGGCAGATGCTAGGCCGCGAGTGGAGAAGAGGGAGAGAGAGTAATGAGGCGCTGCCACTGAAGAGTTTTGGGGGGCCTCATGGGCTGCTGACTGGGTGGGCCAGAGGCAAGAATGGGTGGGCCTGTGCCCACCCAGGCCCACCCTTAGCTACGCCACTGGTGTCAGCTCATAAATCATCCAGAGCTGGGACTAATATTCTGGCTGCAAGAAATTTCGGATTCAATAACAAATGCTCTCATGTTTTCTACAAAAGAGAACGAAAGCAAAGGCCTTTTCTTGCTGTGTTTAACCAAGCATTGCAAGGTCAACCCAGGTAACTTCTGCAGCTCTCTAAAATCATTTGCTCTAAGCTGCCGAAACTGAACAGGAAGGCGAGTTCAGGCTGAAACGCTTTTATGAGAAGTCAGCCCAGATGAGCTATTCACATGCTGTGGTGTTCATGTTATGTTTCCTGTTACTTCTAGCATGTAGGTCTTTGTGAATGAAGGTATTCTGGGCATTCCTGTAACCAGCGCTGCGCTCTATTTTTATCTTGGCTTCTTAGCAGGGTTGCTACGTAATGGGCTTCACTCGCTTTTTCTGGAATTTTTTCTCTGGCGCTATGATATTTCATTCACAACCAGGCAGGGTTTTCTCCCTGATTTATATCCACTCCAAACTTATTTTTGCGGCAATGGGGTCCTTTGCTGGTGGCCATTTACCAGGACTCCTTCCTGCACCATGCAATCATAGGCCCTGATTCTGGTCAGTTGAATGTCATCCACAATAGCTAGTGCTCCTTCCCTGTCCGAGGCTGTGATTGCTGCTGCCACAGCATCACCAGCCTTTACTGACCCAGAGAGTGGAAGGTCGGAGTCAGGAATGAAACCTAAGCCCTCCGTATAGTAACATAGTAGACGACGGTGAAGGAGTGGCCTAGTGGTTAGGGTGGTGGACTTTGGTCCTGGGGAACTGAGGAACTGAGTTCGATTCCCAGTGCAGGCAGCTCCTTGTGACTCTGGGCAAGTCACTTAACCCTCCATTGCCCCATGTAAGCCGCATTGAGCCTGCCATGAGTGGGAAAACGCAGGGTACAAATGTAACAAAAATAAAATAGATACTATTGGAGATTCTACACGGAATGTTGCTATTCCACTAGCAACATTCCATGTAGAAGCCTGCGCGGCCACATTGGTGATCTGCAAGGGCCGACTTCTACATGGAATGTTGCTAGTGAAATAGCAACATTTCATGTAGAATCTCAAATAGTAGCAACAGTGGAGGAGTGGCCTAGTGGTTAGGGTGGTGGACTTTGGTCCTGAGGAACTGAGTTCGATTCCTACTTCAGGCACAGGCAGCTCCTTGTGACTCTGGGCAAGTCACTTAACCCTCCATTGCCCGCCGCATTGAGCCTGCCATAAGTGGGAAAGCGTGGGGTACAAATGTAAAAAAAAAAAAAAAAAGACCTGCGTGGTCCATCCAGTCTGCCCAACAAGATAAACTCATATGTGCTACTTTTTGTGTATACCTTACCTTGATTTGTATCTGTCATTTTCAGTGCACAGACCGTGTAAGTCTGCCCAGCACTATCCCCGCCTCCCACTACCGGCTCTTGCCACCCAATCTCGGCTAAGCTCCTTAGGATCCATTCCTTCTGAACAAGATTCCTTTATGTTTATCCCACGCGTGCTTGAATTCTGTTACCGTTTTCATTTCCACCACCTCCCGCGGGAGGGCATTCCAAACATCCACTACTCTCTCTGTGAAAAAATACTTCCTGACATTTTTCTTGAGTCTGCCCTCCTTCAACCTGGCCAGCCTGACAACATGTTATAAACCTGTTAAGAATGGATGATGTCCTTGGTCGCCATAATGTATTACACCCAACGGAAGAATGGTTTACAATACCATTATTGTGAATAGAATATCTTGTACAATCAGGAGGAGGTTAGTGAATCCATCCTACCCTGAATGAAGCAAGTCTTACTGCAGGCAACGTTGGCTATCAGGCCCAGAGGCATGACTGCGCCAACATCACTAGTGTGAGACCCACTCCTATATGAACTGTGGAGGTGCCTGTGCACAATTGAGTAGGTCAGAAAATCCAGCCTGTGCTGAAGGCGGGTGAGTCTTATTGGGAACAACGTTGGCTGTTGAGACCTGAGACACAGCTGTGCTGATGTCACCAGTGCGAGACCCGCCCCTATAAGAACTACAGAGGGAGGCATGGAGCCAGAGGTGTGTGACCCAAGGGGCATGGCCAAAGGAGCACACCCCTTGTGATCCCCTCTGGAGCACTGTGGAGGCCTGGGATTTTACAGCTACCTATACCTGTACCCTTAACATAGGCAACCGAGACCCCTCGGGCCAAGGTTATTCAAACATTACAATAATTACCAGACACAAGGTATTTTCTTAACGTGGCACAACTTGGCCGCAGCTTTATTTTAAATACACACATCATAACCCTGGGTATACCCAAGCCAATCCACCCTCTGCTTATTAGCCAACCCAGTCAGCCGTCATTAGCAAGACTGACCAATCGTAAACAGAGCTCCCCGCCGCACAGCAAGGGGAGCTCAACCGTAAGCGCAGCTATCCCAGCTGCCTAGCTTACATCATCAGGCTTGGGTACCCCGCCAACGCTGCGATAATATATATGGGTACAATTCACATTAAACTGGGGAGGGGGCTGGGTGTTACATGCGGCTCCGTGCACCCGTGGGGGGCACTGCGCCTTGCTTATTGCCATGGTTAAGTGAAGGGTTAAACTGAAAGAGCCTGCTTCTGGAAGCCGATAAGGAGGGTGTGGATATGACCCTAATACCCTCAGTCAATCCCTTGCAGAGGTCTCTGTTTCTGAATCAGGACTGGCTACTTCTGTGATTAAGCCAGTTAATTTTTATGCCTGTGCTAATCTTTCCATAGTTTCTGTTGCTTTTTTTCTCCTAAAGAGATTTCATATATGGAACTGTGAAAGATAATGGCTAGCTTGGAATCTACTGTGTCATCTTGTATTTCTCAACTATGTCATTTGTCTGCTGAAGCTGCCGCCAAGTTAACTTTCCAGGAAGAACTGATTAGGACTAACACCAAGGACATTGCTGCTCATGATAATCGAATTATCTTATTGAAGGGAGCAAATGAAGCTGTAATGAAAGATAATATTTCTTTAAAAATCTAAATGGGATCTTACCAAGAATAATTATCATCATAATAATTTGCATTTTATTCATTTTCGTTTAAATAGAATGATTTCTGCAACTGAAATGTTGAAATCCTTATTTCTTGGCACACTTTTGCCTGTGTTGGTGGAGGATTTGTCGGTGATTTCTGAAGCTTATTATGTTCTCACCTCAATCAAAAGCATGAAGGGTAAATCTGGAGCGTTTAATGGGTTAATCTCTGTGAGATACCTTAATTTGAATGCTTTATTAGAGACATTCATGGAAGAAACTAATACATCTAGTCTGGTAGTAATATCCTTGCATTCTATTGATAGAGATATGTTTTTTCTTTATATTTAAAATAGCATGTATTTATTCCAGAGTCATAACACTAAATGTATTTTCAGGGGCGTAGCCAGACGCCTACTTTTGGGTGGGCTTGAGAAGCCCGCTGCCTGCTTTGCATCTCCTCCCCTCCCCCCCAGGTGATCTGGTATCTCTTAACTTCACTCCCCCAACTCTCCAGGACCCTTTTAAATCCTTCAGTGCTGGGCCAGCAGTGAACAGCAACACATACTGGCTTCTTGCGCTGACCCTGAGCCTTCCCTCTGACAAACCTTTCTGGTCCTGCGCATAGCTGCTGAGAGGGGGGGCAGTGGGGACAAAATTCCCCGGGCCTCCAAGGGGGGCCCGGCGCCGCAGTCCCACCCGCCCTCCGTCATCGACCGTCTGCCACCGGGCCGGGCCCCCTGCATTGAAATCACAGCGCCTCTCACCTGCGTGTGAAAGCGCTGCAGGCAAAAGGGCAGCAGATCGCCTCCCTTCAGGCCTCCTTCCCTCCCTGTGTCCCGCCCTCGTCTGGCGTAACTTCTGCGAGGGCGGGACACAAGGAGAGAAGGAGGGCCGAAGGGAGGCAATCTGCTGCCCTGCTGCCTGCAGCGCTTTCACACGGAGGTCAGAGGTGCTGTGATTTCAATGCAGGGGGCCCGGTTGCAGACAGAGGGGTTGGGTGGAGGGGGGAGTGGCGGCAGCGACCTCGGGGAGGGGGGGGGTGTGGAGGAGGGGAGCGGCGGCCCAATCTCTCGGTGGCCCTGGTCCTGCGAACAACAAATTGAGTCAGAGGGAAGGCTCAGGGCTGATGTGCACAGCCAGTATGAGTAATTGCTCGCTGCTGGCCTAGCACTGAAGGATTTAAAAGGTACTATGGGGTTGAAGGGTGGAAACGTAAGAGCTGCTGAATCACCGGGAGTCTTCAGTTGGCGGGGCTTGGGGGATCCCCACCAGCCACAAACCAGCTATGTGGCTGCTAGGTCGGCCTGAGCTCAAAGTGAGTGGATCTGTGCCCACCCGGATCCACCCATGGCTGCCTCACTCTGTAGATTTGTCTCATAATACTTAGAGGTGAGGAAAGAATTTCTTTTGGGTGGGTCCTCTTAAATTAGGCTTTTTCTTGAAGTTTCTGAAAAAGTGTATAATTAAAGATCGGACTGAAATGTATATATTTTTCAACCACCTCAATTAAGAGACTATTTGGAAAGAAGAGAAAGGGATTTGCAGTAAACTTGATTGTACATGTTATTAGAGTGTGATATTATTTGTACTTCATGCCTGGAATAGGCTTCCCGAGCCTATATGTCTAGCCCCGTCTTTGGCCGTTTTCAAGTCCAGGCTAAAAGCCCACCTCTTTGACGCTGCTTTTGACTCCTAACCACTACTCACTTGCCCTGTCCTTTTATCCTTACCTCTTTATTCTCTTACCCTTATTGTTCTGTTTACCTGTCTTATCTAGATTGTGAGCTCTTTGAGCAGGGGCTGTCTCTTCATGTATGGTGTACAGTGCTGCGTATGCCTTGTAGCGCTATTGAAGTGATAAGTGGTAGTAGTAGTAACGTAGAAGCCTGCCCTTGCAGATCAGCAACGCGGCCGCGCAGGCAACGCTGCTGATCTGCAAGGGCAGGCTTCTAGATGAAATGTTGCTAGTGGAGGAGTAGCCTAGTGGTTAGTGCAGTGGAACATGGAATGTTGCTACTATTTGAGATTCTGGAATGTTGCTATTACTTGAGATTCTAGATGGAATGTTTGCTACTATTGGAGATTCTGTTGCTACTATTTGAGATTCTACACGGAATGTTGCTATTCCACTAGCAACATTCCATATTTAGATTGTGAGCTCTTTGAGCAGGGACTGTCTTTTCGTGTATGGTGTACAGCGCTGCGTATGCCTTGTAGCGGTATAAAAATGATAAGTAGTAGTACCGTAGCTCCAGTTTATAGGTAATATTGGAAGATAAGAAGTAATGCAGGAATTTTTATTATGTCTACCTTCCACTAGCACAAACATCTTTTAGGGAGCTGAGATATTTTCAAACCCTAATGATCTCCCACTAAGGATGATTTTACCGCTAACCTCAGCGGTGACACTCACCAATTCTTATCTTAATATGGTGAGAATTACACACCCACCTGTTCATAGGGAAGCAGTAAATACTTTAATTATCAAATTATAGATGTTTAAATTTTCTTCTTTATATACTTTATATCAGCATTATTGCTATTTATTTCAAACAAATTAGACTTAAAATCTAACCCCCCCCCCCCCCCCCAGCCGAAATGAGCATTTATAAGATGAGGGGAAAAAAAAACTAGCTGAAATGAGCATTTATGAGTATTAAGATTTTAAGTCTAATTGGTTTGAAATAAATAGCATTAATGCTGATATAAAGTATATAAAGAAGAAATTTAAACATCTATAATTTGATAATTAAAGAATTTACCGCTTCCCGATGAACAGGTGGGTGTGTAATTCTCACCATATTAAGATAAGAATTGGTGAGTGTCACCGCTGAGGTTAGTGGTAAAATCATCCTTAGTGGGAGATCATTAGGTATTTTTATTAGGAGCATTCCTAATTTTTTTCTTCTTGTTTGTTTCTTTCCTGATTTACCGTAATTTGCATGATCTCCTGTAGTGGTGGAGTTGTGGGGTGTCAAAGTTTCCTGATTATTTATAATTTTTCATTTTTACATTCACATTCTTTTCCCTGTAATTGTCAGATTTGTAATGTGATAACTTTTGTACAATTTGATAGTTCATACTGGGTGTATTTTTCTCTTTTGACTAGTGCTGTCTGCGTATGAGCCAGAAGGTTGGCAGCTTTGGAACCGCCCACCTTCTTTCCTCCTCAAAATGCACCACCTGTTCCTCTGATCCCATCCCCACCAACTTACTAAACACCATCTCTCCTACTGTCACCCCCCCCCATCTGTCATATCCTCAACCTCTCTCTCTCCACTGCAACTGTCCCTGACACCTTCAAGCATGCTGTAGTCACACCACTTCTCAAAAAAACCATCACTAGACCCTACCTGTCCTTCCAACTACCGCCCCATCTCCCTCCTACCTTTCCTCTCTAAGATACTTGAATGCACCGTTCACAGCCGCTGCCTTGATTTTCTCTCCTCTCATGCCATTCTCAAACAGCTTCAATCCGGTTTTCGCCCTCTACACTCGACAGAAACGGCACTCACTAAAGTCTGTAATGACCTGTTCCTTGCCAAATCCAAAGGTCACTACTCCATCCTCATCCTCCTCGACCTATCCGCCGCTTTTGACACTGTCAATCATAATTTACTTCTTGCTATACTATCCTCATTTGGGTTCCAGGGCTCTGTCCTCTCCTGGTTCTCTTCTTATCTCTCCCACCGTACCTTCAGAGTACATTCTCATGGATCTTCCGCCACCCCTATCCCGCTCTCTGTTGGAGTTCCTCAGGATCTGTCCTTGGACCCCTTCTTTTTTCAATCTACACCTCTTCTCTGGGCTCGCTGATCTCATCTCATGGTTTCCAATACCATCTTTATGCTGACGACACCCAGCTTTACCTCTCCACACCAGACATCACTGCGGAAACCCAGGCCAAAGTATCAGCCTGCTTATCCGACATTGCTGCCTGGATGTCCAACCGCCACCTGAAACTGAACATGGCCAAGACTGAGCTCGTTGTCTTTCCACCCAAACCAATTTCTTCTCTCCCTCCACTCTCTATTTCAGTCGACAACACCCTCATCCTCCCCGTCTCATCTGCCCGCAACCTCGGAGTCCTCTTCGACTCCTCCCTCTCCTTCTCTGCCCATATCCAGTAGACAGCCAAGACCTGTTGCTTCTTTCTCTATAACATCAGCAAAATTTGCCCCTTCCTCTCCGAGCACACCACCCAAACTCTCATCCACTCTCTCATCACTTCTCGCCTTGACTACTGCAACCTACTCCTCACTGGCCTCCCACTTAACCATCTATCCCCCCTTCAATCCATTCAGAACTCTGCTGCCCGTCTTATCTTCCGCTAGACTGATATGCTCATATCACCCCTCTCCTCAAGTCACTTCACTGGCTTCCGATCAGGTACCGCATACAGTTCAAGCTTCTCCTACTAACCTACAAATGCACTCAATCTGCAGCCCCTCATTACCTCTCTACCCTCATCTCCCCTTACACTCCTACCCGTAACCTCCGCTCACAGGACAAATCCCTTCTATCAGTACCCTTCTCTACCACCTCCAACTCCAGGCTCCGCCCTTTCTGCCTCGCCTCACCCTATGCTTGGAATAAACTCCTTGAGCCCATACGCCAAGCCCCCTCCCTACCGATCCTTCAAATCCTTGCTCAAAGCCCACCTCTTCATGTCGCTTTCGGCACCTAACCATTACACCTCTATCCAGGAAATCTGGACTGCCCCCAATTTGATTGACTGCACTTTTTTGTCCTTTAGATTGTAAGCTCCTTTGAGCAGGGACTGTCCTTCTTTGTTAGATTGTACAGCGCTGCGTAATCCTGGTAGCGCTTTAGAAATGTTTAATAGTAGTAGTAGTAAATAATGAAATGTCATTAGGAAAACCAAATACATAAAGCCGGGCAGTCAAGCTACGCAGTGCTATGGGGCAGTGGCGTTCCTGGGGGGACTGGCACCCGGGGCGGATCGCCGATGCGCCCTGCCCCCTGGGTGCAGCACCACCCCGATGCAGCGCGGACCCCCCCCCCGCGAAAGGACACCCCCACGAAGGACACCCCCCCCCCCCGCCGGGTGCACGCCGCTGGGGGGGGTTGCCGCGCGCGCCTGCCCTCCGTTGGTCCATGCTTCTCTGCCCCGGAACAGGAAGTAACCTGTTCCGGGGCAGAGAAGAAGCATGGACCAACGGAGGACAGTGGCGTGCACCCGGGGCGGACCGCCCCCACCGCCCCCCCTAGGAACGCCACTGCTATGGGGACCTTCTACTAAAGGGTGTTAAAAGTCTTAACGGGTTGTTAGCTTGGGAGAAACACGTGAAAGCATTTTGCAGTATTTAGCCTGTTTGCATGTGCTAACCCCCCTGTCAGATTTAGAGGTAGTGGCTGCCATAGAAGTGCTGTGTTACTATTCCAGGTGATAAACAACAAGCCTACATCTGGGTTTTGCCACTTCCGTCCAGCACGTGCCTTCGAGGTCTGTCAGTCTGCTGTCTTCTGTTGTGTGTGTGCAGTGTGAGGTGAACCGCACACATTATGACTGGTTGAATTTGTGGTCGGTGCAATGAAGGAACTAAAACCAAAGCAACGTCACAATCGGTTACTTTGAACGTGCGTCAAAGCAGCAGGGCAAGCTCGCTTGTTTAAAGTTTCCATTTGTTTTTGGCTATCTTTTGGTCCTGTTCCTAAGTAGCCCTATTCAGTGTGATTTCTTATCATTTCAGAGTAAACACTATATAGGCATACACAAGGGCAAAGTTTGGGCAGGGTTTTGGGTGGATGTCACAGGTATGTAAGTAGATTACAAAGGGGCTGTGGAGTGGAGGAGTAGCCTAGTGGTCAGTGCAGTGGACCTTGATCTTGGGGACCTGAGTTTGATTCCCACTGCAGCTCCTTGTGACCCTGGGCAAGTCACTTAACCCTCCATTGCCCCTGGTACAAAATAAGTGCCTGAATAAATGTAAATTGCTTTGAATGTAGTTGCAAAAACCTCAGACAGGTGGTATATCAAGTCCCATTTCCCTTTCCCTATTTGTAGATTCTACATGGAACGTTGCTACTATTGGAGATTCTCGATGGAATGTTGCTACTATTGGAGATTCTGTTGCTACTATTTGAGATTCTACATGGAATGTGCTATTCCACTAGCAACATCCATGTAAAGCCTGCCCTTGCAGATCAGCCGCGCAGGCTTCTGTTTCTGTGAGTCTGACGTCCTGCACCTATGTGCAGGACGTCAGACTCACAGAAACAGAAGCCTGCGCGGCTGCATTGCTGATCTGCAAGGGCAGGCTTCTACATGGAATGTTGGTAGTGGAGGAGTAGCCTAGTGGGTTAGTGCAGTGGACTTGATCTTGGGGAGCTGAGTTCAATTCTCACTGCAGCTCCCTGTGACCCTGGGCAAGTCACTTAACCCTCCATTGGCCCTGGTACAAAAAAAGTACCTGAATATATATAAACCACTTTGAATGTAGTTGCAAAAACCTCAGAAAGGCAGTATATCAAGTCCCATTTCCCCTTTCCCTAAAGTGTGGTAGGTTTTGCACTTTACTGCATGTTTAAGTCCAAAATTAATGTACGGTAAGTGCAAAACTTGTAATATTTGCACTTGGGGAGGACAATTTTCAATGCAGTTAATATTTGTAAATAGTGCTTTACCTGCATAAGTCTGAAAATGACCCTTATTCAATGTAGTAGGAAATAAGTGTGGCGTTCTACAATGGCCATTTTAGGAGAGGCGTTCCCAGGGGATCAGAAAATCATTCAAGCAGATTGTATCCTGTGCCTGTGTTCCTCATTTTCATAAGTCTACCCACATTCAGAGCAGGTGCAGAAGTCAGCGGGCACAAATTGTGCAGGAAAGTAGGGGCACCCTCTCTCATTACATTACAGTCTAATATCTCGCAAAAGCCATCAAGTTCGATAAGGGTAACAATAACCAAACTGAAGCAAACTTCAAGATTACAATATTAATTTCTACTATCAAAATTCAAGAAAAAATAAATAAAGATCCAAGGCCTGAAAGTATCTTTTCAAAAGAAATGTTTTCAACAGTTTTCTAAACTGAAAATAACACGTATATCTGTCTAAGAAAGAAAGAAGGGAATTCCAAATTGTGCAGGTCCTGATATGAAAGAGGCTTGAAGTACTCCCCTATGCTTTAACTTGCAACCCAGGTCAGCGACCACCGTTTAAAAATGGCACCATGATCCCTAGCGGCGTCATGCGTATTTGACTGCCATAGGGGGGTCATGCAGGGACAGGTTTCTTGTCAGGGGTGTGTGTTGGAAAGGGGGAATCAGCCTGTCATGAGGGGCTGGGTTCTTGTCAGGGGTCAGGATGGTTGTCAGGGAGGCATCGGGTTGGCAGGGAGACTGGGCCTGTCATGAGGGACTCAGGTTCTTGTCATGTGGGTCAGGATAGTGTCAGGGAGCATTGGGTTGGCGGGGAGGTGTGAGCATGTCATGGAGGGTGCCCGGTTCTTGTCAGGGGGTCAGGATGGTGTTGGAAGGGTGCCAGGTTCTTGTCAGGGGAGTCAGGCCTGTCATGCGGGACTTGGGTTCTTGTCAGGGGTTCAGGATGGTGTCAGGGAGGCATCATGATGGCGGGTAGGTTGGGCCTATTGTGGAGGGCATCAGGTTCGGTTGGGAGGTCGGGATGGTGTGGGAGGGCATCATGTTCTGTTGGGGGGGGCGGCGGCTGTGATGGAGAGTCAGGTTCTTGTTAGGGGTCAGGATGTTGTTGGAAGGGTGTCAGGTTCTTGTCAGGGGGAGTCAGGCCTGTCATGCGGGCTTGGGCTCTTGTCAGGGGTTCAGGATGGTGTCAGGGAGGCATCAGGATGGCGGGGGGTTGGGCCTCTCGTGGAGGGCATTCAGGTTTCTGGTTGGGAGGTCGGGATGGTGTTGGGAGGCATCAGGTTCTTGTTAGGGGGGGCCAGGGCTGTGATGGAGAGTCAGGTCTGGTTATGGCTGTTCGGATAGTGTCAAAGAGGGATCGGGGATAGGCTGCCGGATCTGCACTCACAGTGCACTGCACTACCGGACTGCAGTAATGCAGTTGCACTTACACCTCCTCTTGAGGTGTTGATAAGTTTGGCTGCATCATCAGCAGGTCAGGACAATTACCACAGGGTAAAGACCCAATGCATTAGCTGTCCTATCCAGCCACACCTCCTCCCATCCTTGTCACACCCAGACCCGGCCCACTCCTCTGTTAGGCAGCTAACGGCATTTTTACCATGATGTCTCCTGTATTAGCACAGTAAACAGTATCACGGGCCTGCGACACTCTCTACCATGCTGATAATGGCATATTAGCTGTTTAAAAGGGCCCCAAAATATGCTAATTTATGCATTTATGTGACTAATCTAGATATGAACAGTTACACCTGCTTGAAAGCAAATATTACTGTTCATGCATTGCACGATAGATATAATTTCTGCCACTTATGTTAGTATTTTATAGACACATAGCTGCTTATGTAGGCGTCTACTTGCCCCTTTAAACCAGCAACCTGTTACAAATTACCCTCACTAACAGGCAGATGATCAAAAGCCCCGCGCTGTTCCAAACAGTGTTCTAAAATAGCGCTGGAAAAGCGCGTGGCCCTATTAGACCTATGATCAGAGATAATGCTTGCAAATTTAAGCAGCGCAATTATCTCTGATTATGGGTAGAAGTGCGGAGAATTGTGCCTGAGCTCAGCACAATCCCTCGCGCACTTGTTTGACAGGTCGGCTGGAGACCAATGAAAGAGAAGGACGACCCATCTTTAAATCGGAAGATGGACGTCCTCAACTGCCTGTTGCAGGGACGGCCAAATTTCAAGGAGGTGTCGGAGGTATAGCGACGGGCGTGAGGACGTCCAAAATGTGGACGTTTCTGCAACGGGCAGTTAAGGACATCCAAAATTGATGTTTCTATGAGAAAGACGTCTTCTCATAGAACATCCAATTTTGGACGTCCTTAACTGCCCATTGCCGAAACGTCCAAAATTTGGACGTCCTCAACTGCCCCGTCACAGAACGTCCTCAACTGCCTCGCTGGCAGGTTTGCTGTAGGGGGGGAATGGGGGCCTGCCAGCATACAAATGCATGATGGACAGGGCTCACCATTCCTCCCCCAATGGCCTGCAAAACCGTAATGCCAGCTTGGAGTTGGCATAGGGTTTTGGTCGCGGCCAGCAACCCAATCTTTGGCGCGCCGGATGCTGATCATTGGGGATGAATGCGTTAAGCGCTGATTTGCATGCATTGCATGCTACTTACGCTAAGAGCCCTCGAGCGCGTTGTTTCACGCACTCAAGGGCTCTGATCGTGGGGCGGTAGCAAACGCCGGCGCTGGTATGGCGCTAACAGCCTCTCGCGCCGGCGTTTGCTTTTGATCATCTGCCTGAATGAATACAATATACTGAAGGATTTTAGGGGGAGGAGACAAGAGACAGAGAACAAAGGATTGGTGGATGAAATTACGTACAAAGTTACTTTTGTAAAAGCTGTGCTCTGAGAAGTTACTTTAGATTGGGTTCTGCTATGGTAACTCTTCTTTCTGGATCCTGAGATACTCTCTCTATCTTCCTGTATGCAGCCCCCCCCCCTCCCCCTTTGTTCTCACTTCTGTTAGAAATAAAAAAAATATCCCCAGCATGCTGGAAACTTTGAAACAGCCCTGGCTTATTGAAAAGGGTCTGCTGAGCATGTTGACTGACTCTTAAAGATTAGTACTGTTGCCAAAACTTTTATAGGCAAATAAAAAAATCCCCAGCAGCTCAGCTGACCCACCCCATCGCAAGGCCTAGGTGTCGTGTGCTGAGAGCAACCTCCCACCATTTCCCCCTGGCCGGAAAGTACCAACCAACGAAGTGCAAATTGCTTTTTGAACTCTTAGGCAAAAAAGAGGGGCTGACTCATTCAAATATCGTTAGTACCTAAACTCTCCATTGTCCCCATGTAATGGGGCTTAAAGAATGGTTCTGGATCTGGGATGAGAGCCACGTTCGCTTCCATATCCTATAAATAGAAACACCATCAAAGTTCAGAAAGTCACGCTGAGTTCTCTATTTTTAGGCACCTTACAAAAGATTTATGAAAACAGGAAGAGGAAAGCGTCTGACATCAGATATAGGCGGATCGTTTTATCATATTCTTTGTCTATTTAAGGGGATGTGGTGAAGGAGGTGACTTTGGGGAAAAAGTTATCAATGTTGGCTTCCGTTAATACATGTTATTTTGCCATCAACTTGTGCTGCTTTAGCACAGGGTCCCCTTTTATGGAAAGAAACTTAGGAGTCAATATTCAAAGCAATTTACATGGCCAGAAGAGGATTGTGTAGGGCTATCTGGGGATATTCAACGGACCTTAACCGGATAGCGCCTGCTGAATTTCCCCTTTAACCACCTAGGCCAAAACTGGCTAGTTTGTGGGTGGTCCAGGGACGGAGTTATGACAGAGCAAAAACTGAGGGGCCCTTTTACTACAGCGGGTAGATACGCACATCCAACACGTGTCAATTTGGAACTACCGTCAGGCTACCGCATTGCCCCGGCGGTAATTCCATTTTTACACTCATCGATATGCGGCAACAGAAAATATTTCGTATTTTCTACCACGTGGTGCTAAACCGGCGGTAATTGGCAGTGTAAATGCGCTGACAATTACCAGGGCTGCCGGAGAGACTGGGCCGGGCCCGGGGCAAGGCCACCCCCAGAGGCCTGCCCCCGCCGAGGTTACCACCGCGGCCACTCTCCCCTCAACCCTCCAAGGTCGCCCACCGCTCCCTCCTCCACCCGCCCCCCTCGTCCGCCACCGGGCCGGGCCCCCTCCGTTGAAATCACAGCGCCCTCTCACCTCTGTGTGAAGCGCTGCAGGCAGCAAGGCAGCAGATCGCCTCCCTTCGGCCCTCCTTCTTCCTTGTGTCCCACCCTCGCGGAAGTTACATCAGCGAGGCGGGACACAGGGAGGAAGGGAGGCCCGAGGGGAGGCGATCGCTGCCATGCTGCCTGCAGTGCTTTCACAGGGAGGTGAGAGGCGCTGTGATTTCAATGCAGAGGGCCGGCCTGGTCGACGATGGAGGGCGAGTGGGACTGCGGCGCCGGGCCCCCCTTGAAGGCCCAGGCCCGGAAATTTTGTCCCCCTGCCTCCCCCTCTCGGCGGCCCTGACAATTACCACCTGATTAATGCATGAGACCTTACCGCTAAGTCAATGAGTAAGGTCTCAAGCCCAAAATGGACGCACACCAATTTTTGTTTTGTCGCACGATCATTTTCAAACCCCCCCCCCCCCACGGCATTTTTTGCAGGTGCGCTGAAACATTGACCTGTGCGCATTCAATACACATGCTTACAACAGCACAGGCCATTTTTCAGCGCACCTTAGTAAAAGGACCCCTTACTTAGCAATGATTTTCAGTTTGCTGACCAGCTAAGTAACCACATAAAGGCCCCTGTTTACAAAGCCGTGCTAGTGGCTGCAGTGGTGTAGCGAGGGGGCTGCCACCCAGGGCGGGGTGGTTCGCCGTTGCACCCCTCCCGGGTGCAGCATGATGATATACCCCCCCTCGGCGCATCGACACCCCCCCCCGACCCAGTGCCCACCCTCTTACGTCCAACCATCTCCCTACCTTTAAAAAAATATCGGAATCCGAAGCGAGGCGCAGCGCCTCGCGCCTGCACGTAAAAGAAATGTGCACCATCTCATCGGGCCTTCCCTCGCTCTGTTTGTCCCGCCTCTGCTGAGGCAACTTCCTATTTCCACGCTTTCCCCTCATAGCAGGCTCAATGCAGCTTACATATTATATACAGGTACTTATTTGTACCTGGGGTAATGGAGGGTTAAGTGACTTGCCCAGAGTCACAAGGAGCTGCCTGTGCCTGCAGTGGGAATCGAACCCAGTTCCCCAGGACCAAAGTCCACCACTCTAACCACTAGGCCCTCCTCCACTCCACAATCCTTCATTTTGTCACTATCTGCAGCCCACTAACTTCCTTTGTCCAGTCACTGTACGATGGCCCTCTGCAGGGGCTGTGCACCTTCTAGAAATTCACAATCATGGACCTAATCCAGTGACTAGGTGTCGATATTGCCCAGGGGCTGTGAATGCCGTTTCTGCTAGGGATGTGCATAGCTAAACATTTTTCCGTTTCTTTTTAAAATTTTCCCAAATTTTCATTCATTTAATTCATTTGTTTTAATTTTAATAAAACCTATGCATGTTAGAACTTTTCAAAACAAAAACCCAACGATAAAGGAATATACAAATACAACAAAATGAAAATATGCCAGAAACAAACAGGGATGAAATAATACCGTTAATCAAAATGAATTAAATTAATTAATATGAAGAAAATGGTGACTCTCAGTTATCCAAGCAATGACACACCCAGGCCCAGATGCACTAAACCTTAATGACCCTTTTAACAACCCTTTACTGACCCTTAACGAACCCGTAGCATGCATCAAAGGCCATTTTCCGAGGAAGCTAGCAGCTAACGAAAACAGAAAGCAACGAGAAACTACCATTGAAATGTGGACAATTCGGAATGCACTAACCATACCGACGATTGCAACGAATCATCCACCGTCTGAAATTTAACGTGAGCTCAGACCTGTCGTTAGACCTGAGCTGTCATCTCCCCGCTGGCCCCTGCACCATAAAAATCATGTTTAAAAAAAAAGTGAGCTCCCTGCTTCCCTCTGCCTAAAATAAAATGAAACTAACATCAAAAAAGGATCGGGAGGGGACAAAGGCACTCATCAGGAGCGTCCTGTATGGACAGCCTTGCCCCCCGCCCCGCCCAAGGTCGCCGCTGCTCCCCGGTTTCCCCTGCATATAAATAAAAATCAAAACACAAATCATAACTTTAGCAGCCCCGGCTCCCCCTCCCTTCCTCTCTACTTTTCTCCCACAGCTCCGCCTCCCGAATCCTCCGCCCTGTGCCCCCCCTGGGGTCGTCGCCGCCATTACCCCCCCTCCACCAGGCCCCCCTCCTACCGGCCTGTGCAGCGCCTCTCACCTCTGTGAAGGCGCTGCACGAGCAAGAAGAACAGCTCAGCTGATGCCTTCGCACAGTCTCCGTTCGTGTCTCTCTCCTCCTGGGCCCGCCCCCGTCTGACGTAAGTAACCTAATTTGTTTAATTCGTTAGGGACTTTAACGTTTTAGATTTTTTAACGTTTGGTTGATGCATCTGGCCCCCAGAGTCTAAAGCTTACTGAGGCAACAAAACTCTGAGCCGCCAAAATGTGGTGGCCAGATACATCCTTGAGATCACCATTTCCATGTGTGTAAATGTGAAACCAGTGAAAACATCCCTAAACTAAAGAAATGTCCCCAAAAAGACTGCTTAAAAGACCCCAAAAAGCTTTTATGCACCCAAATGAAACCGAATGCATGCTAATACGTTTCTGCAGTTTTTGCAGCCCTAGCCAAGGTGGGAATTGAACCCCAGTCCCTCTGCATGGCAGTGTATAGTGAAAAAATAAAACACTCAAATCACCAGGCTCTGGACTGTGAGTCCTCAAAGCTGGCCCGTCTCTTAGCTGATCAGATAACTGAATTAGAAACAGGGCTGGATCTTTCTTTGGATCACCCCAAAGAAATCAATTAAAGAAACAGAACAAACGATTCTTATTGGTACCAAATGAATCAGAGTCTCAAGGTCCTGTTTTTAAAAGCTTCTTTTCTATTCTGTGCCTATTGTAAATTGGTTTTGAAAATAAGGTTTTAGCTTTTCTGTTTCTAAATAGAAATGTGGGGGTTTCAGCGTTATCTTCTGGAAGAACAGACAGATGTTTATGAGGCTACTGCAGCTGGCTTGTTGACTTTTGAGTCAGCTGCACTTTTCTTTCAGTTACTTTACGTTCAGGTGCATCAGGTCTCATCAAGGATTAGTAATGTCTCGGTTCCACTGATAGCTGATGATCCTGCTCAGAAAGAGGAAGACAGGCGACAATATCTGGAAAAGCTAAGAGAAACTGGTAGAGTAGTCAGGAAAGCAAAGATGCAAATAGAAGCATAGCCAATAAGGTAAAATTTACGGGGACAAGACATTTTTTTAGATATGTTAGCGATAGGAGGAAATGCAAAAGTGCCATTGTGAGACTCAAAGGTGAATGGGAGGAATATGTAGAAGCTGATAAAGATAAGATGGAATTGATTAACAAATATTTCTGTTTTGTGTTCACAGCTGAAGGGCCAGGAGCAGGACTTCAGAAGATGCTTGGAATAAACTTCCTGAGCCCTTACGCCAAGCCCCCTCCCTACCCATCTTCAAATCCTTGCTCAAAGCCCACCTCTTCAATGTTGCTTTCGGCACCTAACCTTTATACCTTTCAGGAAATCTAGACTGCCCCTATTTGACTGACTGTACATTTGTCCTTTAGATTGTAAGCTCCTTTGAGCAGGGACTGTCCTTCTATGTTAAATTGCACAGCGCTGCGTAACCCTAGTAGCGCTTTAGAAATGTCAAGTAGTAGTAGTAAGATAAACACAAATAGGAATGGAGCAGGGGCGTAGCCAGACTTCGGCAGGAGGGGGGTCCAGAGCCCAGGTGAGGGGGCACATTTTAGCCCCCCTGGCACCGCCAATCCCCCTGCCATTGCCGGCCAACCCCCCCCCCCCCCCGCTGCCGCCACCACCACCACCACCAACACACAACAACAACAATTTTGCCCTCCCCCCTGCCCACGAACCTCTTGACCCCCCTCCCACCACCAACCCTCCTCCACCGCCGCCATCGTCGCCTACCTTTGCTGGTAGGGACCCCAATCCCCACCAGCTGAGGTCCTCTTGCTTCCCGTGCAAGGCTTCGTTCTGTTTCTGTGAGTCTGACGTGCTGGATGTACAACGTGCAGGACGTCAGAAACAGAACAAAGCCTTCTGCGGGAAGCAAGAGGACCTCAGCTGGCGGGGATTGGGGTCCCCTGCCAGCAAAGGTAGCCCACGGCGACGGCGGGGGAGGGTTGGCGGCGGGCGAGGGGTCGAGAGGGTCATCGGCAGGGGGGTCCAGGCCCCCATGGCCCCACGTAGCTACGCCTCTGGAATGGAGCACTGGTAGTCCCTGAGCAATTTTCAGAGGACTGTGTTTTGTGAGAGCTGGATAAACTAAAATTGGACAAGCAACGGGGCAGGATGGCATACCTCCGAGGTACCGAAAGAACTTAGGACGTTCAAGTGGCACCACTAGCTGACTTCTTCAAAGCTTAGAGAGTCTGGAGTGGTCCCAGAGGACTGGAGAAGAGCAGATGTGGTCCCGTTCCATAAAAGAGGAAGTAAGGAAGAGTTGGAAACTATAGTAAGTTCGGTGGTAAATAAATGAGCAGAAACACTTTTAAAACAGAGAAAGTAAAGTGTTTGGAATCCAATGGATTACAGGACCCGAGGCAACATGGTTTCTACTACTACTACTACTACTACTTAATTTCTAAAGCGCTACTAGGGTTACACAGCGCTGTACAGTTTAACAACGAAGGACAGTCCCTGCTCAAAGGAGCTTACAATCTACAGAACGAAATGTCAAGTTGGGGCAGTCTAGAAATCCTGGATGGAGGTATAATGGTTATGTGCCGAAGGCGACATTGAAGAGGTGGGCTTTGAGTAAGGATTTGAAGATGGGCAGGGAGGGGGCTTGGCTTCTCTAGAAACGGGTCTTGTCAGACAAATCTGATGATTTTCTTTGACTAGGTGACCAGAGAGTTGGATCGAAGAAGAGCAGTAGATGTGATGTATTTAGATTTTAACTAAGTCTTCGACACGGTTCCAAGTTTCCAAGTTTATTTAGTACTTACTACCCTGCCCTTTGTAGCCTTCATTGCAGTTTACAATCTAATATACATAATAGATACAAATGATAATAACAAAAAGATCAGAGATGATATGATATACAGAGGTAAATGGATGGGGGGGGGGGGGGGGGGGGGTGGGGGGGGGGGGTGGGGGGGGGGGGGGGTGGGGGGGGGAGGGTAGAACTACATCCAGTTCGGATAAGACCTAAAGACCTACAGGAAATTCTATGAGTAAAATATGCACTAATCATTCTGGAACAACCCTAACACATCTTTTTATTTAAGAAATGAACTAAGATATATCTTCTCAAGAAACCCAATGACTATTCCATAGTTTTATTTATTTGTTGCATTTGTATCCCCCTTATCCCACCTCTTTGCAGGCTCAAAGTGGCTTACAATACATTATGAGTAGTGGAAGAATGTTAGTAAATAAACATTTAGTATTGCAGGATCTTGGTCAGCATGATGATAATAAAACAAAGTAATAATACAAGCAGATATTATGAAACCGTTCTGAATATAAATGGGCGAGTTGTGCATATTCACATTGGTTGATCTTTGTGGTATGCTTTATTAAAGAGATGGGTCTTAAGTAATGAGCGGAAGTTCGTTCTTTCATAGATCGATTTCAAGCTGCGTGGCATTGCATTCCATAACCGTGTGCTCAGGTAGGTAAAGTTTGACGCATGCATTAGTTTGTATTTCGTTCCTTTGCAGATGAGGAAGTGCAGATCAAGGAATGTGCAGGATGATCTTTTGGCATTCCTAGGTGGTAGGTCTATCAGGTCTGACATATAAGCTGGTGCTCTCCATGGATAATTTTGTGAACTAGTGAGCATAACCTTGAACGTGATGCGTTCCTTAAGTGGGTTATCTTGCCAACCAATGTAAAACACAGCAACATACAACCTTGTAAGTGTAATTGAATCAATGTAACCTCTAACAACTGTTGAATGTAAGCCACATTGATCCGGAACTCATTTTTTGGACAATTGTGGATACAAGTATGAATAAATAAATGAAATTAATTAATGATAGGAAAGACTATGGTGACACAAAAAGAGGGGGGGGGGGGGGGGGAGCTCTTAGCTTAGTGGGGTTTTAAAAAGGTCTGGACAGCTTCCTAAAGGAAAAGTTCATAGACCATTATTAAATTGACTTGGGAAAAATCCACTTCTTATTTCTGGGATAAGCAGCATAAAATGTATTCAACTTTTTTGGGATCTTACCAGGTATTTGTGACCTAGATTGGCCACTGTTGGAAACAGGATGCTGGGCTTGATGGACCTTTGGTCCGTCACAGTGTGGTAATACTTATGTAAATCCAAGACAGGAGTTGTTAGAGGAAAGCAACAGCAAACAAATAGGTTTTAAGGTTAGCCTTAGACTTCGGTAAAGAGAACTGTCATCTTAAGGATCCTGGAAGAGTGTTCCAGAGCTGAGGTCCCTGCACAGAGCAAATTGAGTGCCTGGCGGTTCGTGAATTATCATACGATAGGTAGGGATTACACAACGCAACAATGATTTTGCTACTGAGAGAAAAACATGTGATTTATACTAAATTGAACCCGCCGATTCCAAATATGAACTCCGAATTTGCCTGACACGTCTAGATTTTAAGTCATACATGCAAAGCCTATTCACTTATAATATTAATGCTTGGGATGCATTTGTGCTAGTAGTGCAGAACTTCCTTGGGAACACGAGCTGAAAACTATGCTGAACTAGTAGACAACATGCTTAAAGCATATGAACAACTTGGCTGCCGAATGTAATTGAAAATGCATTTTGATTACATTCCCATCTTGACTTTTTCCCACCCAATTTGGGACACGTAAGTGACGAACATGGAGAGAGGTTCCATAAAGACATTTCTACAATGGAGAACAGATATCAAGGCCGCTGGAATCCCAACATGATCGGGGACTACTGCTGGATTTTGCAACGGGAAATATGACCGGTCACAAACGCAAAAGCAGATGCCTGAAGCACTTTTAACAGTACTGGGCCTTGCTGAAGTAAGACTTTTAAACTGGAATACGAGACTTTTTTGAAATTTTGTTATTCCATTCCTTTTTCATATACGTTTACTACGAAAACTTTGATGTAGATCAGGTAATTGTTGGAGTAAAACTTGTTCTGTAAAAAATTATTCAATGCTTTCCAAGTGCTTAATTTCATTTGGGCAAACTTATGCATAACAAAACTTCCTGACGTGTTACAACAATTCTGACTTCGGATTTGGAATACGCACACTGAATTTAGTATAGGACAAATGGTTTTTGCCCAGTAGCACATGAAAATGTTTTTCTTTTGTTGTGCTGTGTTATAAACTGGTTTTGCTGAGCAGACCGAAGAGTTCTCAAAGGGCCGTATGGAATCAAATAGCAAGAAAGATACAGTAGTTCTCCAGGAGCTAATATCTTGTGGACTAAAAGTAGAATTTTGTAAGTTATGCAATGGTTGATTGGTAGCCTGAGCATTCTTGAGGTAACACTCAACATGATCATACTTCCTTATACTGGTGATCAGACGAATCTGGATGATTTGAAGATGTCTGAGGTATGGATCCTAAGGAGCTTAGCCGAGATTGGGTGGCAGAGTCGGTGGCGGGAGGCGGGGATGTGCTGGGCAGACTTATACGGTCTGTGCCAGAGCCGGTGGTGGGAGGTGGGACTGGTGGTTGGGAGGCGGGGATAGTGCTGGGCAGACTTATACGGTCTGTGCCAGAACTGGTGGTGGGTGCGGGGCTGGTGGTTGGGAGGCGGGGATAGTGCTGGGGACTTATACGGTCTGTGCCAGAACTGGTGGTGGGAGGCGGGGTGGTGATTGGGAGGCGGGGATAGTGCTGGGCAGATACACGATCTGTGCCCTGAAAAGGACAGGTACAAATCAAGGTAAGGTATACACAAAAAGTAGCACATATGAGTTTATCTTGTTGGGCAGACTGGATGGACCGTGCAGGTCTTTTTCTGCCGTCATCTACTATGTTACTATGTTACTATGAGTTCTTTGACTCTGGGTCCTTGATGCAGAGAATTACAATAATCCAACTGAGTAATTACCAATGAGTGACCAGAATATTAAGAGCTGAAGGGAAGATCAAGGAGCAGATAGATCTGATAAAACGGAGCTTATAAAAGCAGCTTTTAACAACTCAGGAGATTGAGGTCTACAAGAGAGATTAGAATCTAGCAATACACCTAAAATATGAACTGTATCGGTTTGAAGAACTGGAGTGTTTGAAAGGAAGATAGACATTGATAATGAAGCATTTGTTTTGGTGGACAAAAGGACAAACTTTAGATTTTGCATAGACGACTAATAATTGAACTGAGTGCACTCGGTATGGGTCCTAAAATGACTGACTGGATTAGGAACTGGTTAAGTGGAAGGCGACAGAGGTAGTTGTAAATGGAGCTCATTCTGAGGAAAAGGATGTTACCAGTGGTGTGCTGCAAGGTTTGGGCTGGTTCTTTTTAACATTTTTGTAAGCAATATCAGGGGCGTAGCCAGACACCCAATTTTGGGAGGGCCTGGGCCCAAGATGGGTGGGCAGAAGTACTCTGCAAGTGATTTGATCTCTCCTCTCAACTGCATGCCATATGGTCCTTCAAACATCAGCCCCTCCACTGCATACCTTTTAAATAGCAGATTTTCACCGACAGCGAGCAGCAACTAATAACACACTGCTCATGCTGGCCTCACAGCCTTCCCTCTGATGTAACTTCCTGTTTCCGCATAGGCAGGAATACATCAGCGGGAAGGCTGTGGGGCTGGTGAGCAGTATGTATCAGTCGCTGCTCACTGTAGGCGTCTGGTTTGCAAGGTATGCAGGAGGGACAGTTGTTGGGAGTTTTCGGCTGGTGGGGCTTGGGGAATCCCTGCCAGCCACATCATAGATACGCTGCTACTGGGTGGGCCTGAGCCCAAAATGGGTGAGCCCACCCTTGGCTATGCCACTGAGCAATATTTCTGAATGGCTGTCTAGTAAGGTTTACCTCTTTGTAGATGATACCAAAATCTGCAATAGAGTAGACACCTCTGATGGTGTGGGCGAGGGAGAACTTAGTGAAGCTAGAGGAATGATCTGGAATTTGGCATAAAATTTAATGTTAAAAAATGCAGGATCATGCATTTGGGCTGCAAAAACCTGAGGAAATGGTACAGTTTGGGGGTAAAGAACTTTTCTGTATGAAAGAGGAGTGGGACTTTGGTGTGCTCATATGTGATGATTTTAAGGTGGTCAAACAGCTAGAAAAGGCAACAGTGAAAGCTAGAAGGATGCTTGGGTGTATAGGGAGAAGAATGGCCGTAGGAAAAAGTAGGTGATGATGCCCTGTATATGACTGAGATCTAATTTAGAACACTGTGTACAATTCTGGAGACCTCAAAAAGATGGTCCAGAGGGTGGCTACTAAAATGGTCAGTGGTCTTCGTCAGAAAGAGGACGGGGACAGACTTAAAAATCTCATATTTATCTTTGGAAGAAAGATGGGAGATATGATGGAGACATTTAAATACATGTGTGGTATAAATGCGAAGAAGCAAGGTGAGTCTCTTTCAATTGAAATGAAGGTCTGGGACAGGGGAGCATAGGATGAAGATGAAAGGGTATAGACTCAGACGTAATGTGAGGAAATACTTCATGGAAAGAGTGGCAAGTTCATGGAACGGCCACCTGGTGGAAGTGGTGGAGATGAAAACAGTATCTGAATTCAAGAGAGCTTGGACAAGTACATAGGATCTCTAAGGGAGTGATAGGGAGAGTAGATGGCATGGATGGGCAGACTGGATAGGCCATATGGTCTTTATCTGCCTACATTTTTCTCTGTTTCTATTAATAATGCCAAGAAATCCAATTTCTGGTTTTCTAGAAAAAATAATCAATAGAAATAAAACAAAATAAAACATGGAAAAGAAAATAAGATGATATCTTTTTATTGGACATAATACTTTTCTTGATTAGCTTTCAAAGGTTGCCCTTCTTCATCAGATCGGAAATAAGCAAATGTTGGTAGATGACAGTATATATAAGTGAAACATCAAAGCATTTCAGTGACAGTCTAACAGGATGGGGTGGATAGGTGAGAGACAGGAAGAGTTGGGTGGATGAGGGACAGGGAGATATGCATGGAGACAGGAGGGTGACAATTATAAACCATTATAAACCATAAAATTGTATTACTTTGTCACCCTCCTGTCTTTCCAAATTTGTACTTTGTTACTAAGTACAAAAGTATAGCTTAAATGTAACTCGTTACAAGTGGATTTTCATCTTTCCTTGGCCCGCCAGGATTTTCACCGTTCATCTCTGTCTCCCTTTGCCTCCATTCCTTTTCCCTTCTTTTCCTGTTTTCCCACTCTAATTACTAAAATGTAACTGTAATGTATTTATTTTAATTGGTCCATTGTAAGCCGCTTTGAGGCCGCATCACTGTGGCAAAAGGCGGGGTATAAATGTACTGAAATAAATAAATAAATAAATAAATAAAGTAAAAGTACTGCCAATTGTACTTAAGTACTGTAACAAAGAGCAAGTACTTTGCTACAACCCATCTCTGATTGTTAGCACCGAACTGCCTGACTAGTCATATCTTCGAGCCACACCCAACTTTAAGCAACTTATATAGAATCTGTGGGAAAATCCTCATTGATCCATTTTTTTACTTTATGTGTATGAAAAACTCTCTCTCGCAAAAACAAGGATACATATGCATGCATTTACCTCAGGTCTATGTTGCTTCAAAATATTCCGATCTCAGGAGACATCTGTAAAATGTTCTTTCACTTACCTTTTCAACATGAAAAATGTAAGGCACATGAAGAGTGTAATCCCCAAAAAAGACAGGACTCTATAAATCCAGGGTTTCGGTCCACTGAGTGAGTCTCCCTTCCCTTCTGCAGACAAAAAAAGGGAATTGGAATGTGGAATCAGTTTTAATTGTATGGACAAGCAGAACACAAAATGTTTAACAGGCAAAAGCACTGAGTGTCCATAGCCTGAAGGACCAGGTCTTTACAGGTTACCCCCTGGCAGTGTTATTCAAAGTACTTCAGTAAAAGTAAAAATACATGAATATGTTTATACTGAGGGCCGTGCCAAGGGTCTGTGGACCCCCCCGCAGACGAACAGTTGGCGCGCGCGCCCTCCCCCCGAAAATGATCGCTGCCCTCCCATCCACCTCCTCTCTCCCCTGCCCTCCCGCTCCCATGTCCCAACTGCCGCCCTCTTCTCCCCCCCCAAGATCCCTTTTAAATTTACCTCTGTACGGCAGTGAAGGTGCAGCGTCAGTGAAGGAGGCGGCGCTCCCGACGTCTCTACTAGTCTTCCCTTCGCTCAATGACCCGCTTCTTCTGACATCATTTCCTTGACGTCAGAAGAAGGCGGAACACTGAGCAAAGGGAAGACTAGTAGAGATGTCAGGAGCGCCGCCTCCTTCACTGACGCTGCGCCTTCGCTGCCGGACGGAGGTAAACTTAAAAGGGATCTCGTTGGGGGAGGAGAAGAGGGCGGGCAGTTGGGACATGGGAGCGGGAGGGCGAGGTAAGCATGGTGCAGCAGGGCGCCCCCTAGAGGAGGGCGCCCTCCTGCCGTGCTTATCTCGTACCGTGTTGGCACGGCCCTGTTTATACTTAAGTAAAAGTACTGTGAAGAGCATATTAAAAAAGCTACTTAAGTGAAAGTAAAAAAGTTATTGCCTAATATAATTCTTGAGTAAAAAGTATCATAACACAATGAACACAACTGTTGTTAATGTTTTTATCTCAACAACTTTATTGCTCTACAGTCCAATTCACTTTGCTTTTAGTAAAACAAAATTTTTGAAAACGACTGTCAGTCATGTGAGTGTGCTTGTGAGACATTAATCTAACACAGCTAAAAAGGTTGAACAGCTGCATTAGTAGAAAGTGGAGATTGCTCAGTCTGATTAAAAAGGTCCTTCAAATCTTGTCAGGTTGCAATATTACTTTTGTTTTCTTACTGGGTCTTCAGGTTATGATGGGGATCTCTGAAACACTTGACTTCTATATAGCAAAGAGTACTTTTCATCATTATAGTCATTACCATCTGCATTAGAAATACAGTAGTTGATCTAATTCATCACTTGCATCTTCATATTTATTATGGTCATGTTGTCCAATTACAAACAAGGCTTTCACAATGTTCTAATTTTATTTATGTATTTATTTGTTACATTTGTATCTCACATTTTCCCACCTATTTGTAGGCGCAATGTGGCTTACATAGTACCGGAGAGGCCTTTGCAGGCTCCGGTGTGAACAAATACAGGGTGATGTTCTGGTAAGATCAAGTTCATGTGGCACAGCCACATTAGGGAATCGGAGAACGGAAGAGTTGTGTTAAGTCCATTACGTGCTTTAGTTTGGTTGTGTTGCAGAGATCAGGCATTTAAGTTGGATCGGTAGGGTATGCCTTTTTAAACAGGTTGGTTTTTAGTGATTTCGGGAAGTTTAGGTGGTCGTACGTCATTTTCAAGGCTTTTGATAATGCGTTCCACAGTTGTGTGCTTATGCAGGAAAAACTAGATGAATAAGTTATTTGTATTTAAGTCCCTTGCAGCTTGGGTAGTGCAGATTTAGATAAGATCACGTTGATTCGGATATTTCTAATTGGTAAGTCGATCAAGTTTGTCAAGTAACTCGAGGCTTCTCTGTAGATGATTTTGTGAACCAGGGTGTCTGTTCTAACAATTTTTTGTCTGATGGCAAACTCTGTTTGAATATTTTTGAGAGCTAGTGCAAGAATGTCAAACGTATGGGAACCCTTCAGTCTTAAGGCTGGACAAGCAGACTTCCTCTCTAAAGACGCTATCAATCCAGTGAACAATCTCAAAGTAAACATTTTAATGGGATGACCAACAGTCTTGTGATAGAGATATGTGTCTGTTCACCAAGAATTATTACCAGCTTCAGCTTCACCTCCACTTCAAAGTGACCCAATTCATTACTGTTGTGTTTGGTTGGAGAACACTAATCAGTTCAATAACCCAACAACCACACTGTTTTATAGGCTATATCAGTGTAATTTAAGATGAGAAGATCCACTGTTTGTATGACAAAGGGGTCTTTTCATTAAGCTGCGGGGGAAAAGGGCCCTGCGCTGGCGGCAGGGGCCATTTTTCCCATGTGCCCAGGCCCTTTTTTCCTGCAGCCAGTAAACCCCCACCCCCACCCCCCACACAAAAAAATGGCCACACAGTGAGATAATATTGAACTGGTGATAAGGTCTCTGGCGCTAAACTGGCTGTAACTGGGCAGTGTGCAGCGATGCCCAATTACCACCGGGTTATTGCCACGCAAGTCATCTCCGAGGGTTTTCTTTTTCACCCGGAAATGGCGCACGGTCAGGGCAGGACTACCCGGCAGCCGCATTGGGTCAGCAGTAGTCTGGAAGAGCGAGCAGCAAGCCCGTGTTGGGCTTACCACCGCTCTGTGAAAAGGGTCCCAAAGTTTGCAATAGCAAAATCTTGTTCGTGGTTTTGCTATTTCATTTGGTTTAATGAGGAATCGTCATTACATCTTGCTTCTGCTTTTACTTTTAACTGTATGTCTCAGATGTAACTGAGTAAAAGTAGTAAAAATTGGAGAAATTATTACTTCAGTAAAAGTAACAAATGTTATCCTCTATTTTGACAAGTAAAAGTGACAAAACGTTTACTGAAGTGCAGAAACGAGTTCCATTTACTTAGTTACTATACAACACTGCTACCTGGAGTCTTTTGTCACTGACCTGGAACTAACTTGCTTCCTTTCCCCATTGCAGCTGGATTGGAAGAGGAAAAACTCCCGACCTGATATCTCCTGCCTTTCTTTTTAGAAAATTAGCAAATTGAGCATGTGTGGTCTGCTTGTCAATTCTCCTAGAAACAGGTGCATGCAGCAGGCCAACCACATGCAAATAGGACAGGAGATACTGCATGCATGAATGCATTCCTATAGGGGAGAGTTAGGCTCATTTTCCTGCACTGTTCTGAACCTTTAGGGATGTAGACAAGGAAAAAGTTTTCAGTTTGTTTTCAGATTTTGGGCTTTTTTTTTTTTTTTAGCCCAATTTGCGTTAGATAAAATGTTTAAAATCAGTACATGCAGAATCAAAGTAATGCTCCTTAACCTATGAATTAATGTGGATAAAAGTTTGTTTGCATCATTAAAATGTTCTAACACACATTACTTTGATTCTGCATGTACTGATTTTTTAAGGCCTACAAACAAGGGAAGTATTTTTTCACGGAGGGGTGGTGGATATGTGGAATGCCCTCCCGGGGAGGTGGTGGAGATGAAAATGGTAATGGAATTCAAACATGCGTGGGATAAACACAAAGGAATCCGGTTTAGAAGGAATGGCTCCATGGAATCTTAGCGGAGATTGGGTGGCGACGCTGGTAATTGGGGAGCAAAATGGGAGCTGGGCAGACTTCTACGGTCTACGCCCTGATCGTGACTGAATAGATAGGGATGGGCTGGAGTGTAAATTTTAAGGGGCTTTGACATTTAGTACAAGAAGAGTGCTGGGCAGACTCTACAGTCTGTGCCCTGAGAATGGCAAGGACAAATCAAACTTGGGTATAAAGTATCACATACCATGTAAAATGAGTTTATCTTGTTGGGCAGACTGGATGGACCGTTCAGGTCTTTATCTGCCATCATTTACTATGTTACTATGAATGCACACTAACAAATGCACATTCCTAGAACCTCTGCATAATTTAATTGGACCAGTGTCAGGGGCTGGTAGCATATCTTATTTCACCGTAGCTGTGTCAGGAGTTTGTCATCCTGATTCACGAGACCAGTGTTGTGTTTGTGAATTCCATTTTGGTGACACACAGCGATTGGTGGATATCAACAGGATTAACTTTATTGCCTTTACATTTTGTAGCTAAAATTTTTCACCGTACCCCTCTCTGCTTCTCCTTTGATCAGGGGCAGACTGACCATTTGGGCAACCGAGCAGTGCCTGAGAGTCCAGAGGCTCTAGGGGCCCAGATCTCTCTCCCTTTTCCTGCCGCTGCTGCACACTATAGCCCCTCCCCCCCCCCCAAAAAAAAACTCAGTGGGCCCGTCCTGGTCCTCCTTGAAGGACCCCGGTGATAAAGTAGTTTCTTTGGAGGCAGGAAGAACCCCACTCTTTCCTGCCCACTACCGATAGTCTGCCCGATGCCTCCGTGTTTTAGAAATGGCTGCCGAGACGGTTGAGACATGCAAGACTACCGCGGGAAGTCTCAGCGCCCATTTTGAAAACATGGTGGAGCCAGGCAGAATAGCGGTAGTGGGCAGGGAAGAGTGGGGTTCTTTCCTGACCCGAAAGAAGCCACTTTACCACCAGACCCTTCAAGGTAGGACCAGGAAGGGCCACTGAGGCTCAGGGACTGTAGTGTGTGGGAGAGGGGTGGCAGCTGTGGTGGCAGGAGGGCTGTAGTGTGGAAGGGGTGGCGGTGGCAGTGCAGCGATGGGGGAGGAAGTGGCGGGCAGCGGCCAGGGGGGCCCAATGACCTTTACTGCTCAGGGGTCCAGGTCACTGTCAGTCCGTCCCTGCCTTTGATAATAGCACCAGTAATACAATCCCTGTCTAAAACTTAGTTTCAAGATTCCTTTATATTTTGGCCTCTTCTAAAGCCTCCTGTTGTAAGAAACTGGCTGTGCATTAGCATTGCTCCTGGAAATACCTTCTCATTCTTACAGTTCCATTTGAAGCTCTGTTGTATTATATACTACACTTTAGTCCTCCAGGTTAAGCTGGGATCCAGTCACTCCACACGCCTTTGTAATATGAATTCCTTCCCGGCTTGGCTCGAACCTGGGCGACATACTCCGTATTTGCATGGAAGCTGGACTGTAGGAGAAGCACACTTTTCTCATCCCTGGTAATAGGGACATTGTGGTGATTCTGCAAAACAGTGACAAAAATACGGCTTTGAAATTGTTAGCTCAATGTGCTATTTAGAAACAAACAATGATACATGGTTAGCTTTGTGGTAGTTGTTCCCCTAATTGTATACAGTGTACCAAAAGTTAGGCACCCAATTGGAAGTTAAACATTAAAATGGGGGTAAAATGGAAGATAGGCAACTAAGTGATCTCTTACAACGCAATCTGCTCTGAGCCTCCACAGGTGTGAGCGGAATATAAATCCCATGTACAGTAAAGTAAAGTGCACTTAGACTCTATTCCAGTGGTTCCCGGAGGCACTCCAGCTAGCCAGGTTTTCTAGATATCCACAATGAACATTCATGAAAGAGATTTGCATGCAGTGTATCTTAATACAAATTTTGAAGTATGTAATAGATTTTGGAATAATTTATAGTTGTGGTATTATATTGTATGAATATTCATTGTGGATATTCTGAAAACCTGACTGGCTGGGGTGCCTCCAGGACCAGATTTGGGAACCACTGTCCTCGTCTATCTATAACTTAACGCATTACTGCAAATGGGGCATTCACATGGGATGGCATGGATGGGTCAAGAGTGCGCTTTGTAGAATACTGTAGCTGCTACATTTAGGTGTGTCCATTTACACCTGCCATAGAACAAACATAAGTGGTCATTACATAAGAACATAAGAGTAGCCATACTGGGCCAGACCAATGGTCCATCTAGCCCAGTATCCTGTTTTTCAAACAGTGGCCAGGCCAGGTTATAAGTACCTGTCAGAAACCCGAATCGTGGCAACACTCCATACTACAAATCCCAGGGCAAGCTGTTGCTTCCCATATCTGTCTCAATAGCAGACTATGGACTTTTCCTCCAGGAATTTGTCCAAACCTTTTTTAAACCCAGATATGCTAACCGCTGTTGCCACATTCTCTGGCAAAGAGTTCCAGAGCTTAACTATTTGTTGAGTGAAAAAATATTTCCTCCTATTTGTTTTAAAAGTATTTCCATATAACTTCCTCAAGTGTCCCCTAGTCTAATTGCTGACTTATGCCAGTACAGTAAAGTCTTGATTACACAATGCAACAATGATTTTGCTACTGAGAGAAAAACATGTGATTTATGCTAAATTGAACCCGCCGATTCCAAATATGAACTCTGAATTCCAAATATGAACTCTGAATTTGCCTGACACGTCTAGATTTTAAGTCATACATGCAAAGCCTATTCACTTATAATATTAATGCTTGGGATGCATTTGTGCTAATAGTGTAGAACTTCCTTGGGAACAGACGAGCTGAAAACTATGCTGAACTAGTAGACAACATGCTTAAAGCATATGAACAACTTGGCTGCCGAATGTCATTGAAAATGCATTTTTATTACATTCCCATCTTGACTTTTTCCCACCCAATTTGGGACACGTAAGTGACGAACATGGAGAGAGGTTCCATAAAGACATTTCCACAATGGAGAACAGATCTCAAGGCCGCTGGAATCCCAACACGATGGGGGACTACTGCTGGTTTTTGCAACGGGAAAATATGACCGGTCACAAACGCAAAAGCAGATGCCTGAAGCACTTTTAACAGTACTGGGCCTTGCTGAAGTAAGACTTTTAAACTGGAATACGAGACTTTTTTGAAATTTTGTTATTCCATTACATTTTCATATACTGTTTACTACGAAAACTTTGATGTAGATCAGGTCATTGTTGGAGTAAAACTCGTTCTGTAAAAAATTATTCAATGCTTTCCAAGTGCTTAATTCATTTGAAAAAACTTATGCATAACAAAACTTCCTGACGTGTTACAACAATTCTGACTTCGGATTTGGAATACGCACACTGAATTTAGTATAGGACAAATGGTTTTTGACCAGTAGCACACAAAATTTTTTTTTTGTTGTGCTGTGTTTATTCAACGTAAATGGGATTGACCCGTTGTCGGCTAAATGAAGTCAGAAACAATGCAGAGACAAAGGCAGTAAAGACAGGGTCCCAGATCACAATGGTGGTAAAAGTAGAGTCCCGGGATCGGAAAACGGAAAGAGAAGCTGCTGACGTCACCGAGGATCTGTCAGATATGCCAGATGGTCGGATCACCGAAGGTCAGATAATCGAGACTGTATGGATTAGGGGGTCCTTTTATTAAGCTGCGGTAAAAATTGGCCTGAGGTAGTGTGGGGGGGTGTTTTTGGCGTGCACCAGGACATTTTTTTTACTGCGTCTGGAAAAAAGTGCATTTTTTTAAGGGGCTGGGAAATGGGCATATGCTAAAATCAAAACTAGTGCATGCATATACGGCCTGAGCCCTTACCGCTACCCATTGGTCTCGCGGTAAGGGTTCATGTGCTACACATGCAGTAACCGCACAGCACGTGCCAACTGCCGATTACTGCCGTAAACGCTGCGCGCGGTAGAAAACAAAATAATAATTTCGACTGCTGGAATGAGCACGCGCCAAATCCAAAATTACCGCCAGGGGGAGGGAGCACGCTAGCCTGGCGGTAGTCTCATTTTGGCACACACTGCGTGCGCGTAGGCCTTACCGCTGCTTAATAAAAGGGCCCCCATGGTGCAGAAACTTGCCATTATAGACTGTTAAATTTGCGCCTAGATTTTGGCCACCTAACTTTTAGTGCCTCCTAAAAGTGGGTCTTTTACTAAGCAGCGGTAAGCTTAACTGCGGGCTTACTGTTCGCTAATTCGGAAGTATCACCGGGCTACCTCAGCAGCCCAGTGGTAGTTCCCACCCCAAATGCACCATTTTTTATTTTTGTAGCACCGGTCTTTACTTAGCTGTAATTGGGCAGTGCCATGTGTTGCTCGGTTACCACCAGGTTAGTGCAGGAGCCCATATCGCCGCCTCAATGGGTGACAGTCCTGCTTATTTTCGAAGGAGAAGGGCGGCCATCTTCCGACACAAATCGGGAGATGGCTGACCTTCTCCTAAACCCGGCCAAATCGGTATAATCGAAAGCTGATTTTGGCCGGCTTCAACTGCTTTCTGTTGCAGGGCCGGCCAAAGTTAAAGAGGGCGTGTCAGCAGGGTACCGAAGGCGGAACGGGGCGTGGTTAAGAGATGGCCGTCCTCGGCCGATAATGGAAAAAAGAACGGCGGCCCTGACGAGCATTTAGCCGACTTTACTTGGTCCCTTTTTGTTCACGACCAAGCTTTGAAAAGGTGCCCAAACTGACCAGGTGACCACCGGAGGGAAACGGGGATCACCTCCCCTTACTCCCCCAGTGGTCACCAACCCCCTCCCACCCAAAAAATAAATTATAAACATTTTTGTGCCAGCCTTTATGCCAGCCTCAAATGTCATACCCAGCTCCATCACAGCACTATGCAGGTCCCTGGGGCAGTTTTTAGTGGGTACTGCAGTGCACTTCAGGCAGGCGGACCCAGGCCCATCCCCTCCCCACCTGTAACACTTGTGGTGGTAAATGGGAGCCCTCCAAAACCCCCCACAAACCCACTGTACCCACATGTAGGTGCCCCCCGTTACCCTTTAAGGGCTATGGTAGTGTTGTACAGTTGGGGGTAGTGGATTGGGGGGGGGGTTGGGGGGCTCTGCAAACAAGGTAAGGGAGCTATGCACCTGGGAGCAATTTGTGAAGTCCACTGCAGTGCCCCCTAGGGTGCCTGGTTGATGTCCTGGCATGTGAGGGGGACCAGTGCACTATGAATGCTGACTCCTCCCACGACCAAAGGGCTTGGATTTGGGGGTTTGAGATGGTCGCCATTAGTTTCCATTATCGGCAAAAACCAATGGCGACCATCTCTAATGCCGGCCATCTCTACAGGAGGCCCAAATGTTGAGATTTGGCCGGCCCCAACCGTATTATCGAAACAAAAGATGGCCGGCCATCTTGTTTTGATAATACGGTCGGGTATACCGCTTTACGGGGTCGGCCTTAGAGATGGCCGCCCATATAGATGGCCGGCCCCGTTCGATTATGCCCCTCAGTAAGTGCTTCCCCCCACCAAAATAGCCGCACGGCAAGTGCTTCACTTGCCACACAGCCATTTCTTTAAAAAAAAACCCAGCCTTTTACCCACTGTGGTAAAAAGGGCTTCAGCGTGCAGCAAAAACAAGAAGAGGAAAAAAGGGGGCCTGCGCTTCTGTGTTTTTGCTGCACGCTGAAGCCCCTTTTTACCACTGGTTGGCGCCACACTAGAGAAAAACGAAACTTTTCTGGAGCGCTGGAAGTGGTACGCACTCCAGCTGGAACTACTGCCGACGGTCGCGTTGGACCGGTGGCGGTTCCGATTTAGCATGCAGTAAGCCCACGTTGGGCTTTCCGTCGCTTTGTGAAAGACTCCCCCTGAGTGCCATATACAGTACCATCTTTCAGAACCTGGTGTGCATGCATTTTGGATCCCACCAGTAGGTGTCACTCTTTGTCAATGACTGGGATTTTCTTCTCCATCCCTAACCCCTCAAGAGTAGGGAATGTTGTCCTCACAGCATCCTTACCTCCTCTGGCCCAATGAACAGCAGATATGATCTGAAATTGAATCTCGGTCTTTTGCACTGCCACCGAGCCATTTTGTTGGCCAGCATTAGTTTTAAGAGTAAATATTATGAAGCAATATGAAACTATGTGACAGTGGGAATTCTGGAATATATCAGACAGCGAAAGTAAGAGTGAGTGTTGAGGATGTGTATGTGTTTCTTCCCAAAGAGGATAAACCACCACTAGGCAGACTGGATGGGTTATTTTAACTATCGTTAACTATGTTCATAAGAAACCAAATTGTAGGGTTACAGCATAACACTTGTACTCTTTTGACAATTATAAACAAGCAGTGACTATCCTAGGTTGGCTGCCACCCGGGGTGGATCGCCGATGCACCCCCCCCCCCAGGTGCAGCGACCCCCCGGCGCATCAACCCCCCCCCCCCGGGTGCATCTTTAGCTGCGGGGAGCAGCCGCGCGGCTCTCGGCTCCGCTGGCTCCCTGCTCCCTCTGCCCCGGAACAGGAAGTAACCTGTTCTGGGGCAGAGGGAGCATGGAACCAGCGAAGCCGACAGGCGCGCTGCACCCCCCCAGTAGCATGCATCCGGGGCGGACCGCCCCCATCGCCCTGCCCTTGGTATGCTGCTGTAAACAAGTATACCGTAAAACTTTCCATAGACTAGGAATGGGCTAGTTCTTTTCACTATTTCTTGCAATGGATGCACAGGAGGAAATGATGGTCCATAATGCCAAAAATTTACTCCGAGCTCAGAGGCAGCATAGAAGGTTTTCAGGAGAAGATTTCTTTTTCTGTTTTTCACGCTGCAGTGCGGTTTTTGTCTTCTTTTGCAAGTGGAAGGAAGTCCATGCAGGTCTGATCACTTTCAATGAGAACCAAGCATGCGCGCAAGTCCGAGGAAAACCGAAAGCGAAAGCAAACATTGGCGCCTGTTTTTCTGCATTTCAAAAAATTTAAGTGCAAAAATTTTTTTGAAAGGCTCATATTTAAAAACAAAGAACAGTGCCATTGTGTACTGCCACTTCCAGGTTTGTCTGGGCTTGTGCGCAAGAGCCGTGCTTACTGCGTACCCTTTGTCCGCATGTGCCAGGCATGGCCCTCCCCTTGCTTTTGGTTTGTTAGCGCTAATTAACTGTACATATTATTTGCATAAGATTTTTTTTTTTAGTATTGCTTCGCTATTTCGTTACGTTCCTTTCTGCATTATGGGCTTTACATTATGCTCTTCTGTCCGGGTTTTTGAGCATCGGCCCCCAGTCTGCTAATCGATAACTGTTTGGATAAAGCTAGGACAGCAAAAGGCTGTTTTAACTTTATCTAAGTAATTATCCAGCTACTGGTCTGAATATTACCGGTACCTGCATCACTGCCAGTAGCGGCTTTATACCCAGATATTCAGTACTTTTTTCTGGGTACAACCCGGTGTTGACTATCTGGGCATAAGAAACTCTTGGCAGCTGACGTTTAAAAAATGCTGACTGCTAATGGCTGACTATCAGGGGGTTAGTACCACTGTTCCCTCTAAGCCAAGTGGGAGTCCTCCAGGTTCAGTCTTGCCAGTGGGTGGTGCTGTTTCACTACCACATTTTCAATAGTGAGGGGCAGGCAAGCTCTGCAGGACTCCGGGGAATCTGCCCGTTCCTAGATATTGAAAACACAATTTTGAAGCACTGCCTCCCACTGGCAGTAATGCGGTTGGATGACTCGCACTCAGCTTAGAGGGAACAGTGATTTGCACATATTAAATTAACTTAAAGTACGTTAATCTAAAAATTAATGCATGTTAAGTTGATTAGCATGCGTTGATTAGTTATTGCTCAGCATTGGAAAAGTAGTTTGGGACCCACAGTGTATGACTGGAGGGTGAAACTCAGAAGTATCATGGAGTTGGAAAAATTAACAGATAAAAGGAAAGGTAGATATAACCCTGAGGGACAGGAATGGGTGAGGCTGGTGGAAGTCTTGGAGGACAACAGAGGGGAAGAGAACAATACGACATCCTATGGGAAAATGGAGAAGGGAGGGGTGGCATGGGAGAGGAGGGTGCGGGAGGGGAGGGGGGAGAAAATGTTCTAAAAACACTTGGAGCCTTACTATGTTATCAGATGTATTGTATTGGCAATTTATGGTGAAACACAGTTGTGATATCCTGTTGGTTAATAAAAAATGTATAAATAAAAAAAAAAAAAAGTAAAATGTGTGTTCAAATTGAGTATTAAAATGAATAAAGAAAGGTCTAAAAAGTCAGGGAAAAAACCCCAAATGAACTGAAAATGAATCAAACTTTCTTTTGCCCCGTGCATACCTCTAGTCACCACTCATGCTCCTACGCTTTCCTTCATGCTCTTACCTTCCATGTATCATTTTTCTTTTTATACCTCAGCTCATATTCCAGTTCATCTCGAAGTAAATAATTGCTTTCGTACGCTGTTTGCCAGGAAATGTTATATTCCTCTGATAAGGGATATTCAGGTTGAAGGGAGGGTATGGTTTAACTGCGGAAGACAGAGAGAAATACATGTTATACATAGGTGAGGGGCATTATATTTACATATGCTCACACAATTTTTCACAATAGGTGTGTTTAAAACATGAATCTTATTTTTTCAAGCTCCGCCCACCTACCCATGCATTCTATGCAAATGAAATCCAATGAGAACATCATCCAATGGGTCTGCCATTGATTTAACTATCATGAAATGAGTAAATTAATTTTAAAAAGTCTGTCATAATCATCAGAGCCCAATGAAAAGCAATTTATCTAAAAGAAAATCAAATGCTGTAGTAGACATGATTCTTTTGTCAGGTCAAATCAGTGGCGTAGCAAGGGGGGCGGGAGGGGCGGTCCGCCCCGGGTGTCAGCTCGGGGGGGGGGGTGCTCCCTGCCAGCTCCCCCCCTCGGTGAATCGCTCCTGCACCCTACCTTTAAAAAGAATATCGGGAGGCGAGGCGCCTCGCGCCTGCCCTGCACGTAAAAGAAATGTGGACCGTCGGGTCTTCCCTCCCTCGCTCTGTCTGTCCCGCCCTTGCGGAAATAGGAAGTTGTGTCAGCAGAGGGCGGGACAGATAGAGCGAGGGAAGACCCGACGGTCCACATTTCTTTTACGTGCAGGGCAGGCGCGAGGTGCTGCGCCTTGCCTCGCCTCGCCTCTTGATATTCTTTTTAAGGTAGGTACGGGTGGTCAGGGGGGGTGTCATCGTGCTGCACCCGGGGGGGGGGTGCAACGGCGAACCGCCCCGCCCTGGGTGGCAGCCCCCCTGCTACGCCACAGGGCCAAATGATTCCAGATGCAAAGACATTGTCAAATGTGATCAAGTCCCAAAAAACTGGCAACTGGAAACATCTGTGAGCCTTATAAAGGTACTTTCTCAATCCAATTATTATGTTGGTTTTCTGTAGAAAATGAAAATGTGTATGTAGCTCTTTGAAGAGATAGATATTTGGGGGTTAATCTTCAAACGCATATGGATAAATGCTGCGCACAGGGATATTCACAGGCACCATCCGAACAGTATCTCTGGGTATCCTTACAGACCACCTCTGTAGGTCCTCTGCTGTCCTACGTTTTCCAGATAGCAGACTGAGGGGCCCTTTTACTAAGCCACAAAGGCGCCTACGTGCGTCCAACATGTGCCAGTTTGGAGTTAGCACTGGGCTACCGTGTGGCCCTTGCAGTAATTTCATTTTTGACTTGCATCCGCTACGCACGTCTGAAAAATAATTTTTATGTTCTAGTGGCATTCTACGCATGTAGGTCATTTCCAAGACTCTTGAGGCTTGTTAACTTGAGGCCTCAATATCTTGGAGTGTAACCTTGGCACACCAATCACCCGAAGTCTCTATTATTTTTATGAAGTCTCTTTTTATTGAATAAATCACAGATAATTTACTCACAGATAGATGTTCAGAGGTGCTGCTCCAGGACACAGAGACTCCTCAATTTGAGAGCTGTTGGGGGTGGAGATCTGAAGAGAAGTAGATATATTGAAGGGGGAAGGATAGGTGAACAGGTAGGAATGGTCCAAAGCTGGGTGACTGGAATGTGCGATATCTCATTAGGGAGGAGATATTTTCAAGGTAAAAAAAACAGGTTCGATATAGGGAGTTTCAGCAGGACAGAGCTGTCTGGAATAAGATGGTGCATGCTCCATGTCCCTGGCTAGGTGGTGAGAATGCCTCATGGCTGAAGGGACAAAGAGGTGTTGAGGCTTCACACGGGTTCAGGGAGGAGCAGATAGAGACCAATGGGGACAGAGCCTGCCATCGGGTAGCAAGGGGTGGTCCTAGAGGGACGGCTCTCGATTAGAGGAAAGGTCATACCTGGCTGACCTCCCAGGACCAGAGATAGTGAGAATGACCAGGAAATGATAGCAGGAAAACGAATGAGCCAAGCTTGGCAGAGAGAGAGAGGAGGTCTGGGCAGCCTCACAACCAGTGGTAACAGTTCTTACACAGCCAAGCAAGTGTGGTTGCATTGCCTGTGAACTTCATTACGCACAGTGCATTGCTTATGTATCTTGGCAGTGAGAAACTGCAGTAATGATAGTCCTTAGAACTGAGAATAACAGTAAAAGCATTACACACATTTTAGGATCACGTTATACTACTACTACTACTACTACTATTTAGCATTTCTATAGCGCTACAAAGCGTACGCAGCGCTGCACAAACATAGAAGAAAGACAGTCCCTGCTCAAAGAGCTTACAATCTAATAGACAAAATAAAGCAAGCAAATCAATTAATGTGTAGAGGAAAGAGGAGAGGAGGCTATCGGAGGACAGAACAGTCATTACCACCCATTTAACGCGCGAGATCTTACTGCTAAGTCAATGGCTGACGGTAAGGTCCTCAGACCCAAAATGGACGCGCGCCAATTTTTATTTTGCCGCATGTCCCATTTTTGGCAAAAATAAAAATGGCATTTTTTACAGGCGTGCTGAAAAAAATGGCCAGATGAATTACGGCAATTGACCCGCCTTATCCAGATACTCAGTGCCAACCACTATTCAGACAGAGGTGCTGAATATCCTGTGGGGTTTTTTTTTAACGTTATTTTTAATTTTTGATCATTGTTGCCAACATTTTTTTTAATGCCTATAAACAACAACTGAGTATTGACCTGTCACAGTTTATAGGCTGTCCCGCAGCTTCCGACTGCAGTGGCTGACAGCACATTCGAATGCCCCTGATGTGCAGATCAGTCAGCCCGAACATATGCTCCCAACAGTTCGGTTACTGCTTTTCCTGGATGTTAAAAGACCCTTGGGTTTCATAGCCCCCAGAGCAAAGCGCTGTAATATACCGCTGTGACAGAAATAGCGGAGTGGAAAAAGAAATAAACTTACTGTTTTCAATTACAGCAAAATCTTGGCATTCTTTGGAATCTTTATAGTCTTTGCCGTCTGTTTCCATGATATGGACTGTGAATTTGTCCTCCGATGTCAAATAGTCCATGCTTCTGGTGCAGATGAATTGTGCATGGCTCCCGTTTCTGAAGGATTGAATGAGATCGCAGGGAGTCATGTCTTCTGGGTTTTCTGTGTTCCTTGAAAAACATGAAATCTTTAAAAATTATACCTTTCCAGGGTGGGGGTGGGGAGGAATGAAATATGCAATATAGCAATGAAATATTGGCGATTCTAATTTTCTCAGTGATTCGTGTGTTTATTATTATTTTTTGTTTAAAGAGATGGGGAAACCTTCTGCACCTTTGGGCTTCTAGGTCAAATAGAACTGGGGCAGGGGATCTGGTGTCATCAGCCTCCACAGCGGGGCCGGCTTCTGAGGGGCAGCAAAAACAAAATGATAGATCCTGACAGCTACACAAACTTAGGGGACCTTTTACTAAAGGGCGTTAGTGCTACTGCCAGCTTGGCATGCGGCAAATCGGCCCTACCACCAGGCTAGCACAGGAGCCTGGTGTAGTTCGAGTCTCCTGTCTGCCATTTCTGGCGCTGGAAAATACTTTTTCCCCTGACGGTAATTGGGCAGCACTGCATACTGCCCGATTATCGCTGGGTTACTGCTGGAGCCCTCACTGCCTCAGTAAATGGCTGCGCGGCAATTTGTAATTACCGCAAGGTCATTCACTGGCCCTTTAAAAGGGCCTTTTTACCTGTGGCGGTAACAGTGATCTCAGCGCACAGCAGTCCCGCCAACACCACCGCAGGCCACCTTTTACCACTGTTTGGTAAAAGGGCCCTTAAAGACCCATCAGAGCATACATTTTTAAAATTTATATTTTTATTGTAAGGTATAAACAAATACAACCAATGGTCAAAATCAAATTTCATTTCATTTCGTTTATTGTCATTTATATAGCGCTGTTATCCAGATCAATAGAGTTTGATAAATATGTAACCACAATACCAATCATTGGGAAGCGTGAACACTTATCTGCAGTTTGCAAACAGCTTACTTGCAATGGCTAAATGAATTTTGAAAATTGCCTGAGTTGTAGGTGCAGACAACGAGGGTAAATGTTGGTATTTTAGTCATTAATAGAAATATACCAAAAAAGTGATCAATCGAATTGTTGACTACATTCAAATGCTGCCACTAATATACAAGGGGTCCTTTAACGAAGCTGCGGCAAAAGGGGGCTTAATCTGGCATTGGCGTGTGTTTTTGACGCGCACCCAGGCCCACTTTTACGCAGCGGGTAAAAGACAGTTATTTAAAAAAGAAGTGGTCATGCAGCAAGTGAAGCACTTAGTTCGGGTGGGAGCGCTTATCGCCACCCACTGAGGTGGCGGTAGGGCTTCCGCGCTACCCCAGCGGTAACTGGGCGGTGTGCGGCACTGCCCGATTACCGCCAGGTAACACACTGGCACTACAAAAAATACAAAATATTTTGCAGCGCCGGAAATGGCGTGCACTGGGATGGGAACTACCATCAGGCTGCTACGTTGGCCCGGTGGTACTTCTCTTTTAGCGAGCAGTAAGCCTGCGCTGGGCTTACTGCCGCTTTGTAAAAGGGGCATTTAGAGCATTTACATATGTGAAAGCTGCACAAGCCTGCTAAAATGATATTCTACATCGTCAGCTAAATTTCGGAGTCTAAGGAGCCGCATAAGCGTCTACGCACGCAAAATGCATGCCAAAATGGAGTTACGCCTGACTATCACGTGGCTCCTGCGGTAATTTCATTTTCGGTGCGTGTCCGATACGCGCATCTGAAAAATATTTGTTTATTTTCGGCCGCGCGTAACGGACGCGTGCCAAGTGGCATTTGACGCACGAAGGTCATTACCGCCCGGATTCTTTACCGCTAGGTCAATGGCTGGCGGTAAGTTCTCAGACCCAAAATAGACGCGCGGCAATTTTGATTTTGCCGCACGTCCATTTTCAGCAAAAAAAGAGCCTTTTATACAGGCCCACTAAAAAATGGATTGGCGCGCTCCTCAAAATCCACGCCTTCACTACCGCAAGCCATTTTTTCAGTGCGCCTTTGTCAAAGCACTCCTAAAACTTAAGATCCTGAATTTAGACCTACTAATCATTTGCCTAGATTTCAGAGCCTAAGGGCTGGATTTACTAAATCGTGCTATGATGATAGCACGCTCTACCGCTGTTAACATGAATTGTTATTAAATAGATCCCATTGCATAGAATGGAACATGTGGTAAATAACATGCTTTAATGCATAGCATCTTTTACTAAATCTTGCTTTAAGTTAGGTGCTTTGGGGGAGATTCTATATATGCGCCTAAAAAATTGGCGTGGAAATCAATGCCGACTAAGAGTATTCTAAAAAAGGGGCCTAGATTTAGGTGTGATATATACAATACGCTTAGCTGATATATCAGCACCTAAATATATGCACCTCCATTTAAAAACTTGATGTAAATCCAAGCGCGTAAATTTAGGTGCACTGGGTCATATTCTATAACTACATGTGTAAATTTGGGAACTCTCACAAAACGCCTATTTCTCCGCCCATAACCACACCCCTTTTTGCCTGCATGCATTAGAACTTAGGCGCACTGCAGTCCAGAATGCGCTTAGTGAGCTGTGCGCATAAATTCTGATTATTGCCTTGCCAATTAGTGCTCATTATTGCTTCTTAAGAGCTGTTATCAATGCTGATTAGCTTGTTAAGTCAATTATGTTATGCTTGTTGTTATAGTATATGCTTGGATTTCGGCGCGGATCTCTAGGCTTGCTGTATAGAATCTGGCAGTTCGTGCTTAAAGTGAGTGCTAAGCTTCTTTTTCCCACCCAACATTTGCTGTCGTGGACAAGATGCTGGGCTCGATGGACCCTTGGTCTTTTCCCAGTATGGCATTACTTATGTACTTATGTACTTATGAATGGGGGTACCCATCTCTAATGACGGCCCTGTAAAGGGGCGTCCCCGACCATATTATCGAAACAAGATGGGCATCCATCTTTTGTTTCGATAATACGGTCGGGGATGGCCAAATCTCAACATTTGGGTCAACCTTAGAGATGGCTGCCCTTAGAGATGGTCGCCCTTGGTTTTCGCCAATAATGGAAACTAAGGACGGCCATCTCAAAAACGGTCAAATCCAAGCCATTTGGTCGTGGGAGGAGCCAGCATTTGTAGTGCACTGGTCCCCCTCACATGCCAGGACACCAACCGGGCACCCTAGGGGGCACTTTAGTCGACTTCAGAAATTGCTCCCAGGTGCATAGCTCCCTTCCCTTGGGTGCTGAGCCCCCCCCCCCCCAGGTCCACCTGACTGAAGTACACTGCACCCACTACAACTGCTCCAGGGACCTGTATACTGCTACGATGGACCTGAGTATGGCATTTGAGGCTGGCATAGAGGCTGGCAAAAAAGTATTTTTAATCTGTTTTTTATGGTGGGATGGGGTTAGAGACCACTGGGGGAGTAAGGGGAGATCATCCCTGATTCCCTCTGGTGGTCATCTGCTCAGTTTGGGCATCTTTTCACGGCTTGGTCATGAAAAAAAATGGACCAAGTAAAGTTGGCCAAGTGCTTGTCAGGGACGCCCTTCTTTTTTCCATTATCGGCCGAGGACGCCCATCTCCTAATCACGCCCCAGTCCCGCCCCAGTCCCGCCTTCGCTACCCTGCTGACACGCCCCCATGAACTTTGGTCGTCCCCGTGACAGAAAGCCGTTGAGGGTGTCAAAAAATCGGCTCTCCATTATGCCGATTTGGGCGGCCTTGCGAGAAGGGTGCCCATCTCCCAATTTGTGTCGAAAGATGGGCGCCCTGCTCTTTCGAAAATGAGCTGGATAACTACCCACTTCTTAGGATCATAAATATAGGTGCTCACTCCTAATAAATGTAGGGGTCCTTTTAAAAAGGTGTGCTGAAAAATGACTTGTGGTAGTGTAGGTGCAGATTTTGGATGCATACCGATCCATTTTTCAGCATGCCTGTAAAAAAAATGTCTTTTTAAAATTATTGCTGAAAATGGACGTGCAGCACAATGAAAATTGCTGTGCGCCCATTTTGGGTCTGAGACCTTACCGCCAGCCATTGACCTAGTGCTAAAGACTCACGCGGCAACTGGGTGGTAATGACGTACACGCGTCAAATGCCACTTGACGTGCATCCGTTACGCGCGTCCGAGAAGAAAATTTATTTTTCAGATGCGCGTATGGGATGCACGCCAAAAATGAAATTACCGCAAGAGCCACGTGGTAGTCAGGTGGTAACTCCATTTTGGCACGCGTTGGGCGCACGTAGACCCGTATGCGGCTTAGTAAAAGGGCCCCTTAGAAACCTAATCTCAAAGATAGGAGCCTAAATCCTTTGAATATTGGCTTCACACTCACTTATTTCTACAGTCAAAGCACCTACCAGGTTGTAGTGAGATTGTACAACATCCCATTTGTTCCACGGTGGCCAATATGATAGGTACATGTCAACGTTGTGATGTAGTCTACAAAACAAGCGAGGTCTTTACAACATGTAGCTGCAAGAAAAGAGAGCAACAATCATGGAACCATTACAAACTGGTTGACGAATTCCAAATAAGCCGTACGAGGGGCTGGTACAATTTTTTCCATGTATTTCACTGAGAAAGCAAACTATCAGCAGATCAATTGTGGTATCAGAAATGGTTTTGCCAAGTTCCTTTTGGTATACTTGATAAGCATTTGCTGTGATTGGGAATCTAATGTGGAGACAAATCTTGGAATGTTGCCATAGATACACGTTTGGAAGGGAGAGAGGAAGGAGGAAAGAAAGGAGACCCTGGATACAATCCCCTGATATTCAAAAGCATTAAGCCGGCACCTGTGCACAAACAACTTTGTGTAGGAGCTTTCAAGGAGGGAATTTTATAATGGAATACAGGTGCATGTGTTGTCTTTGTAAAATAGATGTAACCCATACACCTATCTGTAGGGTTTATTTATCTACTAGTAAAAGAGGCCCGTTTCAGAGCAAATGAAACGGGCGCTAGCAAGGTTTTCGTCGCCAACACCCCCCCCCCCTCCTCCCTGGCCAACCCCTTTGTTGTTCTGCCATTGCTCCGCCCCCAACGTCATGACGTTTGATGTGAGGGCAGAGCCCGGAGCGATTTCCCACCCCCCTCCGCCGCCTCCCTGCCTGCCAACCCCTTCGCTGTTCTGCTATTGCTCCGCCTTCGAGGGCGTGGCCCGGAGCGATTTTGGTGGCTTCACCACCACGAACCTTCGAACCTTTTTGAAGGAAGTCAGGGCTTGGCTTCACTGACGTCAGTGTCCTCAGAACGTTGAGGGTGAGTTTTATTATAGTAGATATTTTGCTCAAACCTTTTTCAGTAGTAGCTGAAGGTGAGTTACATTCAGGTACACTGGATATTTCTCTGTCCCAGGAGGGCTCACAATCTAAGTCTGTACCTGAGGCAATGGAGAGTTAAGTGACTTGCCCAAGATCACAAGGAGTAGTAGTGGGATTTGAACTGGCCACCTCGGGATTACAAGACCAGTGTTCTAACCACTAGGCCACTCTTCCACTCATACCATACCTTCAGTTTTACCTGGACATGTCCTTCTTTTGAGGACATGGCTGGACATCCAGGTGGGTTTTGCCAGCCTGCCTGTTTGTCCAGATTTGCAGACGAACGGGCAGGCTGGCGGGCAGACGAGCAGGCGGGCCTCAGGGTGTCCTATCCTCCCTTCCCCTCCTTTACCTTATTGTAGTGCCCTGGTGGTCTAGTGGCCTCTTTGGGGCAAGAAAGAGCCCCCCCCTCGTTCCTGCCCGGTGTGGCTGCAGACTGTCTTGCTCCCGGTGCCACTTCAAAATGGCTGCCGAGAGTTCAAGCGGCGGCCTCGCGAGACTTCCGCAGAAGTATTGCAAGGTCACTGCTTGACCTCTCAGCAGCCATTTTGAATCAGCGGCGGGAGCAAGACAGGTCTACAGCTGCCTGGACAGAAAAGAGTGGGCTCTTTCCTGCCCCAAACAGGGGGCCACTAGACCACCAGGGCACTACAATAAGGTACAGGAGGGGAGGGGTAGTGAATGAATGGAGTCATGTGGGTGGAGGGAGGCTGGAAAATTAGGGAAGGGATATACATGGGGGGGGGGGGGAGAGAGGGAATCTGGATTTCTTTGGGGGGGGTCAAAGAGACAGAAGGCGGGGGGGGGGTGTGACAGGGGGGGGGGCGGGGGTGTGACAGAGGGTGAGTACGTGTCCTCTTTTTCCTTAGGGAAATATGATAACTCTACCTATCTGCATTCCTTCTTAGCAACTCTGACATAAAAATTACTCTAGTGCCTACTTTTTTGGAATCATTTTCTAAGCCCCCACTGAAATACGTAAAAGTGTTCCACACGCTGAAGTCACGATGCATGCAATTACTCCCAACAAGTTCAATCATGTGAATGAAATCTCACTGAGCACACGTGAAATAAAAGTCTGATTTTCCAAAGCATAATTTTATATGGACTACATTTTTAGATTTTACTGTGATCTGCAGTCATGTAGCTGAACCATCCTCTCAGTCTAGCTGAAACCTGAAAAAGATGCTGAGAGAAACTTCCTGTTTTAAGTGTGCTGCTTACTGTAATTCAGCTTTGAAGTAGGCAGTCTACAGGGGAACTATCTGGTTTCCGACTCAGCTATTATTTTTTCTGCTTCTTGTGGGGGGTACGCTGAACAAATAACTTGTTTCTCTTTGCTTGGACTCCTAGACCTGCAGAAAGCCTACCTAGAGGTGAATTCTCTTGAGACTAGAAACTTGTACTTGTTAACCGCTGTCCCCAGGATTCTATATAGTGTGACTCGAGTTGCGCACAAATCCAGTCATATTCTGGATTTGCATGCACAACTTGATTGGCTTAATAAGCCAATTGACATTTAACAAGCAATTGATATTAATTGCCTTTAATTAGAATTTATGTGCATAACTTGCTAAGCGTATTCTGCAAAGTGATGCGCATACATTCTAACGTGAGCAGCTGAAAAGGGGGTATGGCCATGGGTTCGTGGACATTTCTAAAAAAATATTTGTTAAAGAATATACCCAGTCCGTACACCAACCCCCCACCCCTGTTTACTAAGCTGCGCTAGCGGTTGCTGTCTGTCAATGCCGACACATTGGCATTAGCACACGGCAGCCGCTAGCGCGGCTTGGTAAACAGGGGGGCAAGTTTTACTTGCTGTAAATGGCTGTGCCTACATTTAGTTGCCGCTAGGTGTATTCTATAAACCGTGCTGAAAAAAAAATACCTAGGCGTATTCTATAAACTACACCTAAAGTTAGGCATGGTTTATGGAATACAGCTAGCCGTATTTATTCTCTATGCCGATTTTTAGGCGTCATATGTAGAAGCTAGCCCTGTATGCCCATGTGAAGGCCTCAGCAGTATATCAAATGCACTAAATAAATAAGCATTAATTTTTCGTATCACATTATGACACATGGCAGAAACTCCATCAAAATTCAAGCTCTAGATGAGAAAATTACATGATGCTCTGCATCATACACTGACCTCTATTTCTAACAAATGAGTTAATTTTATAGAGCACAGCTGTGATGAAATTATGCATTGTTATTTTGTAATGCCATGGATTTGTTGAATATATAATAGCCATGAATAAAGCTCTACTTATTTCAGCCACTGCATTACTACATGTTATAGAAAATACAGTTCTTCAGCTGGACAATGAATAATATGATCTGACAGGAAGTAGGTTTATTTTTGATCTTGTATGCTTTGTTGTTTGTTTTTTAAATTTTATTTTTTGTCTTACAATTTTTTTTAAGTTTTACTTTTTGTCTTATTATAATTTTATGTTTTTTTTATATTGATAACTACTTTGTGATTTTTTGGAATGGAAGTATATCAATGTTCAAATAAATACATAAATACAAAATATTAACATTTCTTCTACAGGTTTTCTGAATTTGGGAACTTACTGTTTTGGACTGTGCCATAAAGTAGAAAAAATAACAGAACGGTCTGCGGTGCTGGTGTGCTCTTCATGCTGACTCCAGAGACCAGGCTGCGAAAATGGAGAAAAAAAAAAGAGTTTTAATCTATGCAACTGATCAAATTATCCCAGATAGTGAGGAGACTTTCTGGAAGGGATTTACCCAGGTAGCACTCGGAATACTGTCCCTCCTCTATGTAGTTAAATGAATGCACCTTTTACAGCACACACACTTTCAGCTGGACATGATATGAAGCTGCAGGGATGAACATCAGGAAATGTTTTACAAAAATGGTGATAGAATTCAAAACGGCATGTGATAAACTCAGAGCATCTTTAAATGGCAAAAGGATAGTAATTAAGTGTTGGGAACTTCAAATCAGTGAAATTACTATTTAGTGTTCCCATTTTGTGCTGGGGGTGGGGGCGGGGGTGCAGAGGAGAGAAGGAACCTGCATATAGTGGCAATTACAACCTTGAATAAGGCATGAGGGTAGCCTGCATGAGTAGTAGGTTATAACTCTGACCACCTTACTTGGCAGGCTTAGAGGGGCATAATCGAACAGAAACGCCTATCTGCATGGGCGTTTATCTCCGAGAACGGGTCCATGAAGGGGCGGACCGAATCGTATTTTCAAAAAAACATGGACGTTTATCTTTTTTTGAGCTGGGCGTTTTTGTTTTTCAGCGATAATGGAAACCGAAAATGCCCAGCTCAAAAACGAATAACTCCAAGACATTTATTCGTGGGAGGGGCCAGGATTCGTACTGCACCGGTCCACCTCACATGCCAGGACACCAACCGGGCACCCTAGGGGGCACTTTTACAAAAAAAAAAAAAAAAAAAGGTAAAACAGCTCCCAGGTGCATAGCACCCTTCCCTTGGGTGTTGAGCCCCCAAAATCCCCCTCAAAACCCACTGCCCACAAGTCTACACCATTACTATAGCCCTAAGGGGTGAAGGGGGGCACCTACACGTGGGTACAGTGGGTTTGGGGGGCGGTTTGGAGGGCTCCCATTTACCAGCACAAATATAACAGGTGGGGGGGGGGATGAGCCTGGGTCCACCTGCCTGAAGTCCACTGCTCCAGTGACCTGCATACTGCTGCCAGGGAGGTGGGTATGACATTTGAGGGTGAAAATAAAAAGTTGTGAAACGGCATATTTTGTGGTGGGAGGGGGTTTGTGACCACTGGGGGAGTCAGGGGAGGTCATCCCCGATTCCCTCCAGTGGTCATCTGGTCATTTAGGGCACTTTTTGGGGCCTTATTCGTGGAAAAACAGGGTCCAGGAAAAGTGCCCTAAATTCTCGCTAAAAACGCATATTTTTTTTCCATTATCGGCAAAAGGCGCCCATCTCTGATCGGCAGATAACCACGCCCCAGTTCCGCCTTCACCACGCCTTCGACACGCCCCCATCAACGTTGTCCGCATCCGCGACGGAGTGCAGTTGAAAACGTCCAAATTCGGCTTTTGATTATACCGCTTTATTCGTTTTTGGGAGATAAACGTCTATCTCCCGATTTGGGTCACAATATAGGCGTTTTTCTCTTTCGATTATAAGCAGGTTAGTGGGTTTATTTAGGTCTTCATCTACTATGCTTCTACCATTTTGCTCTCCCTTTTCTTTACAATTGATGGCATTCTGTTACAATTCTTGTTTTATTGATGTACATCACCTTGTTTTCTTATTGAGGAAAGGTGGTTCAGCAAGTTCTAATAAACCATAGCACACATAAGCCAGTAGCAAGAGTTAAGAACAGAGCGTGCAAAAAGGTTGGAGGGTGTTAAACTCAACACAAATGATCCCTTCCTAGATTCAGGGAAGACGTGTGCTCAGTTCTGGGGGGGGGGGGGGGGGGTGATCAAATACCCTTTGCATCCACAGAGCTGGCACCTGTGGCACCCATAAATTTGATTCTCAAAACTATATACACTGTTTTACTCTAAATCAACTGCCTGCAGAGGTTGCTGTGAAAATGGACATGATGTGGCCAGTTTACCCAGGTAGTGTCTGTACCCTAAAACGCTCCAAACAGCGACCACCAACAGGTCAGGGTACAGAAACCCCCACGTATAGAACAACAGTCAAAGACAAGAAGTAGGGGTGGACCAAGAAGTCTCCTCAGCTGAGGGTTGATTGTGACCCATATTGGTGCAAATAAAGTGAATACAATCAACCCTCGGCTGACGAGACCTCTTGGTCCACCCCTACTTCTTGTCTTTGACTGTACCGTAAAATGGGCAAGTACCTTGCAACCCCATGGACCATGGTTTACTGAAAGTTACTCCTGGAAACTAGGAAATAAAATACCATCGAGCCTGCTGCTGGCATTGAACTGCTGTTTTAATTTTACCTTAGAAACATGTGGCATCAGTTCTAAAGGCAGTGTTTTGATGTTAACAATTTCACGATTGCTACAAGGAAGAGAGACTGTAGAAGTCTGGAAACAAGCATTAATTGGGATGATAAAAAATCTGGTCACTACTCAATCTATTTACTTTGGGTGAGCTAACACCATACTATATTTCTCATTGACAAATAAACAGATCTGGGTAATATAAAGAATGTTGAACTCAATGAAGTGATACGTTTAACTTTCCATCAAAGTAACTATGCATCATGCCAGTCTTAGAATGAATCTTTTAACATAAGTGCCTAAAGCTTGCATTAGTTCATTTCAGTCTTCTCTCAGAAACGACTGGTTGCTCAGTTCAGCTTGGTGGGTACAGTTTCATTTCCCACTACGAGAGTGAGTACATTGAGATACAATGCAAAAGCAAGAAAGAGGAAGACAGCCATCATCTATGCTCTAAAAACAAGAAAGTCTTACTGAGTTCTTGGCTAGACAGTTGGCTAGGTTCCCAGCTGGAAGTGCTGCAAACCCGCTGTAGGAATTATTTTCTAAAGAGGCTTCTAACATTTTCCAGAAAAGCTCAATGAGTTTCTTCCAAAGACAAACATGAGGTAGACCGACAACAATTCAGAGTAGGGTGAAGTGGTCTAGTCCATTATCTATGGCATGAGACTCTTGGGGAATCGGTGCTCTCGTCAGCCTTCCAGGAGGAACTGCAAGCTTTGCTAGTCATCAAGTATCTAATAAAAGAATGGACCTTCCCTATACTGAAATGATAATGTGAATTAGAATTTGCAACATACTGACTCCCAACAAATTTTGTTGCTTTATTCCATCTTAAATTAAAACCTTTAGGTAGAACTAAGGCATTTAAAGTAAGGAGTTTTGGTACTGTCATAAGTACATACATTTTGCCACACTGGGACTGACCAAATGTCCATCAAGCCCAGCATCTTGTTTCCAGCAGTGGCCAATTTAGGTCACAAATACCTGGCCAGATCCTGAAAAAGTTCAATACATTTTATGCTGCTTATCCCAGAAATCAGTGGATTTTCCCCATTTAATAGTGGTCTATGGACTTTTCCTTTAGGAAGCCGTCCAGACATTTTTAAAACCCCGCTAAGCTAACTGCCTTTACCACATTCTCTGGCAACAAATTCTAGAGTTTAATGACACGTTGAGTGAAGAAAAGTTTTCTCCAGTTTGTATTAAATTTACAACTTTGTAGCTTCATCGCATGCCCCCTAGTCCTAGTATTTTTGGAAAGAATAAACAAACGGTTCACATGTACCCATTCCACTCCGCTCATTATTTTATAGACCTCTATCATATCTCCCCTCAGCCGTCTTTTCTTCAAGCTGAAGAGCCCTAGATGCTTCAGCCTTTCCTCATAGGGAAGTCGTCCCATCCCCTTTATCATTTTCATCGTCAATGGGTGAATATGTTCAATCTGACTATTACAAAAATAAAATAAATATTATTATTATTATTAGCATTTGTATAGCGCTACCAGACGCACGCAGCGCTGAACATCTGATACAAGAGACAGTCCCTGCTCAAAAGAGCTTACAATCTAAATATGACACGCAGCTCCCAGACAGAGTGTTTGCTGTTTTGATGGCTTGGAAATAAATATAAACAGTGGACAAATTATTGCTGTAGCTCCCAACCTGTTTTTTTCCTCTGGATGCAGCAAGGATCTGGAGATCACAGCCTTACCTTTACCACCTTGTTTTCTCCCCCCCCCCCCCCCCCCCACTCTCGACATATCAAGTCAATCCAAATCACAATTTTAAACAGCTTTTTCTAATTTCTGTGCCACATTTGATGAAATTAGACTGACCTGTCCCAACATTTATTTTGCATCTGCCATCTTGCTTTCATTTCTTCTCTGATCCATGGTTGAATCCTAGCAAACCGCTTCAGAAGCACTGTCCTCTGAACCAGAATACACCTATGACTCTGCAGTCAGAATAGGAGTAAATCGGGGAATTTCAGTACCTTGACCCTTCTCTTCAGCGGACCATTTTTTTTTCTGCATAGAATAATCCACTAGTCTGGCCACTGAGACAGAAGCAGCACTACTGGAAAAAAAAGTGGAAGCAATGTTATGAAAGGGTGTCTAGCAGTGCTCAGAAGTGAGTAACAGGAAAAGTTAAATTCAAAAGGGCATAATGATTGCAATAGATAAAAGTGATCAAGAAATTAGAAGAGCATGATGATGGTGAACTGACGTAATTTCTGTATTACTTGCAGGGCTGATCAAAAGGATGTGGTATTGGGTGCCTGTCAGAACTATGATGAATAAAGCCCATTGCACACCCACATCGCCAACTCATAGCATTAGCTCTTTGCTGTATATGTAAATGACAGAGCGATGGGAAACAGTGGAAGAATCACTCTGCAAGCAGTAGGGCTGAACCTGATAGATTTATGGTTTCTGAGAGATAGAATGGGGACATATGTATAAAATAATGAGTGGAGTGGATGGAACGGGTAGACGTGAATCATTTGTTTACCCTTTCCAAAAATACTAGGACTAGGGGGCATGCGATGAAGCTACTAAGTAGTAAATTTAAAACAAATCAGAGAAAACGTTTCTTCACTCAACATGTAATTAAACTCTGGAATTCGTTGCCAGAGAATATGGTAAAGGCGGTTAGCTTGGCGGGGTTTAAAAAAGGTTTGCACGGCTTCCTAAAGGAAAAGTCCATCGACCATTATTAAAATGTCTTGGGGGAAATCCACTGCTTATTTCTGGGATAAATAAGCAGCATAAAATGTATTGCACTTTTTTGGGATCTTGCCAGGTATTTGAGACCTGGATTGGCCACTGTTGGAAAAAGGATGCTGGGCTTTATGGACCTTTGGTCTGTTCCAGTGTGGCAATACTTAGTGTTTGTCTAGCCAGAGGGAGATGATTGGAGGTATTTGCTTAATTACCATAGTGAGCATTGCAATGATCTGGGATATGAATCACTTTTAGATTGCAATCCATAGGAACAGAGCTGAATTCATTTTTATTTGTGGGACTTAGGTTTTACATGATAGTTTAGCAAATTCAGAGTGACGATCACAATTGAAAAAAGATTGTGATAACATTTACAAAAATCCAGCTAAACTCTGCCTCCATGAATTTTGAGCAAAACAAGCCAAAAATTGGGCTGGTTCTTTTTAACGTTTTTGTAAGTGCTATTGCTGAAGGGCTGCCTGGTAGAGGTTTGCCTCTTTGCAGCTGATAGCAAAATTTGCAATAGGGTAGCAACACCCCTCCTCCCTCCCCCCCCCAATGGTGTGGATAACATGAGGAAGGACCTAACAAAGGTTGAAGAATGGTTCTGAATTTTGCAGCTAAGATTTAATGCAAAAAAAAAAAAGCAGGGTCATGCATTTGGGCTGCAGAAACCTGAGGGAACAGTACAGTTTAGAGAGCAAAGAACTTTTGTGCACGAAACAGGAGTGGGTCTTGAGTTAGATCGCATGTGATAATCTTAAAGTGGCCAAACAGGTAGAAAAGATGATGACGAAAGCTAGAAAGATGCTTGGTGCATAGGGAGAAGAATGGCCAGTAGAAAAAAGGAGGAGATGATGCCTCTGGAAATGAGACCTCACTTAGGGCTTCTTTTACAAAGCCACGCTAGTGATTCCCATGTGGCAAATGAGAGGAAGCCCACAGGAATTGAATGGACTTCCTCTCATTTGCCGCACCGGGAATCGGTAGCCCCGCTTTGTAAAAGAAGCCCTTAGAATATTGTGTTCAATTCTGGAGACCACACCTTCAAAAAGATATAAACAGGATGGAGTTGGTCCAGAGGGTGGCTACTAAAATGGTCAGCGGTCTTCGTCATAAAACGTATAGGGACAGACTTAAAGATCTCAATATATATACTTTGGAAGAGAGGCGGGAGAGGGAAGATATGATAGAAGACATTTAAATACCTATACATCATAAATGCAAGGTGGTGAGTCTCTTAAAAGGAATGAGGGGGCATAGGATGAAGGTGAAAAGAGGTCAGACTCAGAAGTAACCTGAGGAAATACTTCTTCACAGAAAGGGCGATAAATTTGTGGAACGGTCTCCCACTGGAAATGATGGAGATGAAAACTGTAACTGAATTCAAGAAAGCTTGGGACAGGTACATAGGATCTCTAGGGGAGAGGAAGGAATAGTAAACGGCATGGTTGAGCAGACTGGATAAGTCATATGGCCTTTATCTGTCTTCATTTTTTTAATGTTTCTCTGTTTCTATGTTTCTACAATGGGATGTAGTCAGCGGAGGGGGGAGTTATCAAGATAGGCTGCAGTTAAGATGTGGTTTGGAGGCGGGGATAGTGCTGGGCAGACTTATACGGTCTGTGCCAGAACTGGTGGTGGGAGGCGGGGCTGGTGGTTGGGAGGCGGGGATAGTGCTGGGCAGACTTACACGGTCTGTGCCCTGAAGAGGACAGGTACAAATCAAGGTAAGGTATACACAAAAAGTAGCACATGTGAGTTTATCTTGTTGGGCAGACTGGATGGACCATGCAGGTCTTTTTCTGCCGTCATCTACTATGTTACTAATGTTACTATGTTTACCATTAACCCTAGTTATTAGTAACTAGGTCTTATTGCATAAGATGGGACCTATGGTAAAATAAAGCATCTTAAGGGTAGCCCACATTGATAACCATGCCCCTGGATGTTACGTTATCAGGAACATAATGACCTTCCATCACTTCAAGACTGTAGGCCCTCTGGGATAGGAAGCTATTTACTGTACCTGAGGTGTTAGAATGATGAGTAATTAAACTCAAAGTGTTCCTAGTTCCATCAATGCAAATTACAATCCACTGTCTACCAGCAATGTTGTAAACCCTAAATGTAGATGGCATAAAATCATGACTATCCCAGACAAAACGCGTAGAATATTAACTGTGATATGGACACATGATCAAACTATGGCTTCTTCAAATATATCATATTAATTGTTTAATGCCACTTAAGGGTAAGTTTTCAATGTGGGCTATTGTTAAGATGTGTTATTTTACCACTAGCTCATGCTGTTTTTGCATAAATCCCATTTTATGCATTGAGACTTTGTTACTAATAATCTGGGTTAGCATTAAAATAACACTCTCCGAGAGCAATTAATTCATTGGAAGGTGATTCTAGAATGTTATGAGGAATATGTTTAGATGCCAGGGAGGGAGGGAGGGTTGGGAAAGGCGGTTGGGTGTAGAGAGTAGACAGGGAGTGACTTACAGCAGACCACTAGGGAAGTCTAGTGAGGAAGGGAATATGAGTCCAAATCCCTTCTAGTTTATAGTTTCTGATGTGTCATAAGATCCCTGCGGTCTATTCATTCTTATGTGTTTGGTTTCTCATGGGTATCACTACTGGGGGTTTTTTTGTGTGTGTGTTATGGCTAGAGAGGGATGGGAAGGGAGAGGTTTGGCGGATTAAGAGCGTAGGGAGGGGGGATAAAATATAGAATAATAATATATAATATGACTTTTAAGGCAGGAGGGGTGTCTCTGTGATCAACGTATTTGTTCATATATAAGGTACGAACATTACTGTACAATGGATGACCCAGTAGTATCCTTCTAGACTGTATGCAAATGGATATAGTAGCTGGTATTTTTTACTAGAATTATTTTGTAATGCCTGTTGCATTTATAATAAAAAAGGTTATAGGTAACATTAAACTAACACATCGTAACGGTAGGCCACATTGATAACGACGTCACCCCCTTAATCAACTGCAAACGGGCTGCAAACTGGAGTGGAGGAGTGGCCTAGTGGTTAGAGCACCAGTCTTGCAATCCAGAGGTGGCTGGTTCAAATCCCACTGCTGCTCCTTGTGATCTTGGGCAAGTCACTTAACCCTCCATTGCCTCAGGTACAAACTTAAGATTGTGAGCCCTCCTGTAGCAGAGAAATATCCAGTGTACCTGAATGTAACTCACCTTGAGCTACTACTGAAAAAGGTGTGAGAAAAATCTAAATAGATAGTGTGCCACATCATGCTCTAGTCTATAATATGTTAGTTTTCCAATCCTCTTTTCTCCATAAGTTAGACGCCAAATGGGGCAAATGGCAGTTAGTGCCTCTTTGCACTTAGCTTTATTTTATGAGTTAGTGCCAAGGGCCAAATTCTATATGTAGCACCTAAAAATTGGTGCTGAAAATTTAACGCACTTAATACAATTCTATAAAGGGTGTGCGTCCTTTATAAATCATGCTTAGTGCACAACTGTGCCTAGCTATGAGCAGGCCTAGGTGTAGTTGCCTACCGTTAGGCGCAATTCTGTATGTACATAAAATTTAGGAATGCCCCCAGAACACCCCAAATCACTCCCAAAATGCCCCCAAATTGTTACGCACTTTAGGATTTACATGCAGATTGTTATAGAATATATGCGCATAAATCCTAATTAAGGCCAATTAGTGTTTGTTATCACCAATTATCAGCGCTGATTGGCTCGCTATGCAATTAAGTTATGTACATTAACTTGGAAATGACTGCGCGGAAAGTGTTTAACTTACTGCACGGCTATTTTGAAAGCCTTTTATCCGCTGAGATAAAAGGGGGCCTTGTGCGCAAAAAATCCACGTGCTGATGCCACCGCAGGGCCCCTTTTATCGCAGTTTAGTAAAAGGGCCACTGAGGGGCCTACGCATGCCCAGCATGCGTCAAATTGGAGTTACCGCCCAGTTACCATGTGGCCTTTGCAGTAATTTCAATTTTGGCGTGCATCTACTACACGTGTCTGAAAAATATTGTTTAACTTCTAGCGCGCGTCAACTACACGCGTCAAGTGGCATTTGATGCACATAGGTCCTTTCCACCTGGTTACCGCATGAGACCTTACCGCTAAGTCAATGGTTGGCGGTAAGGTCTCAGACCCAAAATGGATGTGCGGCAATTTTTGTTTTGCCAGACGTCCATTTTCGGCAAAAATTTAAAAAGGCATTCTTTGTAGGTGCACTGAAAAATAATTCTGCGTGCGCCCAAAACATGCGTCTACACTACCGCAGGCCATTTTTCAGCACACCTTAGTAAAAGGACCCTTAAGTGCTTTGAAAATAAGCCCCCTAAACCAACCTTCCCATTTGAAAGTCTCTGCTATGTGCTGAGCAGCTGCGTTAGGCTGCAAGGTGAGAGACTTCAGCTTGTCTGATGCACTATTGAATTAGTATGAAGCTCAAACGAGATACGGCTCTTAACATCTTGCCCCAGAAAAAAAAGCACAAATGCAGGTGTTACCTGAAACCACTTCAAAGGCGCAACTGAAAACTTGCACAGAGACACTTACAGCAAAGTGCATGGGATGATTTTAGCAAAAGATGGAGGTGTTACTCAGCAAAGCAGCATAAGAGCAAGTAAGCAAGCACAGTTACTGTAATTAACATTTTACTTCTTTTTAGAATGCATACCTTTACTGAACGTTACCTTTTTGCAAGCGGAAAAAGAAAACATAGGCTCTAAGTAAAGCTTTGCATTGCATAAAGGGCTCCTTTTACAGAGCTGCGCTAGCGATTGCGGCTCGGCGAACGCGACGAAGCCCATAGGAATTGAATGGGCTTTGTCACATTTGCTGCACCGGAATCGGTAAAAGGAGCCCAAAAGGGGGCCTTCATCAGTTTTATGGGCTTTAGTTATATGTTAGTTTTGAATATTCCAATGCATCTGTATTTGGTTGCACAGTTTCACAGGAGGCATTGGGTTCACATGTTTTTGGAGATCGATATCAAGACCCTGGTACTTAAAGATAAAAGAAAGCGTAACTTTTTGAAAGCTGTTTCCACTTTGTATGGAGGTGTTGGAAATAACCTCCTACCCCCAAACCTTCACAAATGGAAATTAACACCCAGCTGGCTTTTAAACTTTCAGCAATAGACTTTCTAAACACCCGTCAAATCATGCACTGTGCTATTTTCTTTCCCATTGGCAGACTGTCCCTCTCATTCTATAATCTTGCACACACATTTTCATGCTAAGCATACAAAACTGTGCACCCCAGGTTATAGACTAGTGTCAGTTAGTCATACGTTAATTGGCATATTAGCTACTAAGGGTTAGATTCGATCAGGGGCTTAGCCAGACTTTGGCGGGAGGGGGGTCCAGAGCCTGAGGTGAGGGGGCACATTTTAGCCCCCCCCCACGCTGCCGACCCCCCCCCCACCATTGCCAACCCCTCCGCTGCCACCACCACCACCAACAACAACTTTGACGACCCCTGCCAACGACCCTCTCGACCCCCCTCCCGCCGCCAACCCTCCCCCAGCGCCGCTGTCGTCACCTACCTTTGCTGGTGGGGGACCCCAATCCCCGCCAGCCGAGGTCCTCTTCTTCCTGCGCAAGGCTTCGTTCTGTTTCTGTACGGGCAGGATGTCAGACTCACAGAAACAGAACGAAGCCTTCGTTCTGTTTCTGCGAGTCTGGCGTCCTCCACGTACAACGTGCAGGACGTCAGAAACAGAACAAAGCCTTTGCGGGAAGAAGAGGACCTCGGCTGGCGGGGATTGGGGTCCCCCGCCAGCAAAGGTAGCCCACGGCAACAGCGGGGGAGGGTTGACGGCAGGAGGGGGGGGTCGAGAGGGTCGTCGGCAGGGGGGTCCAGGGCCAAATCTACGGGGGCCCAGGCTACACCCCTGGATTCGATAGATGGCACCTGAAAAATCTGCACAGTAAAAAAATACACCCAGGCTTATTCTCTAAAGGACCGCTTAAATTTCCATGCAGTATATAGAATATGCCGAGCATCTCTCCATGTGACCCAATTTGGTAGTGTCCATTTAGGCCATGTTTTACTTGGCGCAAATCCTGATGCCTCAATTAGGCGCAGAGTGGGTGTATTCTATAATAATGCACACAGATTTTTGAAACGCCCATGACCTGCCCATTTCACTCCCATAACCACGTCCCCTTTTCACCTATGCAACTTGGAATTTACTCGCATCACGTTACAGAATACACTTAGCGAGATGTGTGCGTAAATCTTAATGCCAATTAGTGCTGATATAATCGACATCCAATTAACAGCGCTGATTATCTATTTATTTGTTACATTTGTACCCCACGTTTTCCCACCTATTTGCATGCTCAATGTGGCTTACATAGTACCGTAAAGGCGTTCGCCAATTCCGGTATAAACAGTTACACAGTGATGTTGTGGTAGAATAAGGTTCATGTGGAACAAACATAATTAGGGAATCATATAGAGGAAGAGTTACGTTATGTCCATTGCGTTCTTTGGTTTCGTAGTGTTGCAGGGTTCTGGTATTTAAGTAGGGTTGGTAGGGTATGCCTTTTTGAACAGGTAAGTTCTTAGTGATTTCCGGAAGTTTAGGTGGTCGTACGTTGTTTTCACTGCTTTTGGTAGTGCGTTCCATAGTTGTGTGCTTAAGTAGGAAAAGCTGGATGCATACGTTGTTTTGTATTTGAGTCCTTTGCAGCTTGGGCAGTGGAGGTTTAGATATGTTCGTGTTGGTTCGGTTGTGTTTCTGACTGGAAGGTCGATGAGGTTGATGAGGTCTGTTAACCAATTAGGTTATGCACATTGTTGTAGAATACACTTTAATTTCTAAGCGGAAATTAAGGCGTGATATATAGAATTTGGAGGTAAATGGCATTAACAACCAATTATCACTGGTAATTGGCAGTATTTGGCAGTAATTTGCAGTTACGCATATAACTACGCTTAGTTGCAATTCTAGAAATTTAGCGTGGAAAATCTACAGCGTATAACTGCATAAAATGTGGCTGTGGAAAGGCATGGGCAAGTCAGGGGTGTGCCCAGCACTTATACACTAACCAGTCAATATTCAGCCCGTGGAAGGCAGGCCGGCTATGTCCCATGATCGGTGCTGAGCCCAGATATTCAATGCTGGGCGACCTTCCGGTGACCGTTTTTCTTTCAGCTGGTGTAAACTGACAAGGAGGAAGGAAAGGGCTGCGGAGGTGGCAGTAGCGTTTGGGGGCAGGGGCAACAGAGGTAGCGGCGGTGGGGGGCAAGGGGGCGGCAGCAGTGGGGGGGGGCAGAGTACTCTCAGTCCACCCCTGCCTTTGGGGATAGGGAAATACCCACTGTACCTGAATGTAGCTTGCTTTGACCTACTATGAAAACATGCGAGCTAAATACTAAATATTAAACCCTGACGTTGTTCCTCCTGAGTAACCTTTAAAAATTCAGACCTTTAGAATGAGAGACTAGGTTCACCTTTTAGTTATCTTTACTAAAAGGTCACCTTTTCAGTGTTCAGTGCTACATAACTAACCTTTCAAATTATTGCACTGGTAAAATCTACTCACCATGTAAAGCCCTTCTCTTTCTTGATTCAGTCAGAAGCGATCCAGTCATCTCTGCTCAGGAAACCCTTCTGTAAACAAGTCACATATCAGCAAACAGAAAACAGAATTAATCATGCTAGTTAACTAGTTCCCATATGAGCTATTAACTCCTCCTCCTGAAGACACCCTGCAAACAATATTTACATAAAACCCAGTTCTGTGTGCTCACTGAAGGATGTCTTGTGCTATTCATAAGAGATCTGAGATTTGTTGGATTGAAATTATCATTTGAATGCCCCGCATAGGAGGCAGAGTCCAAGTTGGCCTCTGGGAGAAATCTTTCCAGTCTAAAGGCAGCATCTCTGCTACAAGGAGGTGTCTCAGTGGAAGCAGAGCTGTCAAATTCTGGGACAGGGCTGCCCACTTCGAGCAGTATTTCCAGTAAGTCTGTCAGGGGGTTGAAATAGCACAAGTTTGAAAGCTGTGAACAGCAACAGTAATTGTTAAGGCTTCGATGTAAGCCACATTGAGCCTGCAAAGAGGTGGGAAAATGTGGGATATAAATGTAACAAATAAATAAATACTGGCTACTGTCCATTTTGCATGTTTCATAAAAATTCAAGGGTTGATAGTCAAAGAGATTTAGCTGGCCAGAGATGGCTCCTGGCTAGTACTAGTTAAATTGCTCGTTTGGGACAATCCGCTAATATTCAGCCCCACTTAACTGGTTAGTGCCACTGAGTATCACTACAGACCATTAAACTCAAAGCCAGCTATTTTGTGGGTGGTCCTTGGGTAAATTTGGCACTTATGCGGTTAAGTGGGTTTATGCGGTTGTCTATCTCATATGTGGTTAAGTGCAATATTCAGAGCTTAACTGCTTATGGGGGTCTTTTACTAACATAGTAACGTAGTAAATGACGGCAGATAAAGACCTGTACGGTCCATCCAGTCAGCCCAACAAGATAAACCCATTTTACATGGTTTGTGATACTTGATATATATACCCGAGTTTGATTTGTCTGTGCCTTTCTCAGGGCACAGACTGTAGAAGTCTGCCCAGCACTGTTCTTGTACTAAAAGGTCAGAAGATTCTGGAATCCTAAAGAGTTACAAGATTCCAGAATCCCAATTAGTAGCAACATTCCATGTAGAACCCCAAAGAGTAAAATAGTAACATAGTAAATGATGGCAGATAAAGACCTGTACTGTCCATCCAGTCTGCCTAACAAGATAAACTCATTTGACATGGTATGCGATACTTTATACTTGAGTTTGATTTGTCCTTGCCATTCTCAGGGCACAGACCGTAGATGTCTGCCCAGCACTGTTCTTGTGCTAAAAGTTCTGAAGATTCTGGAATCCTAAAGAGTTACAAGATTCTGGAATCCCAATTAGTAGCAACATTCCATGTAGAACCCCAAAGAGTAACATAGTAAATGACGGCAGATAAAGACCTGTACGGTCCATCCAGTCTGCCCAACAAGATAAACCCATTTTACATGATTTGTGATACTTGATATGTATACCCGAGTTTGATTTGTCTGTGCCTTTCTCAGGGCACAGACCGTAGAAGTCTGCCCAGCACTGTTCTTGTACTAAAAGGTCAGAAGATTCTGGAATCCTAAAGAGTTACAAGATTCCGGAATCCCAATTAGTAGCAACATTCCATGTAGAACCCCAAAGAGTAACATAGTAAATGATGACAGATAAAGACCTGTACGGTCCATCCAGTCTGCCCAACAAGATAAACTCATTTTACATGGTTTGTGATACTTTATACCCGAGTTTGATTTGTCCTTGCTTTTCTCAGGACACAGACCATAGAAGTTTGCCCAGCACTGTTCTTGTACTAAAAGTTCTGAAGCTAACGTTGAAGCTCCTTAACATTTACACTCCAGCCCAGCCATATCTATTCAGTCACGATCAGGGCACAGACCTCAGAAGTCTGCCCAGCACTGGCTTTGCTTCCCAATTGCCGCGGTAGTGTTTTTAGCTTGTGGTAGAAATCAGCTGGCAGTAAATTATATTCCTATGGGCGTCTTGGCATTTACCGGCCGCTGATTTCTACCGAAAGCTATAAAGCTACCATGGTTTAGTAAAAGACCCCCTAAGTTTAGCAGTTAAATCAGACCACATTAAAGTCAGTCCTATCTTTATGTAGTGTCACTTATACGGTTAAATGCTGAATGTCACACGTAACTATATAATTCTCCTAACAACAACCGTTAGAATTACAAAAATCTTTTTTTTTTTTTTTATTCTTTATTTATCAATTTAGATATATTAAAACAAGCAAAAACAAACTTGTCAAGTAAGTAACATCACTGTTCAGGTGTATAAGGAAACAAATTAATATTCAAACAATTACAGTATGTTAATTAAAGTCCACATTAGTGAGATTCAAAAATTACAACATGGATTCCTGAAGAAAATATTTAAGGAAGCTTTCCCTTATCGGACGCTCATAAAAGATATCTTCTCTTAATATATAGGGTTCTAAGTTAATTACTCCCTTGTCCTTTTGCAGCTAGAAAAGAAGAAAGCTGTGCCGGCTCATAAAACACATATTTATTGGATTGATACTTAACTAGGCATTTGCACGGGTACTTTAGAAAAAACGTACCTCCTAACTGAATTACACCAGGCTTCATAAGTAAAAATCGCTGTCTACGTTTTTGGGTCTCCTTAGTCACATCAGGGAAGAGACTAACTTTTAAACCAAGGAAATTCTTATCCTTATTTTGGAAGAAAAGTCTCATCAGCCAGTTTTTATCTGGCGATAAGGCTACTGTGGCAATTAAAGTAGAAGCTTGGACTAGTTCAGTATCTGAGGATTCCAATATCAATGAGATGTCCAATTCTGAGTTTTCTTGGGGCACCTGGCGCTTCAGGGGCAAGTAATATATTTGTGTAAATGGTGGAACCATTTCCTCTGAAGCGCCAAGTGTCTCAGTAATATACTTTCTAAGCATTTCCCTTGGTAGAACTCCAACTTTTTTTGGAAAGTTTAAGAAGCGGATATTATTATTTCTGGTTACATTTTCCAAGAATTCAGTACGTCTCCTCAAGGAAATTAAATCTTTAATCATAGTCTCTTGGTTTAAATGAACCTCTTTCACTTGTTTTTCCAATTCTTTTTGATGTTTCGATATTGTCTCTACCTTGAGTTCAGTCTGTTGAACCTTATGGTCCATATTAACCATTTCTTGAGATAGTTGTTTAATTTGTGGACTTAGGGAACTTCCCAAGTCCACAATCAAAGTATATAGAGTCTCTAATGTAATTTCAGTAGGTTTCTGAAATTTAGGAAATTGTACCTCTGTAACTGCAACGACGGGCTGTAGTGCTTTATCTCCGGTCACAGCTTCCATCTGGTGCTGGTTATTAAATGTAATATCTCCCCCTCGAGAGGCACCTAGATCACAAAGAAGGTCCACACTATCCGTAGTTCGATTCTCCTCCTCGGTCCTATGGACGACTACACTCTTCGGTGGCGTCCTGCTAGGATCCGGCGTCGACGTGCTCGCTCCCAAGGGTTGCGGGGGAGGTGCCCTATCATCGGGGCTGAGCGATAGCTCCAGTCCAGCGGTCTCCGAAGTGGTTCCATTTCCACCCGGTCGTACAAAAATCTTTTAATTGTATTTATATAAATCTAATTTTATTGTTCTATCTTATTAACTCATAGTCATAACAATTTTTTTTATCACACACAAACACTACCATTCTCTCTCATTCACACATTTCAACAAATAAGCAAAAATGATACAAATATACTAAGACTGGTACTAAATAAGGAGTAATGCATCAAAACAGAATTAACAAATGCTGATTGAGCACACCCAACAAATGAGTCCTTTCCCCGTAGCAAAATCTCGTCCAAGTTGTGTACTGGATTCCACTCACAAAGGGCTTCAATACGAATGTTCTATACTGAAGTTGGATATCCTTTAAATCATCAATATTAAATGGGCGACGATCTTCAACCCACGTATAAGGGCTCGACAGCTCCACATTAGTACTACAGTCAACTGTTAGTTGATAATCTTCCTCATGAGATTATATCGCAATAAGTAGTCGATACACCACAGAACCTGGACCCGACATGATCATGTTTCGCTAGCGTCTTCAGGGGTCTTGTGCTCGGCTCTTCAAGGTGGTTGGGCACTCGAATCCAGCGATGTGCAGGTGAAGACGCCCCTAAGGACGCTCACCCATATTCACTGCCAGTGCCCGGACATGGTCTGGCATTGAATTTTTTTTTATTTTTATTTTTGTTACATTTGTACCCCGCACTTTCCCACTCATGGCTCAATGCGGCTTACATATTATATACAGGTACTTATTTGTACCTGGGGCAATGGAGGGTTAAGTGACTTGCCCAGAGTCACAAGGAGCTGCCTGTGCCTGAAGTGGGAATCGAACTCAGTTCCTCAGGACCAGAGTCCACCACTCTAACCACTAGGCCACTCCTCCACTGTTGCTACTATTTGAGATTCTACATGGAACGTCCACTAGCAACATTCCATGTAGAAGTCGGCCCTTGCAGATCACCAATGTGGCCGCGCAGGCTTCTGCTTCTGTGAGTCCGACGTCCTGCACATACGTGCAGGACGTCAGACTCACAGAAACAGAAGCCTGCGCAGCCTTCTACATGGAATGTTGCTAGTGGAATAGCAACATTCCATGTAGAATCTCCAATAGTATCTATTTTATTTTTGTTACATTTGTACCCTGCGCTTTCCCACTCATGGCAGGCTCAATGTGGCTTCCATGGGGCAATGGAGGGTTAAGTGACTTGCCCAGAGTCACAAGGAGCTGCCTGTGCCTGAAGTGGGAATTGAACTCAGTTCCTCAGTTCCCCAGGACCAGAGTCCACCACCCTAACCACTAGGCCACTCCTCCACATAACATCCTGTCATAACACTGGTGGTGGCCAAAAAATGCTGACTGGCTGAATATTTACCCCATTAATGCTTGTTAAAGCCAATTATTGATACTTATCGCCAACTGAGTGACAATTTAGTGACAACCTTATTAGATAATTGAATGTTGCTGCTAATTGGGTTTCTGCCAGGTACTTGTGACCTGGTTTGGCCACTGTTTGGAAAACAGTATACTAGGCTAGATGGACCATTGGTCTGACCCAGTATAGCTACTCTTATGTTCAGTCGATTGGCTAAGGGGGCATCGGTACATTTATAATGTTAACACGTATTTTTATAGCACTATTAGATGTACACAGTGCTGTACAGTGTATAATAGGTATGATCTGTCTTCGAGTTTGTGCCATAAGACATGTGAGAAGAGACTGGAGGTCTTGAATATGTAGATGTTAGAGGAAAGGAGAGAGAGGAGGGATATAACACAGACATTTAAGTATTTGAAAGGTATTAACATTCAAACAAAGCTTTTCCAGAGACGATAGGGGTGATAGACCTAGAGGACACGAATGGAGGTTGCAAGGATGTAGGCTGAGGAGTAGCCTCAGAAAGTACTTTTTCACAGAGAGGGCAGTAGATGCCTGGAACGCCCTTCCAGTAGCAGTGGGATAGATACAGGGGCTACCCAAATAAGATGAGGATGGAAACACAGCATGGCTGTTGAAGCGTTCGGAAAGAGTATTGGGAGCTGAGGCCGATGCCGGACAGACTTCTATAGTCTGTTTCCTGCAAATGGCAAAAGACCGGTGAAGCTTCTGCAACTCCAGTGTTGTAGGTCACTTTATTGCAGTGGCGTAGCCAGACTGCCAATTTTGGGTGGGCCTGAACCCAAAGTGGGTGGGCACAAAACTTTCTCTCTACCCCCCTCCCCCAGCAAAATTTAGTCACACTTTTCAGTGAGCTTTCAGAGGCCAAAACCTCCTGCCTCAGGTCAGTATAATGCTGTTACGGTATCCTCTCCTGACCTAAGGAAGGAAGTATTGGTCTCTGAAACTTTATTAACACAGGTACCATATTACTTTATCCTAAATTAAAAATAAAATTATTTTCTTTACCTTTGTTGTATGGCCATTTACTTTTTCTCATTGTGTTGCTCCCAGTCTCTAGATTCTGCTTTCCTTCGTCTTTCTCTTGTCAGGGTTTTCCTGTCCGTTCATCACCTATGGCTTTTCATCTTTTCCTCACCCTTGTTCTCCACATGCCCCTTCCTCTTATTCTCCAGTCTTTCCCTACTCTGTCCTCTCCCTCTTTCCATCCAGCAGCTCCCCTCTTTCTCTCCCCATCCTTCCAGTGTCTCCCCTCTTTCTTTTGCATCCAGCGTCTCCTTTTTCTCCCTACCCTTCCATCCAGTGTCTTCCCTCTTTCTCTCCTTATCCTTCCACTCATCTACCCTCTCTCCTGATCCTTCCATCTAGTGTCTCTATCTCCCCTCTCCTTCTATCCAGTGTCTATCGCTCTACCCTTTTCTGTTCAGTCTCCTCCCTCTCTCCACATCCTTCTAGTTTCTCCCCTTTCTCTCTGCATCCTATCATCCATCTCCCCTCTTTCTCTCCCTATCCTCCCATGTCCAGCAGCTCTCTTCCCTCTAGTCCCTTCTTCCTCTTCCTTCCTTGTCCAGCAGCTCTCTAGCCCCTTCCTCCTCTCCCTCCCATGTCCAGTAGCTCTCTCCCTTCCCGCCAGTCCCTCCCATGTCCCAGCAGCTCTCCCTTCCCGTCAGTCCCTTCTTCCTCTCCCTCCCATGTCCCAGACGCTCTCTCCCTTCCCTCCAGTCCCTTCTTCCTCTCCCTCCCATGTCCCAGCAGCTCTCTCCCTTCCCTCCAGTCCCTTCTTCCTCTCCCTCCCATGTCCAGTAGCTCTCTCCCATCCAATCCCCTCCTCCTCTCCATCCCATGTCCATCAGCTCTCTCCCTTCCCTCCAGTCCCTTCTTCCTCTCCCTCCCATGTCCAGTAGCTCTCTCCCATCCAATCCCCTCCTCCTCTCCATCCCATGTCCCAGCAGCTCTCCCTTCCCGACAGTCCCTTCTTCCTCTCCCTCCCATGTCCAGTAGCTCTCTCCCATCCAGTCCCCTCCTCCTCTCCATCCCATGTCCAGCAGCTCTCTCCCTTCCCTCCAGTCCCTTATTCCTCTCCCTCCCATGTCCAGCAGCTCTCTCCCTTCCCTCCAGTCCCTTATTCCTCTCCATCCCATGTCCAGCAGCTCTCTCCCTTCCCTCAAGTCCCTTATTCCTCTCCCTCCCATGTCCCAGTAGCTCTCTCCCTTCCTCCTCTCCCTCCCATGTCCCAGCAGCTCAGCCATTTTCCCTCCAGCCCGCCCATCCACAACCTTCCCGCTGCCCTTTTGTCCCGCGGAGGCAGCGTTTCCTTCCTGCCCTGTCTTTTCCCCAAGCTCCGCTGCATCGCCCCAAGTGGAATCCTTCTTCTTTTCGGCCGTCACGCTGCGCTGCCGTTCACACAGGCAGCTTCGCTCCTCCCCCACCGCGTTCATCCGGCCCTAACAGGAAGTGCATCAGAGAGGGCCAGAATGGACGCGGGGGAGGAGCGAAGCTGCCTGTGTGAACGGCAGCGCAGCGTGACGGCCGAAAAGAAGAAGGATTCCACTTGGGGCGATGCAGCGGAGCTTGGGGAAAAGACAGGGTAGGTCGGAAGGAAACGCTGAACGCTGCCTCCGCGGGACAAAAGGGCAGCGACAGCGTGCGAAGGATGGGCGGGCCTGGAGGAAAAATGGGTGGGCCTGGGCCCGTCCAGGCCCACCCGTGGCTATGCCCCTGCTTTATTGTCGCATGCTCAGTTCAGGGGGAGGAGAAGACAGCAGCAATACTTGGGGATGATATATGGTTATAATCAAGACTCCATTATTATTATGATTATTATTATTATTATTATTTATTGCACTTGTATCCCACATTTTCCCACCTACTTGCAGGCTCAATGTGGCTTACAAAGACCTGTTATGGCATCGCCATTCCAGGGTCAAAGATACAATTGGTGTTACAAAAAGATCAAGGATGACAAAAAAGATCTAAGCAAACAGTTATAGAAACATGACTTTCAGAATAAAGGTGAAGTGGTGAAGTGTTATAATTAAGCTATGGATTCTCGTGGTAGGCCTTGTTGAAGAGATAGGTTTTCAGAGATTTGCAAAAGTTAGTTATTTCGTTAATTGTTTTCAGGTTAGTTGGTAGTGCATTCCACAGCTGCGTGCTCATGTAGAAAAAGCTGGTCGCATGTGTTAGTTTGTATTTTAATCTTTTACAGCTGGGGAAGTGTAAATTAAGAAATGTGCAGGCTGATCTTTTAGCATTTCTGGGAGGCAGGTCCACGAGGTCTAGCATGTAGGTCGGGGCTTCTCCGTGAATGATTTTATGAACAATCGTGCAGATCTTGAACGCGATACGTTCTTTAAGTGGGAGCCAGTGAAGTTTCTCTCTTAGGGGTTTTGCACTTTCATATTTTGTTTTTCCAAATATGAGCCTGGCTGCGGTATTCTGGGCTGTTTGAAGTTTCTTGATAATCTGTTCTTTGCAGCCAGCGTACAGTGCTTTGCAATAGTCCAGGTGACTTAGCACCATTGATTGTACCAGGTTGCGAAAAATGGATCTCGGGAAGAAAGGTTTTACTCTTTTGAGTTTCCACATGGAGTGGAACATATTCTTAGTTGTATTCTTCACGTGGGTTTCGAGTGTGAGATTTCGATCAATGGTAACTCCAAGAATTTTCAGATTGTTTGAGATGGGAAGGGAAAAGTTTGGTATGGTTATGGTGGTGAATTTACTTGTATTATGTTGTGAGGCGAGTATAAGACATTGTGTTTTCTCTCTATCATGTTTGGCTGCCTGTATGGTTGGCATGGTGGAGTCTTGACAACCATCATTTAAGCACGGTTGACTAGGGCCCACACTGAGTGGTGGGCGCTGCTCTGGCCACCTTGTTGGATGGACAGTACGGGTCTTTATCTCCTGTCAGTTAGCATTACTGTGTTAAAGCTCAAGGAAGCCCAACCAAGGAATAGAAAAAATAACACTGATAAAAAAAGAACATTTAATTGGTTTTCCGCAATATTTATAATAGATTCTAGAATATTTTCTCCTAATCTAATGTTAACTTTGTACTTTTTGGTAAGAAAAGTGACGATCACAATTTTTTCAGCAGTATTGTAGATGTGTTTGTGCTGCCATTTTAGTGACCTACATGTCTGTTGCCCCAAGCTGTCACAGAGCCCTGATATTTGGGAGGAGTAGACTAATGGTTAGCACAGTGGGCGTTGAGCCTGGCAACCTGGGTTCAATTCCCACTGCAGCTCCTTGTGACCTTGGGCAAGTCACTTAACCCTCCATTGCCCCTGGTACAAAATAAGTACCTGAATATATATAAACCGCTTTGAATGTAGTTGCAAAAACCTCAGAAAGGCGGTATATCAAGTCCCATTTCCCTTTCCCTATTTGAGATTCTACATGGAATGTTGCTACTATTGGAGATTCTAGATGGAATGTTGCTACTATTGAGATTCTGTTGCTAATATTTGAGATTCTACATGGAATGTTGCTATTCCACTAGCAACATTCCATGTAGAAGCCTGCTCTTGCAGATCAGCAACGCGGCCGCGCAGGCTTCTGTTTCTGTGAGTCTGACGTCCTGCACGTACGTACATGCAGGACGTCAGACTCACAGAAACAGAAGCCTGCACAGCCGCATTGCTGATCTGCAAGGACAGGCTTCTACATGGAATGTTGCTAGTGGAGGAATAGCCTAGTGGTTAGTGCAGTGGACCTTGATCCTGTGGAACTGAGTTCAATTCCCACTGCAGCTCCTTGTGACTCTGGGCAAGTCACTTAACCCTCCATTGCCCCAGGTACAAAATAAGTATCTGAATATATATAAACCACTTTGAATGTAGTTGCAAAAACCTCAGAAAGGCGGTATATCAAGTCCCATTTCCCTTTCCCTATTTGAGATTCTACATGGAATGTTGCTACTATTGGAGATTCTAGATGGAATGTTGCTACTATTGAGATTCTGTTGCTAATATTTGAGATTCTACATGGAATGTTGCTATTCCACTAGCAACATTCCATGTAGAAGCCTGCTCTTGCAGATCAGCAACGTGGCCGCGCAGGCTTCTGTTTCTGTGAGTCTGACGTCCTGCACAGCCTGCGAGGCTGCGTTGGTGATCTGCAAGGGCAGGCTTCTACATGGAATGTTGCTAGTGGAGGTGGAGTAGCCTAGCGGTTAGTGCAGTGGACTTTGATCCTGGGGAACTGAGTTCAATTCCCACTGCAGCTCCTTGTGGCTCTGGGCAAGACACTTAACCCTCCGTTGCCCCTGGTACAAAATAAGTACCTGAATATATGTAAACCGCTTTGAATGTAGTTGCAAAAACCTCAGAAAGGCAGTATTTCAAGTTCCCTTTCCCTATTTGAGATTCTAGATGGAATTTTGCTATTCCACTAGCAATATTCCATGTAGAAGCCTGCCCTTGCAGATCAGCAACGCAGCCGCGCAGGCTTCTGTTTCTGTGAGTCTGACGTCCTGCACGTATGCAAGGGCAGGCTTCTACCTGGAATGTTGCCAGTGGAGGAGTAGCCTAGTGGTTAGTGCAGTGGACTTTGGTCCTGGGGAACTGAGTTCAATTCCCACTGCAGCTCCTTGTGACTCTGGGCAAGTCACTTAACCCTCCATTGCCCCTGGTACAAAATAAGTACCTGAATATATGTAAACTGCTTTGAATGTAGTTGCAAAAACCTCAGAAAGGTGGTATATCAAGTCCAATTTCCCTTTCCCTTATGACATCACAATATCAGAAGTGAGCCAAGTATCGGGCAATCAAGCCATTGTGACATCACTGATGAGGTTGGTTCTTATTGGTGGAATGAGTGGAGGAGTAGCCTAGTGGTTAGTGCAGTGGACTTTGATCCTGGGGAACTGAGTTCAATTCCCACTGCAGCTCCTTGTGACTCTGGGCAAGTCACTTAACCCTCCATTGCCCCAGGTACAAAAACTTAGATTGTACCTGCATATAACGTGTTCAGCGCTGCGTGTGTCTAGTAGTGCTATAGAAATGATTAGTAGTAGTAGTCAGTGAATGTTTTCTAGCAAAAAAGGTGCCGGTACTCAAATGCCAGCTCACCCTTCAGGGACCCACCCCACAATAGCCAGGCCCCCTGCAACCAATCACAGAATCTATGGCACAGCAGAATTGGTGTGTCGAGCCTGAACTCTTTCAGTAAAACTTGGGGACCATGGGTCAATTTTAGCAGACAATGGAAAAGGTGCCGGTACTCAGTACCCCCAAGTACCCCCTCAAAAAAAGTCCCGGTGGTAGTATTAGTTATGATGTAGATGGGAACTTAAAGGCAGTGACTTGCCCAAATGTCACAGTGTCTGTGGCAGAAACAGCATGTGATCCCGGCTTTAAGGGTTACCAGCCCAGTGCTGCAACCACCAGGCCACTTCCTCTCCTCAGACCACTTCCCTTCTGTCACTACCTACACAGTCTCAGGACTGTCACCGGGAGCATGGAAGCCCAGGCAAACACTGCCATTCGTGTTCACTATCATCCGCTCCTTCTCCCTCCTGACTGAAAAGCAGTGGACACTGCACCGCACAGCAGAAGTGCAACATTTCCAGCTGGGGATAATGGCAGCAGTTCTCATGGGGGTGGGGGGGGGGGGGGGGGGGGGGGGTGGGTAGTGGGGAAGCAGAAATAGGGACCAGTACGGGCATTTCAAGTCTGAGTCTGCATCTGAAGGGTAATTCTATAACTGGACATGTGCAATTACGCACGTAAGAAGCGCCTTAAATGGCAGTTATGCGCACTAGTGCTCTGTGCTACTCTATAAGGGATCACGTAAGTGCTATAGTGCATAACTGTACACATAGGTGGAGCATGGGCGAGACATGGGCATGTCTCCAGGGGTCTGTGCTGGGACTGCTGCTTTTTAACATATTTATACATGATCTCAAGATGGGAATAACTAATGAGGTAATTAAATCTGCTGATGGCACAAAGTTATTCAAAGTTGTTCAATCGCAAGAGGATTGTGAATAATTGCAAGAGGACATTACGAGAGTGGGCATCCCAATGGTAGATGATGTTTAATGTGAGCAAGTGCAAAGTGATGCATATGGGAAAGAGGAACTGGAGGAGTGGCCTAGTGGTTAGAGCACCGGTCTTGTAATCCAGAGGTGGTTGGCTTAAATCCCATTGCTGCTCCTTGTAATCTTGGGCAAGTCACTTAACCCTCCATTGCCTCAGGTCCAAACTTAGATTGTGAGCCCTCCTGGGACAGAGAAATATCCAGAGTACCTGAATGTAACTCACCTTGAGCTACTACTGAAAAGGGTGTGAGCAAAATCTAAATTAATAAATAAAGATTCTAGAATTCTAAAGAATAACAAGATTCCATAAAGAATTTTGAAGTGTAGCAACATTCCATCTAAAACCACAAAGAGTAACAAGATTCTTGTGATCTTGGGCAAGTCACTTAACCCTCCATTGCCTCAGGTACAAACTTAGATTGTCAGCCCTCAAATATCCAATATCCAGAGTACCTGAAAATAACTTACCTTGAGCTACTACTGAAAAAGGTGTGAGCAAATCTAAATAAATAAATATTTGAGATTCTACATGGAATGTTGCTACTATTTGAGATTCTACACAGAGTGGAGGAGTGGCCTAGTGGTTAGATTTGTAATCCAGAGGTGGTTGGCTCAAATCCCACTGCTGCTCCTTGTGATCCTGGGCAAGTCACTTAACCCTCCATTGCCTCAGGTACAAACTTAGAGCAGTGGAATATGGAATGTTGCTACTATTGAGATTCTGTTGCTACTATTGGAGATTCTACACAGAATGTTGCTAGTGGAGGAGTGGCCTAGTGGTTAGAGCACCGGTCTTGCAATCCAGAGGTGGCCAGTTCAAATCCTGCTGCTGCTCCTTGTGATCTTGGGCAAGTCACTTAACCCTCCATTGCCTCAGGTACAAACTTAGATTGTGAGCCCTCCTGGGACAGAGAAATATCCAGCGTACCTGAATGTAACTCACCTTGAGCTACTACTGAAAAAGGTGTGAGCAAAATCTAAATAAATATTCTTTGGGATTCTACATGGAATGTTGCTACTCTCTGAGATTCTGTTGCTACTATTGAAGATTCTACATGGAATGTTGCTACTGTTTGAGATTCTAGATGGAATGTTGCTACTGGAGGAGTGGCCTAGTAGTTAGAGCACCAGTTCAAATCCTGCTGCTGCTCCTTGTGATCTTGGGCAAGTCACTTAACCCTCCATTGCCTCAGGTACAAACTTAGATTGTCAGCCCTCCTGGGACAGAGAAATATCCAGAGTACCTGAATATAAGTCACCTTGAGCTACTACTGAAAAAGGTGTGAGCAAAAATCTAACTAAATAAATATAGCTAGGAGACATTATGGTTCCATATTAGGAGTCACCACCAAGGAAAAGGATCTAGGTGTTACTGTTGATTTATATTTCTTCTCTCAATGTGTAATTAAACCCTGGAATTCATTGCCAGAAAATGTGGAAAAAGCAGTTAGCTTAGCAGAGGTTTTAAAAAAGTTTGGATAACTTCTTATTTATTTGTAGCATTTATACCCCGCTCTTTCCCGCTCGATAGCAGGATCAGTGCGGCTTACAATGTATGGGTACTGCCAGATTCTATATAGTGCACGCGGAGGGGCATAATCGAACGCGAACGCCCATCTCCATGGGCATCTACGTCCGAGAACGGGTACGTGAAGGGGTGGGACAGACCGTATTTTCAAAAAAAAAAATGGGCATCCATCTTCCGTTTCGAAAATACGGTTTGTACGGACCAAAATGCCATGGATTTAGTCGTTTCCGAGCTGGGCGTTTGTTTGTTTTAGCGATAATGGAAACTAAAAACGCCCAGCTCAAAAACGTCCCAATCCAAGGCATTTGGTCGTGGGAGGAAAAGTCCATAAGCCATTATTAAGATGGATAGACTTGGGTAAAATCCACTGCTTATTTCTAGGATAAGCAGCATAAAATCCATTTTACTGTTTTGGGATCTTGTAACCTGGATTGGAAACTGTTGGAAACAGGATACTGGGTTTGGACTTTTGGTCTGTCCCAGCGTGGAAACACTTATGTTCTTATACATTGAAATCTTGTGCTCAGTGTGCAGCAGCAGCGAAGAAAGCAAAGAGAACAATGCTCGGCAGAGGGTTGGAGACAACGGAAGGAAGATGCTCTGGACTTGGGGTAAGGAAAGAAAGGAAGACAATGCTGCAAACAAAGAAGTAGAGGGGTTTTTTTTTGGGGGGGGGGCATGGGGAGGGCTGCCGGGGAGAGGATAAGAGAATGTTATCTGAAATATTTTATTAGTGTTTAAGATTTTTTTTTTTATTTTCAGTAATTGTTATTCTATATTTGTTTAGCATTTATTTTGATTTTATATTACGATCTTTTATATTTCTTAATTTAGTCGATATTTGCTGAACTATACACATTGTATTTATTATCGATTAGGATGCTGTATAACTTCTTAATTTTCTGTTGAGGCATGATGGTTCTGTTTGTCTACTTCGCACTGAATGGAGAGTCTGATTTCTTGCAGTTTCCATTTCAGTTTTCTGTCTGCACGCTTCTATTTTTAACTCATGGTCACTCATTCTGTGTTTGGCGAGGGTCTGTCTATTCAGAGCGTGACAGAGGTCAGGTGTTCTGCTAGCATGCAGTGTGTGTGAGAGCTAGAGAAGCCCAGCTTGTTATGTTTTCTCAGTAGAAGGTGTTTTAGGGCCTCTAGTAAACATTTGGAGGTGTTGCTTTATGTCTTCTGGCAGTTGGTACTGTTCTGGTATGGCAGGTTTACTATAGAGGTTCTGAGTAGGGTTTTTTTTTTCACAGTTTTCAGTAATTGTCCTGGTTGGTACCACAGCAGTGCATGAAAATGCAAAGGCTTATTTTATAACAAGCTTCTTAATTTTTACAGCAGGCAGGCACTTAAGTTACACCAATTTTTAAAGGGAAGTATGTGCCCACAGGAAATAAATACCCACATACAGATGTATATGCATGTTATAAAAACTTGAACTCTAAAAGCCAGTGGCGTACCTACGTGGGGTCTTGGGGACCTGGGCCCCCCAAATTGGATCCAGGGCCCCTGGTTTGGCTAGCGGGGGTTCCCAACCCCCGCCAGCTGAAGCGTTTCTTCAGCGCTGTCCTCTGCGCATTGCCTGCCCTGCTTCCCCTCACGCACATGCTCAGTTTCACTAAAACCCAAGAACGCACGCGACATGAGGGGAAGCAGGGCAGGCAATGCACAGAGGACAGCGCTGGAGAAACACTTCAGCTGGTGGGTACTGGGGACCCCCGCCAGCCAAAGTATGTGTGGTTGCAGTGGGGCAGTGGGCCAAACTGTGCCCCCCCCCCCCCCCCACACACTTTGGGCTCCGGACTTCCCAAATGCCCAGGTCTGGCTACGCCCCTAAAAGCGATGATAGTCGATTCGGATGACTTGGGAAGATTAAACGGGGTGAATCCTTGGAACAGCTGTTTCGGCGAAACATAATTCATGTCGGACCTGCAGCACCCCAGGTACCGACATCACTAAGGTAAGTCATAGACTTTAGATAAAAGTAAAGATGTGAAAGCGATAATAAAAGATAGGTTTCAGAAAGACAAGCTGAACTGAAACTCCTTTTTGGATAACAGTGGGGTACAAGAATGCATAAATAAATATCTATATAAAAGAAAGGAAGACCAGTGACGATTTGGGAGTATTTCTTCAATGGACTATAAGTATACTCTTCCATGAAATAACCCAGCTGAGGTCTTCATAAAAACATAAAAATCATTTGATTTTTGAATGGTGAATTACATAGACCATTTGCACTTTATGATTGTTGTTATAAAAACTAAGCATAAGTATTATAAATAAAATGGCGGCACAAGTCCAAGCCCTATCTAAACCTTGCCCCAGGAATGCCTTGGACCAAGTCAGACAAACTTACGCATATACAGGCATAGACACGTATACATAGAGGCGTGGAGGGGCATAATCGAAAGGGGCGCCCAAGTTTTCCTGAGGACGTCCTCGCAGGACGTCCCGGCAAAGGGGTGGGGAAACCCGTATTATCAAAACAAGATGGGTGTCCATCTTTCATTTCGAAAATACGGTCGGGGACGCCCAAATCGCGAAATTTAGGTCGACCTTAGAGATGGTCGTCCTTGGAGATGGTCGTCCCCGATTTTCGGCGATAATGGAAAACCGAGGACGTCCATCTCAGAAACGACCAAATCCAAGCCATTTGGTTGTGGGAGGAGCCAGCAGTCGTAGTGCACTGGTCCCCCTGACATGCCAAGACACCAACTGGGCACCCTAGGGGGCATTGCAGTGGACTTCAGAAATTGCTCCCAGGTGCATAGCTCCCTTACTTTGGGTGCTGAGCCCCCCAGCCCCCCCAAAACCCACTACCCACAACTGTACAACATTACCGTAGCCCTAAGGGGTGAAGGAGGGCACCTACATGTGGGTACAGTGGGTTTCGGGTGGGTTTGGAGGGCTCACATCTATCACCACAAGTGTAAAAGGTAGGGGGGGATGGGCCTGGGTCCACCTGCCTGAAGTGCACTTCACCCACTAAAACTGCTCCAGGGACCTGCATATGACATTTGATGCTGGCATAAAGGCTGCCAAAAAATATTTTTAAAGTTTTTTTTTTTTTAGGGTGGGAGGGGGTTAGTGACCACTGGGGGAGTAAGGGGAGGTCATCCCCGATTCCCTCCGGTGGTCATCTGGTCAGTTCGGGCACCTTTTTGAGGCTTGGTCGTAAGAAAAAATGGACCAAGTAAAGTCGGCCAAGTGCTCATCAGGGATGCCCTTCTTTTTTCCATTATCGGTCAAGGACGCCCATGTGTTAGGCACCCCCCAGTCCCACCTTCACTATGCTTCCAACATGCCCCTGTGAACTTGGTCATCCCCGCGACGGAAAGCAGTTGAGGACACCTAAAATCGGCTTTTGATTATGCTGATTTGGGCGACCCTGGGAAAAGGACAGCCATCTCCCAATTTGTGTCGAAAGATGGGTGCCCTTCGCTTTTGAAAATAAGCCTGCAAGTTACCCAGTTCCAGGCTAGAGACTTTTTGGTTTTGCCCAAAGCAGTGTGAGATTTATACTGCCTGATCCTGCCCATTCCAATCAGGGTGTAAGTCCCATAATGCACCAGGATGGGGTGGTCAGAAATCCAGGACTGTCCCCAAATCTCCAGCCTGGAACTTGGCATCTCTCCATATATCCCAGGCCATTTTAGAAGAGACCCTTTATATGCACATACAATACTACAACTCCCAACATGCAATAGGAGGGAGGAGGGGGTGGGCAGGGGGTAGGCAGGGAGGATGAAATAAGAACTGAATCAGCCTTTTTGGTTGACATGGGGTGAGGTCACAACCATAAGCAAAAGCATCTGTTGATTATGTGATTTTGGAGAGTTATTCTATGTGTTTTTTTAAAACAGTTTTTAAAAGATTGTACTTAAGGGTCATTGGTAAGGGTAGGAAAGCCAGACAACAGCCCAGGTCACTGATGCATCTCATTCAGGGACTGGGGTACAAGCACTCCATGCTACTGCTGCTATAGTATCAGTAGAAAGTCCTTTCAAGTCCTAAAAGCATCTGCTACTGCAGTGCTTCCCAACCCTCTCCTGTTGGGTTTTCAGGATCACCATAATTGATATGCATGAGATAAATTTGCATGCAATGAGTCTCCATTATTTGCAAATCTCTCCAGCTATATTCATTGTGGTAACTGTGAAAACCAAGGGTGCCCCAAGGACCCCTTTTCCTAGTGTGTGGTCATATCGTTGAGTTTGAGGAGGGAGGCAGGGGGGAGCCCTCCACACATGCAACTGGAACCTCACACAGGTCTGCCTCTAAATGGAATAACGGGCTCTAGATGGGTGGCAGTGCTTTCCATATCTTATCTCTGTACTGGAGTATTTAACAATTGCTTTTAAGGATTTTTTGTTGCCTGGGCGGAGGGATGTAGTTGTAGCTTCTTTTTCAACTCTGCCCTGTCTCTCAACAAATGCCGCTTGAGGTAAAACCGCTGCAGAATGGCCGAGAAGAGGCTGTTCTCACGTGCAACATTTTAACTCTCCATATTTGATCACGGTGGGTGGGTTCCTTCCATCCCTTCGCTAGATGATCTGCGGCCCTGACGCCATTCACATCTAGAATTTATGAAGCCCCTGAAGCAGGCATTGTGCCGAAATATGTCAGGCATCTGATATTTGGTGAACGTAATTGTGACGGATGAATGGTGGACAGTGACTGCATCACCGCTGACATTCTTATGTCCTTTGTGAACCCACATGATTGTATTATTTATGTGTTTTTATAGGTAATTGTTCTGCGTATTTGATTAGATATTTGCATCAGTCATTTGCAAGCCTTTGTCCTGATTACTACTGTGTGTGTTCATTTACTTCTTTGCAGTTGTGTATTATTTTATTTATCAGGATTTATTTATCGCCTTTTGAAGGAATTCACTCAAGGCGGTGTACGGTAAAACTATTCAAATAACTATATGTGGTATACTACTTACAATGTCAACACAATACGTGATAGAACATTTTAATTGACAGTGAAGGGTATATGCAAAGACAGAACACATAGATAGGTACGAGAGTAAGAAGATTTAAAAATTAAGGTGACTAATCTAAAGAAAGTTGCACGGTTCCCTTTCTTGCATGCTTTTCCTCCCTGGCAGAAGGAAAGCTGCTTCCTTCCTGCCGTCTTACCCAACATGATCAAACTGGTGCTTGCTCAGCAGTGATTCACATTTTGGCCTGCATGTAGAGAGGCCCTGGGCTGACATGGAGCTGGCAATGATTTTGACAATAATGGGCAAGGCAGCGGGAGGTATTCTCCTGTCCTTGAAGGGAGATGGGTGGTGCAGGGAGGTTGGGGGAGGGGTCAGATAACATTGTTGTTTTGGGGAGCGGCTGGAGTGTTGGGAGTTCTGTGCAGGTTTGTTGTGTCATGAAGAGAAAGGTAAGTAATAGGAGTTTGCATGGCTAAAAAATTTGGTTTGTCTGTTTAAAATGTCCTTTCCCCAATTTTCAGGTTTTTGTTTGCGACGACCTCGGGGGGAGGGGGGGTGGAGCGGCAGCTGCGACCTCGGGGGGGGGGAGGGGGGAGCGGCGGTGGCAACCTCGGGGGGGGGGGGCCTGGGGGCGGCCTTGCCCTGGGCCTAGCCCAGTCTCTCGGCGGCCCTGTTGAGATCTTTAAGTCTGTCCCTATACGCTTTAAAGTACGCAAGTATATACTGCAGTTCTGTCCCACTCTGTCCAAAATGCGTTCCTCAGAATGCTGACACATAGAAGACATAAAAATATCATGCTTTTTTTGGCATACATACTGGCATGAAGAAAACCAAAAGAAGGGATGGACGAGTAGTCTTCCCAGCAAGACCACAGAAACACTTCAGAGGTAGGATCAAAAACAGTCAAATGTTTATTGAGGGGCCCTTTTACAAAGGCATGGGAGGGTTTACACGCATACAGCACATGCCAAATTGGCACTTCTGCCTGGTTAGCACGTAAGCCGAGTGGTAATTCCCAATTTGGCATGTGCCAAATCCCATGGTAGAAAAGAATTTTCTATTTTCTAACACGGGGGTAGCACAAGACCTTACCACTAGGTCAACGGGTAGTGGTAAGATCTCAGGCTGAAAATAGACGCGTGCTGGTTTCAATTATTTATTTATTTATTGCATTTTTATCCCACATTTTCCCACACATTTTCCCACACATTTGCAGGCTCAATGTGGCTTACATTGCTCCGCCATGGTATCGTCATGTCATTATAGCGCACATCTGTTTTCCAGCCCCTTAAAAAAAGGCCCTTTCCCCTAGATGCGGTAAAAAATGGCCCGGTGGGTGCCCAAAAGACACGTTCGCAATACCACAGGTCACTTTTTACCGTGGATTAGTAAAAGGACTCATGAAGCATCAAACTGGAGAAAGACTCATCTGTCCCTAATTTGTTTTTCTTGATTCTGTGTTTCCACATAGGTTTGTTTCTTCATTTTTGTAACAGTTCTGACTGAACGCATGCCGGTATTTACAGTGTGTCAAACGTACTTTAAATGTGGAATATGCTTTAGAGAATTAACCCCTTGATTGTAACCCTACGGATAGATATCAGTGATCAATTCAATATAGCCCAAGTTACAATGCTTGATGACAATGAGGTTAGTTTTATTGCACTCAGCTGACACACCCTGAAGTAGGAAGAGTTGAAAGAAAGATTTTATGAATCTCATTATTGTTAGAAATATTGGACAGTGCACAGAATGCCGGGAGATGGCTCAGATTTCACATTGGAGAGCATTCTGGTTGCAGCACTGGTGCTGTGAAAGGCTAGAATATTTGTAGGCTACAAAAGATTTTCAAGGAACTGCAACAAAACAGATCTAGTCGTACATGAGCTTTTTAGAGCACCCAGGACTTTGGAATAACACTTTACGAGTCCCTGATATATAGATAATAATATCTGCGATCTCAAAGGGAAAGTGAAAACGTTAACGAAGACTAACAGAACAGAGAGCATCAGAGTCATCTCATGCTCATCTCCTCTTCCCCTTTCTTCCATGCCCCATATCACACTTAAATGTGACTCAGAGAGAAGTCTTTATTTTAGGACACCTGATCAAAAATATTTTTTGTGTGTTGTGTTATCGGGAAATATGCTAGTTTTGCTCTGCACCTAAAAATATTTCTGATCAGGTGTCATCTCAGTAGAACAACATAAACCTTTTCCATTACCAAGCACATTGGGAAGTAATACAAAATGCTTGATTACACTGAGGTCAGTTTTATTGCACTCAGCTGGCACACCCTACCAGCAAATCTACCATACCATAACAACGTCAACTTCAAAACCTCACACAACGAGCCTACCCAGAAAAGAACAGCACTGTAAGTAATGTATTGGGGCCCTACAACATCCACAGCCCTCGGGGGCCACAACTCAGTCAGGTTTTTAAGATTTCCACAATGAATAGGCATGAGATTGATTTGCATGTGCTGCTTACATTGTATGCAAAAAAGCAGTGGCGTTCCTAGGGGCGCTGACACCCGGGGCGGATCGCCGATGCGCCACGCCCCCGGGTGCAGCGACCCCCCCCCGGAACAGCGTGACCCTCCCGGCGAAATAACCCCCCCCGGGTGCAGCGCGACCCCCCCAGCGAAAGAAACCCCCCCCCGGGTGCACGCCGCTGGGGGGGGGTGCCGCGCGCCTGTCGGCTCTTTGTAACCTGTTCCGGGGCAGAGGGAGCATGAAAACTAAGAGCCGACAGGCGCGCGACACCCCCTCCAGCGGCGTGCACCCGGAGCGGACCGCCCCCCCCCCCCCTTGGTGTACGCCACTGCAAAAAAAGATCTCATGCATATTCATTGTGCAAAATTTTGTGGCATAGGGAGATGGAGGGGAGATGCTGGACATGGCAGGGACATAGTGAGAAGCTGGACACAGGAGGTAGCATAGGGAAATGCTAGACATGAGGGAATTGAGATTGGGAATGAGAGGTGGAGATGCTGAACACAGGAGAGATAGGGAGAGAGAGAGAGGAGAGATGTGGGACACAGTGGATAATAGTGATAGAGAGAGGGGAGATACTGGATACAAGAAGGATGGGGAGAGAGAGAGAGGGGAATTGCAGGACATGGAGGAAATAGAGAAAGAGAGAGAAAGAAAGAAAGAGAGGAGATGCTCCAGGAGCCCAGAGCTCCCACCAGCTGCCTTCCAGGTGCTGTGGAGGACTTGCAGCCCATCTGCATATCCTCACAGCCTTCTCTGGGGTGACTCCCAGGTCCACCCCAATCAACCCAGGGCCTCCGCTCCAGGTACCCGGCACTCCCTCCAGCTGCCTTCCAGGTGCTATGGAGGACTTGCAGCCCATCTACATATCCTCACAGCCTTCTCCAGGTTGACTCCCAGGTCCACCGTGATCCACCCAGGGCCTCTGCTCCAGATGCCAGGTGTTCCTGCCAGCTGCCTTCCAGGTGCTGTGGAGGACTTGCAGCCCATCTGCATATCCTCACAGCCTTCTCCGGGGTGACTCCCAGGTCCACCCCGATCCACCCAGGGCCTCCGCCCCAAGTGCCCGGCATTCCCTCCAGCTGCCTTCCAGGTGCTATGGAGGACTTGCAGCCCATCTGCATATCCTCACAGCCTTCTCCAGGGTGACAACCTTGGGGTCATCTTTGACTCCTCCTTTTCTCTGCACATATCCAACAGACTGCTAAAACCTGTTGTTTCTTTCTCTAATATCACCAAAATTTGTCCCTTCTTTTCTGAGCACACTACTAAAACCCTTATCCACACTCTTATCACCTCTCGCTTAGACTAATGCAACTTGCTTCTCACAAGCCACCCACTAAGCCACCTCTCTCCCCTTCAAAATTCAGCTGCATGACTTATATTCTGCCAGTGTCACTATGCTCATATTAGCCCTCTCCTCAAGTCACTTCATTGGCTCCCTATCCATTTCCGCATACAGTTCAAACTCCTCTTATTGACTTACAAGTGCATTCACTCTGCAGCTCCTTTTTTCTCTCCCTACATTCCTCCCTGGGAACTCCGTTCATTGGGTAAATCTCTCTTATCTGTACCCTTCTCCTCCACTGCCAACTCCAGACTCTGTTCCTTTTATCTTGCTGCACCATATGCCTGGAATAGACTTCCTGAGTCAGTTCGTTAAGCTCCTTCCTTCTTTCCTTCCTTTCTGCCTTGCCTCACCCCATGCTTGGAACAAACTCCCTGAGCCCATACGCCAGGCCCCCTCCCTACCCATCTTCAAATCCTTGCTCAAAGCCCACCTCTTCAATGTCGCTTTCGGCACCTAATCACAACACCTCTACTCAGGAAATCTAGACTACCCCAACTTGACATTTCGTCCTTTAGATTGTAAGCTCTTCTGAGCAGGGACCGTCCTTAGTTATTAATTTGTACAGCGCTGCGTAACCCTAGTAGCGCTCTAGAAATGTTAAGTAGTAGTAGTAGTTCGTTAAGCTCCATCTCTGATCATCTTCAAATCTAGGCTAAAAGCCCACCTTTTTGAGGCTGCTTTTAACTCCTAACTCCTATTCACTTGTTCAGTACCCATGTCTGTTTTATCATTCCCACCTTAAGTATTTCCCTTATTTGTCCTGTTTGTCTGTCCTGATTAAGTTGTAAGCTCTGTCAAGCAGGGACTGTCTCTTCATGTTCAAGTGTACAGCACTGCGTACGTCTAGTAGTGCTATAGAAATGATAAGTAGTAGTAGTAGGAAATAAGGAGAAGGAGGGAGGGACAAACATTTTATGGGGGAAATAGGAAGAGAAAATAAGGGGAAATAGTGAATACAAGGGAATAGGGAGAGAGAGGGGCAATGCTGAAGATGGGCCATAAGGAGAAAAAGAGAGGGGAAATGTTGCATATGGGGGAATAGGGAGAGGGGAGATTCTGGATGGGGGAAGAGAAAGCAAACGAGAAGAGGATTGGAAGAGAGAGAGAGTCAGGGGGAGATCCTAGAGAGGGGAGGAGAGATGCTAGACCCAGGGTGAGGAAAGAGAAAGGGGAGAATTAGTTAAAGACTGGAGAATAAGAGGCTGTGTTGAGAGTTGCAGAGCCATAGGTAGATGCAGGAAAAGAGGGAGATTGAGTCTGAATGGTAAAGAGGAGTAAAATCTGAGTTGATAGAAATATATAAAAGTAAATGGAAGAAAGCTAAAATGAAAAGATCACTGTCAGAGATATATATAGGGGAGGAAGTAAAGACTGGAGAAGAGAGAAGAAATGACAAATGGACAGGAGACCCTGAAAGAGTTAAGAGAAGGCAGAGGAAAGCAGAAACCAGAAATGGGAGTTAGACAATTAGAAAAATAAAATGGCCAGACAACAAAAGTAGAATAAAGAATTTTGTTTTTGATTTAGTGAATGACTATGCCAGTATATATATATTTGCTTACAGGAGATCTGCACCTCATTATATTTATCTAGAAGTATACAGTTGTCTTGTTGGGGTTTCAATTTAATTTTTGTGCACATTTCCATGTTTAGTTTGTGGTCACTTGTTCTATACTTAGTGAGAGTCTATCTGTGTTCTGAGTGTGTAACTATCACCAGGTGTTCTGTTAGGATGGAGTTTCTATGTGGGAATATGTAGTAACATGGCTTGTTCAGTTTTGGCATAAACAGTTATATTAAAACTTTGAATTAAAAAAGTGAAAGCAGTGCCAAAAAGATATTAAACAAAGGAGTTAGCACAGAACCTCAGGGAACACCACAGTTTTGCCCTCTAAGTTGAGGAGTGTGGTAGCCGTGTTGTTAGAGGTAGCCCTCTAAGTTGAAAGGTAGCATCACCTGTATTGAAAGCACAAGTACGTCCACTGAGAAAAGAAAAAAAAAATGTCTCAGAGCTACTCCATCCACCCCAATCACTTGTAAACACTGTAAAAGGAGACGATGATCCACAAGGTTGAAAGCGGAAGCTACATCAAGGGACACTGCCAGAACCAAATCTCCAGCTTCCAAGCTACCAAACACCTCTCTCAAAAATGCTGCTAAAGTTCTCTCAGTACTACAGCCTCACCTAAATGTCGATTGCTGAGGATGCAAAATATTATGTAACTCCACAAACTCTGATAAATGTTGAATATCTACTTTCTGGTGTTTACAAGAATGCTGACTGTGGCAGCTGTATATTGATCCGTATGTGTTTGTCATGCCCTTCACCTGTTCTCTGTGGTCTCCCGTAGCATTCCATGCCAAAAAGGATCTGTTTACTTCCTGGAAGCCCAGCACTTCCTTTATAGCCCTGAAAGAGGGTGCTGGCTAGGGTTACCATATGTCCTCTTTTAAGAGGACATGTCCTCCTTTTGGACTTCAGATATATCCTCTAGGTTTTTTAATTTTTAGGAAAATGTCTTCTTTTATGTGCCTGTGACCAACACACCTACCCATATAATGAGAGAATCTATCTCTGGCCTATTAGTCAGTCTGGACTATGCCATGCTAAGACTTGTATCTCAGAAGCCAGCCAAAAGTTGTTGCGGGATATCCACTCCTGATAAGTACGCTTGGGCTCAGACTCAGTCAAACTCAAATCCTGAAGTTTTTGAAAGTAGATTATTGTCTACTGCTGTATTGTAAGTCAGTCACTGTTTGATGCATGTTTATTAATTAAAATCCATTTATATATTTGCTACGATTAAATATTTCTTTAGCAAAGGTAGCAGTCATTTTTTTTTTTTTTTGTGTCCTCTTTTTTGTCTCCACAAATATGATAACCCCAGCATTGGCTGATGTCATCACTTCCTCTCTGGTAGTATATAAAGAAGTTCCTGACTCCCAGCCAGGGCCTTTACAACGGGTCACCTAGCCTGGTCCACTGTGTGTTGCAGCCTTGTTCCAGTTTGTCTCATGTTCCTGCCTGTGTCTAGTTTTAGCCCTGCTCCTGCCTTCAAACTCCAGTCTTGTCTTCAAGTTCCAACTTTGCCTTGTCTTCAGTCCAGCCTTGCTCGAGTGTCTCGTCTGCTGCTAGTCAGGGTCTAGCCAGCCCTTGGGTTGGCTAAGTAGCTTCATCTCAGCTGTGGCCCAAGGGCTCACTCCAAATCGTGACAGTGTTCTTGGCTGTGACCTCACCCTCTGTATAGTGTTTTGATGAAGACCATTATAGCAAGGGGTTAAATTACAAGTTAGGAGGCACTTTCGGACAAGCATTAATAACAGCTCCACAGAAAGCAGAATAATCAAAACAAAAAATAGGAATCTTAACAGTTTGCTTGTTTGAATAGACAACTGAATCACCTAAAAACCTCTTTGATTGCATCAGTGCTTTAAAAGAACAGGTCAGGTGGAGATGTCACGACCTTCTACTGGTCTGCAGTAGGCAGCTTTCAAGAGAGAGAATGTGGAAAAGGGGGAAACATTTGGCTAAATTAGGGACAGTCTTCTTCCCAAAGAGGAAAGACTGATGACAACTCTGCTTCAGTCTTATTCTGAAGAATAGTAACATAGTAGATGACGGCAGAAAAAGACCTGCACGGTCCATCCAGTCTGCCCAACAAGATAACTCATATTTGCTGCTTTTTGTGTATACCCTACTTTGATTTGTACCTGTGTTCTTCAGGGCACAGACCGTACAAGTCTGCCCAGCACCATCCCCGCCTCCCAACCACTGGCTCTGGCACAGACCGTATAAGTCTGCCCAGTACTATCCCCGCCTCCCAACCACCAGCCCCGCCTCCCGATCTTGACTAAGCTCCTGAGGATCCATTCCTTCGGCACAGGATTCCTTTATGCTTATCCCACACATGTTTGAATTCCGTCATGTTTGAATTAGTCATAGTTGGTAGTATAAAGTTCTTATCCCCAGTTTGGCCCTGGAGAAAGCTGGATTCTTGGCAGATTTTGATATCTTATAAGTGGTCCAGCTTGAACTTCATCCAATGATGTAGAAAAAAGGGGTAGCCGTGTTGGGATGGTGTAATAAAAATGACGGAGGCAGGTGGCAGATTAGTTTATAAGGTGCCACCTATCTCTGGCATTTTCATTCAAAGATGTTGTACCTATGCTTTCAGGGCCACTTTGGTCCCTCCCTCAGATATGTATTCTCAAAAATTCATGACTCATCTTGGTTAGGTCTTACTTTGGTATCAACTAGTTTTTTATTAAGCCATTAGATCTAATGCAAGTGAAAAACCTATCGCCATCTCCTGCCCTGTATTAAGCAGCTGCAAATTTCAAAGCTACACGCTAGCTTCATCCACCATACATCAACCTATGGGAATATATGAAACAGTTTAGCAAAGCAACAAGTGAAATTGACCATTCTTTCAGCCACATCAAACTGAGTCACATATGCCCCAGGTTAACAGTAACTCAAGCATGAAATGAAATTGAAAATGCAGTGAGAAAGCTTTGCAAACTGAGAGAAAGCCATGCTGATGAGTATAGAAGGCAGAAGAATTTCTTTTATGGATCCCAGTAACACAGCAACTTAGGGCCCAATATTCAAAAGACTTTACCTGGGCAGGAGAGGCTCCTGCCTGGCTCAACCCCACTGAGCTGTCCCTCTGGCGATATTCAGTGGTACTTAATAACAGCTGCTGAATATCAGCTCTGACTGTCGCAGCACTGAGTAGTGCCAGGCAGGGTTAGGAGTTACGGACCAAGAAAGGGATCTGGGTGTCGTCGTCGATAACACACTGAAACCTTCTGCTCAGTGTGCTGCTGCGGCTAAGAAAGCGAATAGAATGTTGGGTATTATTAGGAAAGGTATGGAAAACAGGTGTGAGGATGTTATAATGCCGTTGTATCGCTCCATGGTGCGACCGCACCTTGAGTACTGTGTTCAATTCTGGTCGCCGCATCTCAAGAAAGATATAGTAGAATTGGAAAAGGTGCAGCGAAGGGCGACTAAAATGATAGCGGGGATGGGACGACTTCCCTATGAAGAAAAACTAAGGAGGCTAGGGCTATACAGCTTGGAGAAGAGACGGCTGAGGGGAGACATGATAGAGGTATATAAAATAATGAGTGGAGTGGAACAGGTGGATGTGAATCGTCTGTTCACACTTTCCAAAAATACTAGGACTAGGGGGCATGCGATTAAACTACAGTGTAGTAAATTTAAAACAAATCGGAGAAAATTTTTCTTCACCCAACGTGTAATTAAACTCTGGAATTCGTTGCCGGAGAAAGTGGTGAAGGCGGTTAGCTTAGCAGAGTTTAAAAAGGGGTTGGACAGATTCCTAAAGGACAAGTCCATAAACCGCTACTAAACGGACTTGGAAAAATCCAAATTTCCAGGAATAACATGTATAGAATGTTTGTACGTTTGGGAAGCTTGCCAGGTGCCCTTGGCCTGGATTTGCTGCTGTCGTGGACAGGATGCTGGGCTCGATGGACCCTTGGTCTTTTCCCAGTATGGCATTACTTATGTACTTATGTACAGGGTCGATTCAAGAGACTGTGGTGCCCTGAGACAACTTTTGGTGTGCCCTTCAATGGCATGCCCCCCTCCAGGTCTTCTTCCCCCTCAGCCTACCTTTAAAGGCAATCTCCCCCTCCTGAATACCAACAGCGTTTCACCTAACGCTACCTGCATCAGCCCTTAATTCTTTCCTCTGCCACGCCCCTGTGGAAACAGGAAGTTGTGTCAAAAGAGGGGAGGGCACGGCGTGCTAGAAGGAAGACGCTGGGGCTGATGTGGGTAATGTTAGGTGAAATGCTGTCTGTGTTTTGGGAAGGGAAACCTGCCTTCACAGGTAGACAGGAGAAAGTGGATTGAGATAGAAAAAGGAAGGCGGTTGCGGGCTCTTCTTTTCACCTTGCACACGCAATCCCGCCAGGTAAAGTCTGGACCAACTTAACCTATAGGGCCAGTCACATCACTGGCTCAGACATTTGGCACCCTTTATCTTCAGTGCCCTGGGCCAGAGTCTCACCTGGTCCATAGGTTAAGCCGGCCCTGGTGCCAGGGCAGTCTGGGGATAGAGTCACTACTTACTACTACTACTTAACATTTCTAAAGCGCTACTAGGGTTACGCAGCGCTGTACAATTTAACATGGAAGGACAGTCCCTGCTCAAGGAGCTTACATTCCGAAAGACAGGTGTACATTCCTAAGACAAGTGTACAATCTAAGAGACAAGTGTAGTGTCAATCTGATAGGGCAGATAGATTGGGGGGCATACTATATTTCTCGAAAGGTTAGGTGCCGAAAGCAGCATTGAAGAGGTGAGTTTTCAGCAGAGATTTGAAGATGGGTAGGGAGGGGGCTTGGCGTAGGGGTTGAGGAAGATTGTTCCAGGCATAGGGTGAGGCAAGGCAGAATGAGCGGAGCCTGGAGTTGGCAGTGGTGGAGAAGGGTACTGAAAGGAGGGATTTGTCCTGTGAGCGCAGGTTACGGGTGGGAACATAGGGGGAGATGAGGGTAGAGAGGTAGTGAGGAGCCGCAGACCGGGTGCATTTGTAGGTACTTAACCGGTTAGCAGTGATATTCAGTCTGCTAACTGATTAAGAAGTGGATAAAGTTAGGGTAGCAAAAAGACTGTCTTAAGTTTACCAGCTAATATACGATTAGCTTCTGGGTGCTTGGACATAGCCTAACATTGAATATCTATGCTCACTTCAGCCCATGGTTATAAGTGGTTTAAAAAAAATGCTGACCGCTGTGGACTGAATATTGACCCCTTAGTGAATGATAGCAGAGAAAGACCACAATGATCCATGATCTGCCCAGTTGAGACTTCTGTAGATGTGTATATGAGCTCCCACAGGCATCTGAGCCCAAATTTTCTCTTTGCATCTTCTACCTGATGTTTCACCCTCTTATCCACTGCTCTATATCCTCCCCAGAATGCCTCAAATTTGCTTCTGTAATGGCCTCCCCTAGCGCTACTGATTATAGGGTCGTGACACTTCATGGAATTATACAGATTCAAACATACAGCAATATATATTTTAGCATATAGTTCTTGAAACCTATGCAATGACTTAATTTATTATGGAACACCCACAGGCTTTATGGTTGCTACTGTTAATCTGGAGGCTACCAATTCACATACAAGTAAAATGTCCCATCATTCACTGGGCGTCAACACAGAGCTTTGTGTTCTGAAGATCAGGGATCAGGGCAGGGTAAATTTGTGGCGTGAGTAGCTCAGTAGAATCATTATAATCACTTAACTTACTTCAGATTAAACTGCTACTCATGCCACAAATTTACCCTGCCCTGATCTTCAGAACAGCTTTATCTCTCCACACCAGAAATCACTGCGGATACCCAGGCCAAAGTCTCGGCCTGCTTATCCGACATTGCTGCCTGGATGTCCAACCACCACCTGAAACCGAATATGTCTAAGACTGAACTTATTGTTTTCCCACCCAAACCCACTTCCCCTCTCCCTTCACTCTCTATCTAAGTTGATAACACCCTCATCGTCCCCGTCTCATCTGCCCGCAACCTCGGTGTCATCTTCGACTCCTCCCTCTCCTTTTCTGCGCATATCCAGCAGATAGCCAAGACCTGTCGTTTCTTCCTTTATAACATTAGCAAAATTTGCCCCTTCCTCTCTGAGCACACCACCCGAACTCTCATCCACTCTCTCATTACCTCTCGCCTTGACTACTGCAACCTACTCCTGACCGGCCTCCCACGTAGCCATCTATCCCCCCTTCAGTCCATCCAGAACTCTGCCGCACGTCTTATCTTCCGCCTTAACCGATATACTCATATCACCCCTCTCCTCAAGTCACTCCACTGGCTCCCAATCAGATACCACATACAGTTCAAGCTTCTCTTACTCACCTACAAATGCACTCGATCTGCGGCCCCTCCTTACCTCTCTACCCTCATCTCCCCTTACGTCCCTACCCGTAACCTCCGCTCTCAAGACAAATCCCTCCTTTCAGTACCCTTCTCCACCACCTCCAACTCCAGGCTCCGCCCCTTCTGTCTCGCCTCACCCCATGCCTGGAACAAACTCCCTGAGCCCATACGCCGTGCCCCCTCCCTACCCATCTTCAAATCAATGCTCAAAGCCCACCTCTTCAATGTCGCCTTCGGCACCTAATCACTACACCTCTTCTCAGAAAATCTTAACTACCCCAACTTGACATTTCGTCCTTTAGATTGTAAGCTCTTCCGAGAAGGGACTGTCCTTAATTGTTAATTTGTACAGTGCTGCGTAACCCTAGTAGCGCTCTAGAAATGTTAAGTAGTAGTAGTAGTAGTAGAACACAAAGCTCTGGGTTGACACCCAGTGAATGATGGGACATCTTACTTGTATGTGAGTTGGTAGCCCCCAGATTAACAGTAGCAACCATAAAGCCTGTGGGTGTTCCTTTTAAGAAGGTGGAGCTGGCCTCAAGATTTGAGCAATGTGAACTTAACCCACCCCAAATTTTCTGAAAAGATAAACTCCTTACATGTGGAACCCAAACTCACAGACTAGAAGAAGCCCTCTGGTACCCCAGGTAATAAGTACATATGATGAAGGGTTAAACTCTCTTCTTCCTGTTTTCTTCTCTCTCTCTCTCTCTCTATATATATATATATATGTATTTATACTTGTATTTTATAAAATCACTTCTTTAAAAGATTTCTATCGTGCATTATCTAAAAATCTAAGCAGGTTACATTCTTACACATTCCATAAACGTATATACAAATAATAAATACCAATTTACAATATTAAAATAGACAATAAGTCACGCTCCACAACATAAAACGATAATTCCCAATAATGATCATTAATAATCATTCTCTGGCAATACTCCCAAATTTAGCCAGGGACTCTACAGAGCAAGGAAAGCATGCGTAAACAAACGGGCTTCCAGTAAACTCATGAACTTCACCAGTTGTTTAATCAACCTCAGTTTTAATGACAATGAATTCCAACACACCGAACCAGTCCCGGAGATAATTCAAGAAGGAACGTCCAACACTCCTTGGGTTGGGGATCTTACTGATCAAGAAGGGTGATGCAAGGCGGCAGAAATATATTCAGGCACATTATTATACAATGCCTAATAGAACTTAATGCTAGCACTTTGAACTGAACGCACCAAATAACAGGGGCCAAGAAAGACTGTTTAAAACAGATGAAATACATCAAAACAAGAGACCTAAGGCATGTGCAGCTGCATTTTGAATTGATTGTAATGACTGTAACAAAGACTTTGATAATCCCACATATAAGGCGTTACAATAATCTAGATGTGAAATAATCAGATTCTGTACTGCCCCCGTTTTTTGACATGGGGGAAATACAATTTTTTTAAAAATCTTTCTCTTGACGCTCAGCTCTGCAACCTTTTATGCACTCACAATTGCTTAGCATTCCCGCTCATATCCTTCACTACACGATATCCCATTTGGCTGTGTCTTACCTGCTCAAACCAAGTCCTTCTGCTGTGGGTGCTTAACAAGAAGTGAATTACTGCAAAAAGTCCCTCCAGACAGAGACGGCAAATGGCTGTACGTGGGAAAACCCCCAAAAGACAGTTACTGTACGTTTGAATCATTTCATATTCCACAAACAATACACATCTGAGAGTGAAAGTTCAGGGCAGAAGAGGGATTTCGTTTCAACCTGTTCAGTTCAAGAGCACGGCCATTGCCCGTGTCCAGTTCTCTCCATGCCCGTACGTACTACAGACATATACTGAATGAAATAACTATCCTGGAATGACTATGTCATAACAAAACTCTGTAAGCCACATTGAGCCTGCAAATAGGTGGGAAAATGTGGGATACAAATGCAATAAATAAATAAATCTAAAGAACTTCATTACCTATCCATAGAACTCCATGCACTTGGTTAACTGCCCAAAAAATTCAGGAATCCATATGGGATGCCATTGGAAGCGTTTCCTCACAGCTAGGAAGGGTGCGTGTAATTGGTGCAGGGTACTAGGGTTGCCAACCTTTTGAAAGAGAACCCCCCCTTGCCCCACCCCCAACAAATCACCATAGTGAAAGCAGTGTAGCATTCAGCCTCTGTGAGCCACATCCCATGGGGGGGGGGGGGGGAGGAGAAATATAAGGATCTGAACACACTAGTTCCAATTGAACCACAGCTACCTCTTCAGTCCCTCAGCACACATATACTCTCCCATACACATGGTCCATCCCCCAGATCCACCTATATATATATATATATATATATATATATATATATATATATATATATATTCCCTGAAACAAAGTACCTCCCCAATACACTACATGCACACACATGCTCTGCTAAGGGCAGTATGTGAATCAAAGTACCATCCACAGGCCTCCCAACCTCCAAAGTTACCAACTCACCCCAGGTCAACCGAACAGAGTGACCCAGTTCTAGTTGTGCTACTTGAATTTCTAGTTCTGATCAAGAGAAATGAATGAGACAATTAGAAATACATCTCCATTTATGCAAAAGGACACACCACCTGTTTAGTTGACCTTGGATGACTGTACCCTAGTGGTTGTGACTTCTCAACCCCTCCAGCAGAGAATTACTATCCAGCTGCACTCATCATTCACCATCAGTCTTTCTAGACTCCCTGGCCTGGTTCAGCTTCCTAAGTGCAGGGGGTAAGGGAGGGGGCTCAAGCCCGATGTCTCCGGTGATGCCATGCCTCACTTAGCAGGAGTGTGTCACACTCATTTGAAGGCTCTCACATTTCATACTCCTTGAGCCCCTTCTCTCACCCATTGGAGACTCAGTACCAGTGCACTGATCCTGATTACTGTTTTTGTGAGAAGAAAGCCTGAAAAGACAAACCACCTGCCCCAACCAGTAGGAAGAAATATGAGCATACCTTCCTGTGTACTTTGCCTGCCCTATTCTTTTTCTGCTGTACCTGCAAGTACATGTGCTCTGAAACTTATGCACATACGTTTGGCCACGAGTGGAGGACAGTTTTTAATTTGGGAAATTTACACAAGTAACTTATGTTTAGTTATTGAGCTAATTCCTTTGAAAAATGTCTCACGCTGAGGGGCATTTTCGATTTGACGTCTAAGTTCAACTTTGGACGTTTTGCACAAAACAGCTAAAATCTGATTAGGAAAGAAGGTCATTTTCAGAAAAAGAAAAATGTCTACCTTATTTTTCAGAAATACCATTTCAAACAAGGTTTTGTGCTTTGTACGATTTTTTTTGACAATTTTCGAACCCCTCCCCCCCCCCCCCCCCCCACACACAAGTGAAAAACATAGCAAACCAAGCCATTGGGATGTAGGAGGAGCTAGCATTTTTAGCAGACTGGTCCCCCAGACATCCCAAGAGAGCAATGGAGCCCCCTAGGGGGCACTGCAGTGAACTTGAAATAAATGCTCCCAGGTACACAGATCACCGTTGCTCCCTTATCTTGTCTGCTGAGCCCCCCAAATCCCACCCAAAACCCACTATCCCCAAGTGTACACCACTACAATAGCCCTTATGGGTGAAAGGGGAACCTATATGTGGATACAGTAGTGTTTGAGTGAGTTTAGGAGGGCTCACGTTTTCCACCACAAGTGGAACAGGTAGAGGGAGGTGTGGCCTTGGGTCCATCTGTCTACAGTGCACTGCACCCACTACTAGACTACTCCTGGGACCTGCATGCTGCTCTGAAGGACCTGAGTATAACATCTAAGGCTGTCAAGTAATGTTTTTAATCACATTTTTGGCAAGTGGGAGGGGGGTCAGTGACCACTGGGGGAGTAAGGGGAGGTCATCCCTTATTCCCTCCAGTGGTCATTTAGGGCACCTTTTTGTGCCTTATTCATTCTAAAAACAGGTCTAGCTCAAAATATCTTAATTTTAGCTCTGGACAGTTTGGTTTTGTTCCATTATGGATGAAAAATTTCCAAGTCTTAGGAACACCCAAACCCCACCCTTAACGCACCTTCGACATGCCCCCTTGAGATTAGCACTACAGATGAACAGCATAGAAAAACATCTGAAAAATGGGTTTTGAAAATACAGGTTTGGACGTTTTTGTGATAAAAGCATCCAAATGCTGCTTTATGCTACTTTTGAAATGTTTTTTTCTCTTTCGAAAATGAGCCCCATTGTCTCCTCTCTGTCTGTATCCTTTCAGAGGCTCCAAGGAAAAGCAAATAACATTTTGTGCTGCTTTTTTCATTTATAAAACAATGTAATCCCCCCCATTATAATGGGGATTACTAAGTGATGTCAGCCCTTCCCTAGAGTTATGGGGGGGGGGGGGGGATTGGTTGGTAATGGAGATGTGAGAGGCCCAGACCTAAAGGGAATATTTCGGGAAAAGTGCAGAGGGAAAAGGCTCCTGGTTATTGAATGGCATTTGAGGAGGAGTGTATTTTGGGGAGTGCACGAGGTCTTTGGTTGCCTTCACCCCCTCCAGGACCCATGGGAGGAGAAGGGGTGTCCCCCAGAAAGGCCAATAACCTAAGGCTGGATAACAGGGGAAACAATTGCCAACCACAGCAATAACTGAAGAATGAAAAGTGCTCCGGGTGGGCCAAGGGGAGTCCGGCTTGGGAGCAGGAGCAGGAAGAGCCTGTTCAAGGCCAGAGATTGTAGTTTGGGGAACTGCAGCTCTGGAAGGAGAGGACAGACAGGGAGGTCTGATCCGCTTGTTGTAATGTAACCTGCGGTTAAATATTACTTTGTTTACCTGCAGGGGGGAGGCTCATTGCAGGCAGGGGGGGGGGGGGCTCAGGGTAGCCCACAAATAGCCCATAATGGCACTAGGACCAGTATATAAGATAAATTGTGCTTCTCTTTGGGGGTTTAAGAGAGTTTTAAAAGTGTAGATTTTCACATAATTCTCCTCAAAGCATGGCTGTAAGATGTTGTATGGTGTTAAGGGTGAAAATGAGAGGTTTCTTTAGAATAATTTTGACTGCTTTAACTGTGAGCTGTGAAACCAATCAGATTAAAACAGTCAAAATTATCCCCCATACTCTCTAGCATTTCCCCTCTGTGTCCCTATCCCCCTGTGGCTCAGCATCTCACCTTTGTGTCCTTGTCCCTATATTTATCTTCTCCTCGTGTCCACCATCTCCCCTCTGTGTACCTATCTCTTTCTCCATCATCTGTGTCTCTCTATTTCCCTCTTCCATGGTGATCCAGCAGCTCTCATCAGTGTCAATATCACTCTCCCCCCTCCCCAACAGCCCCAATGTCCAACTTCACTCCTCCTCAGCCACTGCAGCACCTTGGGTCCAGAACCTACAGCAGAGGTATATAAAATAGAAGGAAAGTGTGGTGCCTGCTTTATGCCCGTGTGTACGCTGTCATGTCCCACCCCCTCAAAAACAGGAAGTGCATTAGAAGGGCAGGATGTGGCAGAACCTCTTCACCATGCACATACCCTGTTTCCTCGAAAGTAAGACATCCCCCCGAAAATAAGACCTAGTAGAGGTTTTCCTGAATTGGTAGATATAAGGCCTCCCCCGAAAGTAAGACCTAGCAAATTTTTGTTTGAAAGCAGGGCCGCCGAGAGCCGGACAAGACCGCCCCCGGGCCGCCCCCCCCCCCACCTGAGGTCGTCGGGCCCCCCTCCACCCACCCTCCGTCGCTCCTGGAACTAACCTTAAACGCCTCCTTTCACCTTCGCAGCAAGCAGCAGCAGGGCAGACCTCTCCTTCCTTCCGTGCCCCGCCCTCGCGGACATTACGTCAGGCGAGGGCGGGACACGGAAGGAAGGAGTGGCTTGCCCTGTTGCTGCTTGCTGCAAAGGTGAAAGGAGGCGTTTAAGGTTAGTTCCAGGAGCGACAGAGGGCGAGCGGGCCAACCCCGATCCAACCCCGATGTTTCCCCGAAACAGCCCTTGAAAATAAGACCTAGCACATTTTGGGGGGCAAAAATTAATATAAGACAGTGTCTTATTTTTGGGGAAACACGGTAGGTTGGTTTTATGTCCTGCTGGGTCATCAGTAGGTCCTGTTTAGAAACCTACTAGGCTGGCCAAAGGGTGCATAGGGAGAGAAGAAAGCAAGACTTTGCCATCTCCACACACACACAAAAAAATAAAAGTCTGTTCCGATTAGCCCCTTCTTTGCTCGCCTGTGGCAGGAACACTAGTTGTAAAGGTAACAAACTGCAGAAAGATCAGTGCAGGGGTTTCAGAGCTGGTGCAGGGGACACATGCCCTGTGAAGTCCCACCTTTGCATAGGTTTCCATGACAACTGCTGAGGAAGGGGTGGGACTTCCACGGGGCACGGGGCCCACACGCCAGCTCCAAAGCCCTGCACCGAAGCTTTTGCTCTTTGTTACTACAGTGTTGCCAGGGCTGCGGATTCCCGCCCAATTGGGCTCCTTTCCGCAACTCGCTGCGGCTTTTTCACGCCGCGTGCGGGTTGCGGGATTTTGGGCGGCTTTTTCTTGCCCCGCCGGTGTTTTTTTTCACCTGCCGTCGGCTGCGGGTTGGCTCAGTTTTCCCGCGGCCACGGCCAATGGAGGCGGGCTTAATGATGTCATTTGTATGCAAATGGCCTCATTAATATTTATTAATTATGTTGTTCATATGCAAATTGACTCATTAATATTTATTAGTGATGTCATTCATATGCAAATTGACTTTGTGCGGTTTGGGGCGTGAACAATTTTTTCCATCTGGCAACACTGACTACAGTGGCTACTGTCCCTGCAGCCAGCAACATGGCAACAGCGGCTTCACTCCAGCACCTATCAAAATTTGGTGCCAGTGGCAGTTGTCTGTGTTGCCTGTGCCTAAATCAAAGCCTGGAAAGGGCTATTGTTTTAAGATATTCTTTTCATGCAGCTGGAAGGTAGATGACCTTAGAGTAATCATAAGATGACTCATTCCTCTCTTTCCCTCCTACACAAGAATAGTCCAGCTCCCCTCTTGGTAATACATGAGGGTAAACAGGAAGTACTGAGAGTGTTTACGTGCTGACGGAGATATTACTCAAGTTCTGGCTCCTTGGCACGTGGTGCTGGTTTGCAAAGGTACCTGACTAATAACGCGACTACTGGACTGTACATGATTCACTGTAACTGCAGTGCTACCAGGTGATCAATGAAGTTAACTACAGACTAAGACTATATCATCCCTAAAGAAATGTTGCCACTATTTTACAGTGGTATAAATGAAACTCATTATGTGGACGCGTAGCCGTCTTTTGTTTCTTTGGTTTCTGTAGGGAAACACAGTGAGGTTCATGCTTAAGGTAGGAAACCCTTTCCTTTGATGCCTGCTCGTCAATGTTAGACTAAGTACATTGGCGACTAGCCGCACTCGAGGAGCCTCATGAGAAATAAATCAGAAGGGCATGAAAGCCTTGCACTGAAAAGGAAGCTAGTGAGCTGTCATGAGACCCCAACCCAGAAAAACCTCTTTCCGTCTCCAGACTGCAGAACTTTTCCCATGTGATGTGGTGCTGCCTCACTACACATATAAGCACATAAGCACTGCCATAATGGGAAAAGACCAAGGGTCCATCAAGTCCAGCATCCTGTCTCCGACAGCGGTAAATCCAAGCTTCAAGAACCCGGCAACCCCCCCCCCCCCAAAAAAAAAAAATATATATATTTAATAATGTTCAATGGACTTTTCCTTCAGGAATCTGTCCAAACCCCCCTTAAACTCCGTAAGGCCAGCTGCTGTCACTACATTCTCCGGTAATGAGTTCCAGAGTCCAACTAAACGCTGAGTAGGGCTTTGTTTTACTTCCAATACAATTTGATTTTTCTTAAATTCATAAAATTATATCTATGCTTCTATTGGTTCTGGTCCTCAAAGAGACTACACCTATGTATGTATTGGCTCCTTGTGAATTGGGGCTGAAAGTTACCCCAGAGATAGGTATATAGTCAAGAAGTAGTGCCTATGGCCAAATTTGTACCCATCATCTCTTAACTTTACCTCATGCCATACAATCAAAACCAAGTATGCGCAATGTGAGGGGAAGTACTGAGCAGGGCAGGCAATGTGGCGGAGAACAGCGCTGGAGTAAGACTTCTGCTGACGGGGCTTGGGGAACCCCACCAGCCAAGGTATGTGGAGTTGCGGCGGGGACAGGAAGGTGGGGCAAAATGTACCCCTCACTTTCAGCTCCAGCCCCCCAATCTTTCAAGTCTGGTTATGCGCATGGAGACAGGGGCCTGAACGAGTGAGCGAGGGAGGGGTGGCAACTGCGTCCAGAATGTCTCAGAAGTGACAGAATACTCCAACTCATATCCAGCAGGTTACAATATCCCACAAGCACCCCTCTCTCTTCCCAACTTTTGATTGCCTTTGACTAGATCTGACCGGTTCTTCCATCTGAGTCGGAGATTTGTAGAATGCGGTAGTGTTGATGGAAGTGCCAGCAGTCCTTTCCGAGATGGCCCACAGCACTACTTCCTTTCCCTCTGTCTCTTGCATTTTAGTTGCTTTGATATTATTTTTTGCATAAGGAGTCCCTCTTTTCTGTCATACCAAAATTTCATAACTCTTCTATGATATAACTGAACAGCATATGTCAGGAGCACTTGTTGTAACTGTGTTAACAGATCATGAAGACACCTAAGGTGACGATAAAATGTCATGGCTAATAACACAAACTTGGGACTGAGTACACAGAGATCCCCGCTGCGGAAGCAAGGACATACAAGAATTAGCCTCCAACACAACAGAAAACCTTGTAGACTTCAATTACTGCACTTATCTGCTTCTGGTAATCTTATCTCAGCTGCATAACACAAGTACTAGCTGCCTTGTCCACAGGGTGTTTAACCAGAAACAGAGGCATCCTAAAGAATATTGAGGTCTGAGAAAATCTGTCTGTCTTAGTATTGATGGCCACATATAGCTGCTTTCAGCAGGCATTGCTAAGGCTTGCATGTTATCGGTGCATTTCCACAGCAAACCCATATAGAGATACTGGCCCAAGAAATAAAGAGCCTCAGCTTGGTAGTAACCAAAGTTTATTGCCATGTGCAGTCATTCTGAACCTGAGGTTAAATGAGATGGTGATCCTGTAAGACTAGCTGGGACTGTCCAATTGGTACTGACATGAGTAATCTTAGCAGAGATGCCAAGAGCCAATTTGGTCGCTCCTAATAAGGTTGTATTTATTTATTTATAACATTTGTATCCCACATTTTCCCACCTATTTGCAGGCTCAATGTAGCTTACATAATTCCGTAAGTGGTGATTACCAGTTCCGGATAGGAGAAATACATAGTTGGGGTAAAGGGGCGGATTAGGTTAGGTTACAAGAGGAAAGTTCGTCCTATGATAAGAGCTAAACATAATAGGTTAAACTTCATTCATGACAAAGAAAGTTTGAACAATTAGGATCATTAAACTGGAAATCAAGATAATTAGCAAAAACTGTTGAGATATAGAGAATACATGTTGTATAGTTGCGTTATATGAATTTGGATTTATGATGAGTTGTTATTATATACTTTCTTAAATAAATAAGTTTTCAATAGTTTACAGAATGTCACTATCCAGCTCATAATCGAAAGTGATCGCCGGCCATTTCCCGACACAAATCGGGAGATGGCCGGTGATCGCGGAAAAGCGGCGAAATCAGTATAATCGAAAGCTGCTTTTTTTTGACAGCATCGCCGCTTTCCCATCGCCTCGCCGGCGAAAGTTCAAAGGGGCGTGTCGGCAGCGAAACGAAGGCGGGTATGGGCGTGGCTACCAGATAGCTGGCTTTCGCCGATAATGGAAAAAAAAATACGGCGTTAAGCAGTATTTCGCTGGGTTTACTTGGTCCTTTTATTTTCACGACCAAGCCTCAAAAAGGTGCCCAAACTGACCACATGACCACCGGAAGGAAGCGGAGATGACCTCCCCATACTCCGCCAGAGGTCACTAACCCCTTCCCACCAAAAAAACCCCACTTTAAACACTTTTTGTTTCCAGCCTCAAATGCCGTACCCACCTCCATGACAGCAGAATGTGTTCTGTCCTCCAACAGCCTTTGCTGCTTGTGATGTGGCTCTGGGGTGAGTGTGACACCTTTTCTGTTATTTGCACTGCAGAGTCACATCAGCAATGCATTGTGGTGGGTGTAGGTATTGGTAGTTGGTAGGCTCTACTCCCCTGGTGCTTTCCCGCTGCTTACTGGGTCAGAGTGTGCCCTGTTTTGTTTCCTGTTGTAGTCCATGTGGTAGTGGCCATTTTTGTAAGCCAGTTTTAGTTCCCTTTCCTGTGTTACCCACGTTAGAGAACTTAGTTCTTACCTTGAATGGTGCTGAAAGAGGGCATTGTACACCATTGTGCCAGCTCTGACCTACTGCTCATCTTAGTACCAGGGGGCTCTTTGCCAGTGGGGCACAACCTCTGATCTGCAGTTAACTGTGAGTAAATGTGCTTATTCAAATAAAGGACTTTTTCAAAGAGATTAGTCTTCAGGTGTCAACTGGTGTGCCAAAGTTATACAGCAGAAATAAGTCCTAGAGGCTGTATGCAGGTCCCTGGAGCAGTTTTAGTGGGTGCAGTACATTTGTGGGTAGTGGGTTTTTGGGGGGGGGGGGGTTGGGGGGCTCAGCTCCAAAAGTAATGGAGCTATGCACGTGGGAGCTTTTCTGAAGTCCACCGCAGTGACCCCTAGGGAGCCTGGTTGGTGTCCTGGCATGTCAGGGGGCCAGTGCACTAAAAATGCTGGCTCCTCCCATGGCCAAATGTGTTGAATTTGGCCGGGGTTTGAGATGGCCGACATAACTTTCCATTATCACTAAAAAACGAAGCCGGCCATCTCAAACCCCGGCCAAATCCAATGCATTTGGCTGACCGGAACCGTATTATTGAAACAAAAGATGGCCGGCCATCTTTTTCGAAAATACGGGTCTGGCCAGCTGTTTGCAGCGCCACCAAAATACATCGCCGGCCATGTATTTCACCGGCGCCGTTCGGTTATTCCCCTCTATGTCGTGTGTTATTTTTATGGATTTTGGTAATTCATTCCAAATTTGAGTGCATATGTAAGAGAAGCTGGATGCATATGTTAATTTATATTTCAGTCCCTTACAGTTTGGGTAGTGGAGATTCAGGAATGTTCGTGATGAGCTGGTAGAGTTCCTGGTTGGTAGGTCAATAAGGTCTGACATATATCTTGGGACCTCACCGTGTATGATCTTATGAAGCAGGGTACAAACCTTAAAAGCAATACGTTCTTTTAAAGGGAGCCAGTGTAATTTTTCTCGTAGGGGACTAGCACTTTCATATTTCATTTTGCCAAATATGAGTCTGGCTGCCATGTTCTGTGCAGTTTTTTTTGTTACATTTGTACCCCGCGCTTTCCCACTCATGGCAGGCTCAATGCGGCAGGCAATGGAGGGTTAAGTGACTTGCCCAGAGTCACAAGGAGCTGCCTGTGCTGGGAATTGAACTCAGTTCCTCAGGACCAAAGTCCACCACCCTAACCACTAGGCCACTCCTCCACCCACTAGGCATCAAGCATAGATGGCATTGCAGTAGTCAAGCTGGCATAATACCAATGATTTTAGAATCGTGTCCATTTAACATCTACATGCTATGGGAGAAAACTAGCATTAAGAACATCCATGACGGCTGGAACTCCAAAGCTAATCCTACTGCATTTTTATAGTAACATATTTAATTAAAATTTTATTTAGATTTTATTGAAGTTTTCAATAACAAAATGTAATAAAACAAGGAAAACAGTTGACAAATTTATAACCAATATAAGAGGATTGGAGGCGTGTACAACCACCGTAACTTATGCATATTTTATTAAAAACAAAACAAATCAACGCAGTAGAGCTGCAATACAACAGGATTTTTTTTTCCTGGCTCGCAAGCAAGGACTGCAGCTTCTCAGTAAACAGCTGGATTCCATCAGCCTCGGCATGCCCCCTTTCTTCAGAACCAGTGACACACACAAAAGACTTTACATAGATAGGCAAAACCAAAAGGACTCATATTCAAACAGCTTATTCATAAACAAAATAGCTAAAGTTTAACAAAAACGAAACTCTAGAGTAGGTGAGAGATCCTGAGGGAGTTTGATGTACAATGGGAATAGCTCTGTATAGTATAGATAGCAGTGAAAGATTCCACAGTGCTGAATGCACAAGACTCTTCATTCTATAATCTGAGGGGGGGGGGGGGGAATTCTATATAAGGCACAGTTTACAGAATATGCTCACGTGCTGCTCTTGCAACTGAAATTCAGGTGTACCCATTTAGACCACCTAAAACCAGGCCTAAATACCTGCGCCTCAGTTAGGTGCAGATCAGGCGTGTTCCATAATATGGTTATATCACCCATTTTCAGCATGAGTTTAGTGGACGTATTTGGCCATGTCACGACCCGGAATGTCTTCAGCCAGTTCCAACTTAACCAGCCAGCACTGAATATCGGCTTCACAACACAATAACTTGTGTTGAAAGGCTTTCTAAGAGCAGATATAAGCTTCTTAATAAACTTGATGTGAGTTATACTAATATTTAATACACAGATTTATTATCTGCTCATTATAATATCAGTTTAAGGCAGATTACAAAAGATTTATGATTAGTCATTCCTATGACCTCACATTAAAAAAAACATTAATTAAAATTCTAAATTCTCAAGAGAAACATTTTTAAAATAAAAAAAAAAGTCTTCAATTCACACTGGAAAGATACTTTTACTAAACTGCATGAAGCCCTAATGTGCACGTAACGTGAGCAAAACGTGTTAAACTGTTTTGCGTTAATTTGCCTATCAGCACACACTATTTAGGTTTTTTTTTTGTTATTTTTTCAAGGGGAGGGGGCATGTCATCCAGTTAGTGGGTTTGCATTAGTGTGCCCTAACTGGATAGCACAGAGTTAACGCAGGAGCATTTATGACCTCCTAAATAGGCAGTAAGGTATCCCGTGTTAGCTTTTTACCAGTATCGTGTACTAACGTGAATATTAGCATGCAAAAAAGTCTTTTAATTATGCCACATTGAGGGCTCCTGTTACAAAGCAGTGCTACTGATTAATATGTGCTGAATGCGAAGAGGCCCATGGGAATTGAATGGGCTTCTTCACATGCAGCACCCTGCTAATTGGTAGCACCGCTTTGTAAAAGGAGTCTAGACTCGGGGCTTAGCAAGCGGAAAAGTCCCACATTAAGATGCGCTAAGCCCAGATTCTAATGCCCTTTATTAACCTAAGAATAGCCATACTGGGTCAGACCAATGGTCCATCTAGCCCAATATCCTGCTTCTAACAGTGGCCAATCCAGGTTACAAGTACCTGACAGAAACCCAAAGAGTAGCAACATTCCATGTAGAACCCTAGAGAGTAGCAAGATTCCATTCAGAATCTCAAATAGTAGCAACATTCCATGCTGTATTGCCTTAGTATTTGCAGCCTGCTCACAGAAAAAATTACGACAGATTCTTTTAGATTCGTATTGGGTAAATGAAACTCTTTATTTGCACTTTAATTGAAGAGTGTATAAGTCACAATTGTTACTGCACCACAAGGATTAAGAAATACACACACTAATTGAGTACATTACTAAAGGAAGGATATAGAATAGCAAAATGATTATATATATATATATATATATATATACACACATACATCATCACTGGTCGGGAATTACATCATTCAGGCCCTTATCTCATCTGCTGGGGGGCCTGTTGCAGTGAAAAAGCCTGAAGTCTCCCTAACACCAGGAACAAGTCTTTTCTGCACGATGCGTCCATCCACAGAATGAGCCCCAGAGTTCTGCTGCAACAAGCCCCCCTTTTAAGCTAAAACTTATCCAGAAATGTGCATGGGGATGCCGCCACACTCTCTCGGTTCAAGAAAACAAACCACTGACCAGGTGACTTATTTACCAAACCTCAAGAGTACCCGCCCCCCCCCCCCCCCTCCTGCACAAGCTGGCTTCAGGGACATACATTGTTCTTGAGAGGTGCCTTATCTTCCAGCCTATTCTTTGAGATATACCAGGAAAGTCACTTTTGGGTCAAAGAGAGGGGATTTTAAAAATGTATTATTGATTAAAGCAAGACTGAAAAGCAATTTTTAATATTTTCCATCACACATGCTACCAATCCCAGGGCAAGCAGTGGCTTCCCTATGTCTATCTCAATAGCAGACTATGGACGTTTCCTCCAGGAACTTTTCCAAACCTTTTTAAAAACTCAGATACGCTAATCGCTGTTACCACATCCTCCAGCACCGAGTTCCAGAGCTTAACTATTCTTTGAGTGAAAAAATATTTCCTCCTATTTGTTTTAAAAGTATTACCATGTAATTTCATTGAGTGTCCCCTGGTCTTTGTACTTTTTGAAAGAGTGAAAAATCAATTCACTTTTACCCGTTCTACACCACTCAGGATTTTGTAGTAAAAAGGGCCCCTAAGAGAATTAATTAGCATTAGGAAGAACATTCCAAATCTGAACTGTTATCAATATCCAAAAGACGAAATGAAAAATGTTTTAAATGTAAGATTAAATTGTAACTAGAATGTAAAGACCTATTTGAAGCAGTGGTGTAGCTACATGGGGCCTGAGGGGGCCTGGGCCTCCCCATAGATTTGGCCCTGGCCCCCCTGCCGGCGAACCCCTTGAACCCCCCTCCCCCGCCGTCGCTGCCCGCCCCGCCGCCACATCAGATACCTTGTTTGCTGGCGGGGGTCCCCAAACCCCGCCAGCCGAGTCTTCTTCAGTGCCGGAGTAGCGCCTTCGTTCAACGAAGTTCCTGGTGCGATCAGCTGTTTCGACGCCTTACGTCCTGCATGGGGCTACATGCACGGTGCAGGACGTAAGGCGTCTAAACAGCTGATCGCACCAGGAACTTCGTTGAACAAAGGCGCTGAAGATGACTCTCTTCGGCTGGCGGGGTTCGGGGACCCCCGCCAGCAAACAAGGTATCTGATGCGGTGGCGGGGTGGGCGGCGACAGCGGGGGAGGGTTGGTGGCGGGAGGGTGGTTCAAGGGGGTCATCGGCAGGCCGGCAGGGGGGGTCCAATGTGGCGGGCGGCCAAATAGTGCCCGCCCACCTCGGGCTCTGGCCCCCCCCCTCCCGCCGAGGTCTGGTTACACCCCTGATTTGAAGAAGGTAAAATAAGAAGTGAGGTCATAGAAGAAGGAACCAGAGATTGTATAAATTTTAAAAACAAAACAACAAATTTTACATTGAATTAGGGCTTTTACTGGAAGCCAGTGAAAATCGCACCACACACGAGTGATTCGATCATATTTTTGTATTTGAGAAAGAACTCTTCCTGCCATATTTACTGTAATGTCTTACAGCATTTCTTCTCTTAAGAGTACAGTTTATAATCTCCAGAGTTTGATTCAGATTTTTTTCTGTTGTTGTTTTTAATTTTTGCCTGGGGGACAGTCCCTGGTTGAGTCAGGCCCTGTGGGAACAGGCCTCAGAAGGGTAGATCAAAAGAAAACTGTGCACTCCTTTTAGTCATGTCCTGTTCCTTGAAGAGTAAGTCGTATCATTTTTTGAGTAATCAACTAAACACGTACTCAAGAGATAAGAATGATTTAATATCTGAGTTTGATGATCACACATGTAAAGAGAACCTGTGTCAATGTTTCGTCGTTTATTTTAACACATACACAAGACATCCAAGATCAAATAAAAGTGTCCACCCTGGATTCAGTACAGGTTGCCAAGTTTTGGGGCGGCACTTAGCATCCCCAATAATTTTGAAAAGTTAGCTCCCATGGTGCACCCTCAATTGATTAACAAGCCAATAACAAGCCAATTAATGCCAATAATTGAAGGCTAACGATCACCTACTGGCATTAACTGGCATCAACTGGGAATTGTGTGCACATTTTTTTTTTATTTTTAACATTTTTAGAAGTCTTTATTGAGTATTGAGAACAAAAACATAGGCAAGATGTACATACAAGAGAAAGCATAGCCCCGCAGAATGAACTGGTGTGCACATCTTTTTGCACCATATTCTAACACACTGCGCACTTAAAACTCATAACGTCAATGCAAAAAGGGGGTGGCCAGGGGCGTAGCTATGTGGGGCCACGGGGACCTGGGCCCCCCAGATTTGGCCCTGGCCCCCCCGCCACCGCCCCTTTCGACCCCTCCTTCCCGCTGCCGCCAACCCGCCACCGCCGTTGGGTACCTGTGCTGGCTGGGGGTCCCAACCCCCGCCAGCCGAAGTCCTCTTCAGCCAGCCTCCGGGCCAGCGCGTTGCTGCAGCTGATGTGGAAGCCTAGGATTCTGTTTCTGTGCGAGTTGTCCTGCACGTTCAACGTGCAGGACGACTCCCGCAGAACAAACAGAAACCTTGTCTTCCACATCAGCTGCAGCAATGCTTGCCCGGAGACCGGCTGAAGGGGACTTCAGCTGGCGGGGGTTGGGGACCCCCGCTAGCACAGGTACTTGACTGTGGCGGCGGTGGGAAGGGTGGGTCGAAAGGGGAGGGGCGGCGGGGGGGCTAAAATGTGACTCCTCACTTCGGGCTCTGGCCCCCCTCCTGCCGAAGTTTGGCTACGCCCCTGGGCGTGGCTATGGGAGGTTCATTGGCAGGTCAGGGGTATTCTCCCAAGTCAACGTGCAGTGTTATAGAATCCTGGGGACGTGTGTCCAACTTAGGTGCCAGGATTTACACCAAGTTTCAGTTGACATAAATTCTTGTGACCAAAGTTGGGCATGGGAATTGGGGCTAAGTGCTATTCTATAAAGACTGCTCATCTCGGAGCACGCTTTATAGAATACCGTTGAGCACTGATTTTCAGCGCCATTTACTGAATCCGGTCCTATGTACCACAACTCCTGCATTCAGCAAGCAAGTATGAAGTTACCAGTCTAAAGCCGTGACTGCTAAAGCTGAAATTATATTAAATCACTTTATATTCAGTCTAAGAACTTGCCCGGTCTAGAAAAGTGGTCCCCCACCTCTAGTCCTTGAGGGCAGCAAACCTCTCGGGGTTTCAGGATTTTCACAATGACTGTGCATATGGTATACATGTATCCACTGCCGCCTCCACATAAAAATATCCTGTATTCACAATTACCACAGAGATCCTGCAAACCCAACTGGTTTTCAGCTCTTGCGTACAAGGTCCGGGAGCCACTGGTCTAGAGAAAGGGCCAGTATTTGTTTTCTTAAAAACATGACTTTATCCCAGTATGCCAGGTTTTTTTTTGTCAATTTTCATCCTTCAAGATGGTGAGTACCTTGGCCTTTTAATGCTACATTGTACATTCCCTAAATAGGCCCTTACAACACTGATAAAAACAGGAAAACGGCTGCTGGATTTAGGCTACCTGTGTAGGGAGTGAGCGAGTCACGCTTCAGCTATGGGGCTGTGTCTTGCTTTGCACCTGTGATAGGACCTGTGCAGGCATCTCCGTTTTACAAGTGCAGTAAGAAAGGTGAATAAACCAAAAAATAATTACATAAATCCTCTTTCCTCCAGGGCCCTGGGATGCCCGTTATGTCTTTATCTTCATTTAGGGCCCCTTTTACCAAGCTGCGGCAAAAAGGGGCCTGCGCTGGCATCGGTGCGTGTTTCTCACGTGTGCAGAGGCCCCCCCCCCCTTTTACCACATCGGGTAAAAGGGAAGTCTCTCTTTCCTGCAGGAAATGGCTATGCAGCAAGTAAAGCACTTGCTGTGCGGCCATTTTCGGGGGAAGCCCTTACCATCACCCACTGAGGCGGTGGTAAGGGCTCCTGCGATAACCTGGCAGTAACCACGCAGCACATGGCACTGCTCAATTACCACCAGGTACACTCCGTTGCTACAAAAAAAAATATTTTTGTAGTGCCGGATATAGGGTTACCATATTTTGTCCCCCAAAAAGGACACATGCCCTGCCCCGCCCCACCCCTTTCACGCCCTCGCTCCGCCCCCTGTCACATACCCCGTCACCCCCCTCCCCTTACTACTGCCCTGGTGGTCTAGTGACCTCTTCCGCCTTTGGGGCAGGAAAGAGCCCCCTCTTTCCTGCCCGGAGCACTGCCCTGCATGCATCCTTCCTCCTGTTGCTGATCTCGGCGCCGATTCAAAATGGTCGCCGAGAGTTGAAGTCAGGGCAGTAGTATGGGGAGGGGAGGCTAGCAATCTGCCCATTTGTCCGGATTTCTGGATAAACGGGCAGATTAGCAAAACCCGCCCGGTTGCCCAGACGTGTCCGGGTAAATCCGGACATACGGTAACCCTAGCCGGACATGACAGTGCGCTAGGGGTGGGAAGTACTTTATATCTAAATTGGATGCCTTTGGTCTGTTTTTTTTGAAGAGCCAGATTCTGTTCCCACTCTTCTTTCGGCTCCTACTTCAGCGTTTGACCATAATCTCTCAATCCGGACATTCTAACGTTCCTGTTTGGTCTGTATCCTTTGAAGACACCTCACCCTGAACCATGTTACATTATTCTTGAGTAATGAGCAAACACTGCAGCTCTTTGTGACTCTGGGCAAGTCACTTAACTTTCCATTGCCCAAGGTACAAAACTTAGATTGTGAGCTCACTAGGGACAGAGAAAGTACCTGTGTATAATATATGCAAAATCACTTTGGTTGTACACACAGAAAGGTGGAAAATCAAATCCATGACCCTTTACACTTGACTCAAAAGTGACTTGTCTGACCCCGATGGACCGGTAGCATCGCTCATGTAAAGGTATATGTCAGCTTTTCATTCTGTTTTAGCACACACATACGAGGGGATATGACTTAAATACTTGAAAGGAATTATTGAAGAAACAAGCCTTTTCAAAATGAAGAGAAGCTCTTAAACTAGAGAACATGATATGAAGCTACAGGGAGGTAGAGTCAAAGCCAAATGGCCTTAGCATACGGGGAAACCCCATCTAAGGACATGCTAAGGCCCTAAAATTAACATGTGTTGCCAGGAAATGTTTTTTCATGGAAAAGGTGCTGGATGCCTGGAATGCGCTCCCGAAAAATGGTTATGGAGCAAAACCAGTGCTGGAGTTCAAAAAGGAATGAGGTATATACAGTGGATCAGGGGCGTATCTGGGATTCGGCGGTAGGGGGGGGCAGAGCCAGAGTGGGGGGGCATATTATAGCTCCCCCCCGCCGCCAATGCCACCCCCCTGCCGCCACCGTCACCACCACCCCCTACCGCCGCCAACACCTACCTTTGCTGGCGGGGGACCCCAACCCCCGCCAGCCGAGGTCCGCTTCCTCTAAAAATATTCGTTGAGCTCTTTTAAGTTGTTCGTCCTCGCTCCCACTCCTCCCTGCTGCTGTTGAAACTCTCCGGAATCCAGTTTCGCAGTCTGTCTGACGTCGCTGCATGTAGGTAGGTGTTGGCGGCGGTAGGGGGGGTCCAAGGCGAAATCTGCGGGGGCCCAGGCCCCTGTGGCCCCACGCAGATACGCCCCTGCAGTGGACCCTTAAAAGGCAAGAGTATGTAAACCAAGCATAGAGCACTTCAGCAACTGAATTCAATTACTTTTGCACTTCTCAGAAATCATGGAGAAAGTAATCTGCACTGTCAGGGGGAAAGGGAATGGGACTTATATACTGCCTTTCTGTGGTTTTTCCAACTACATTCAAAGCAGATTACATATTATATACAGATACTTATTTGTACCTGGGACAATGGAGGGTTAAGTGACTTGCCCAGAGTCACAAGGAGCTGCAGTGGGAATCGAGCCCAGTTCCCCAGGATCGGAGTCCGCTGCACTAACCACTAGGCTACTCCTCCAGGCCCAGGGCAAATAATATTAACAGGTCAGCCGCTGCCGCACACCCCGCCCCACCCTGTAAGGCAGCTAAAACCCAAACAACCTTCCTGAGAAGACCCAATGAGCCATGCTAGTCATTTTCCGCTGTCCCTATGTTACTATGTGTTCCTGCATGAATACTGGTCCTTCGGCATTATTGGGTTTAAAAATTGCAATCTCCTTTTTTAAAAGTTAGCGCTACCATTACCAGTTCCTCCTGATTAAGGCGGAACCATGTCCTTATGACAGACTCCCTCTTCCTCCAAATGTTGCATAGTTCCTAACAAGTCTAAGTGGGCAATTGGAACATTACTCACATAGTTAGGTTAAATTTATTCCTAACTGCATTAACACCTGTCCACATTAAATCTCATTTATAACACAGATGTCCAGTCCCCGCCCCAGTTTTGCAAGGTCCTCCTGCATTTCCTTCATGTTTTTTTTTTACTTTTGCAAACATTTTTCATTAAAGTGTATTTAAACAGTCATTAGTGGAATTAAAAAAAAAAAAGTTAACAAAGGAAAAACATTAACAGTCTTCTTTAGACCACAAAAATGGGGGTGGAGTTTAACAAATATTCAGGAGATAAACCAGCAAGAATATATAGCTTTGCACAAACTATCCAGACCATAATTTATAATCTCAATCACTGACGTCAAATTGTCACCAGTTTCTTTGATTCTACAAAGATTCTTAAATGATCAGGATTGAAGAAGATATATTTGATCCCTAAGTATTTTATAACACATTTACATGGATAATTTAGGAAGAAGGCGGCACCTAGTGCCAAAACATCCTTCCTAATTGCAAGAAAAGCTATTCTTCTTTCCTGTGTTTGTTTAGTTACATCCATATATATCCAAATCTTTTCACCATAAAATAAGGATTGAGAATTTCTGAAGAATAGACGTTTAACCGCTTCTAAATCTCGTTCAAATGTAAAAGAAACTATTTAAAGTCATACGTTCAGAAACTTCTGACAAGGATGATTCTAATAATTGGAGTAACATCCTTCTTATCTGTTCCCTTCTCCGCTACTGCCAACTCCAGACTTTGCGCCTTCTGTCTCGCTGCACCCTACGCCTGGAATAAACTTCCTGAGCCCCTACGTCTTGCCCCATCCTTGGCCACCTTTAAATCTAGACTGAAAGCCCACCTCTTTGACATCGTAACCACTCGCCTCCACCTACCCTCCTCTCCTCCCTCCTGTACACATTAATTGATTTGATTACTTTATTTTTTGTCTATTAGATTGTAAGCTCTTTGAGCAGGGACTGTCTTTCTTCTATGTTTGTGCAGCGCTGCGTACGCCTTGTAGCGCTATAGAAATGCTAAATAGTAGTAGTAGTAATAATTCAAATGTTCTTTTCTTCAATCTTGAGTTTCTTCTTTGGGATATAATAAATTCTGTTAATTGGTGGAATATGTTCAGGAGAGTATTTCAGAACTTCAATCAGGTATTTCTTGAACGCATCCAGGGGAGAAATCCCCAAGAATTTAGGAAAGTTTAAGAGACGCAAGCTCAGTCTACAATTATTATTTTCCATTTGCTCTATTTTCCTATGAATAAACAGTTTATCTTTTATAGTTGTAGTGGAGAATTCTTGTAATTTTTTTAACATCGTTCTTTATCTCTAACATTTGATTATCGGAATCTTTCTTAACTCCGTCTAAAGATTTGGAAAGTAAATCAATAGTACTCACTAAGGCAGCGATTTCTCCAGTAGAACTAGTGAGCTTAACGTCGAGATGTTGGAGAGCTTCCCATATGCTCTCAAGTGTAATCCGCTCCGGTTTTGATAACAAAGCTCGTGGCTGTGTTTGGGACACAATTCGTCCCAAACCTCCGTTGGCTCGACTTCCCTCAGCGCCTCCTTCCTGAGTTCCTCCTCCTTCGACTTCCGCAAGGGGGGTTCCCGCCTGAGAGAAGGGGCCAACGGGCGGAGGTGGTGGATTGAGCTCCGGGGGAGAAAGAGTGACATTCAGTCCTAGGTCTCGGAGTTCTCCTCCCTCCGAAGCAGCAGGACCTCTCCCGGAGTCTTTGTCTGGCGTACTCACGAGAAACTGCTCGATGGATTGTTGCATAGGAGAGGAAGTCCTGGGCGCGGAGGCTGCACCTCTGACTGAACATTTACGCTTAGTATGTGGCATCTCGGAATAAATTTTTTAGAACGCTACTCCTCGAGGTACGTTAACCGTGAGCACTTCGTGCCGCCATCTTGAAACCCAATTCCTTCATGTTTTAACTTCTTTGAATTATTTGGCATCATTTGTAAACCTGCCCACCTCACTCATTGCTCCCTTTTCTAGATTATTAATAAGTAATTTACAGCAGTAGTCCCAGTACAGATCCTGTGGCACCCCACTATTTACCTCTGTCCACTGGGAAAAATATGTTGTCCTACTCTTAGTTTTTAGGGGTTGATATTCAAAGCAATTTAACCGGGCAGGAGAGGCTCCTGGCCAGTTAAAAGCACATGTGCAGGGCTACTTGCAGATATTCAGTGCGGGGTCATTGGAGGGGGGGGGGGGGGTCAAGATTCCCTGGGCTCAGCCTCCAAAGAAGGTCCAGTGTCGGCAGCCTAGGTGAGATCCAGCATATTCCCCTCCCTTCCAACCCCCCCATCCTCTACTTGCCTGGAGTCATTAAATGGCAGGCAGCAGCGATCGAGGGTCATTCTTCTTGCTGCATCCCACCTCCTGTGAACTAACTTCCTGTTTCCGCATAGTCGGGAGAGGGGTGGGGTGTGCGGCAGCGGCTGACCCCTTAATATTATTTGCCCTGGGCCTGGCTTTGTCTCTCAGAAGCTCCGATTCAGCAGCACTTAACTGGATAGTGCTGCTCAAACTCCCCTCTAACCAGTTATGTTTTGGGTTGTGCGGGGGCGGAGTCAAGGCAGAATCAGCACTTACGTGATTAAGAGCCAATATTCAGTACTTAACTGCACAAGATAACTGGACAAATGTGGTCGCCGCATCTCAAAAAAGATATAGTGGAATTAGAAATGGTGCGGAGAAGGGCGTCAAACGATAAAGGGGATGGGACGACTTCCCTATGAGGAAAGGTTGAAGCTCTTCAGCTTGGAGAAAAGACGGCTGAGTGGAGATATGATAGAGGTCTATAAAATAATGACTGGAGTGGAACAGATAGCGTCTGTTTACGCTTTCCAAAAATACTAGGACTAGGGGGCATGCGATGAAGTTACAAAGCAGTAAATTTAAAACAAATCTGAGAAAATGTTTCTTCACTTAACGTGTAATTCAAAGCTGGAACTCGTTGCCAGAAAATGTGGTAAAGGCAGTTAGCTTAGCAGAGTTTAAAAAAAAGTTTAGACGGCTACCTAAAGGAAAAGTCCATAGACCATTATTACATTGGACTGGGGGAAAATATTTCTGGGATAAGCAGCATAAAATGTTTTGTACTTTTTGGGGGGATCTTGCCAGGTATTTGTGACCTGGATTGGCCACTGTTGAAAACAGGCTCCTGGGCTTGATGGACCTTTGGTCTTTCCCAGTATGGCAATACTTATGTACATAAAACACAGTCCTATCTCTGTCTGGTTTCACTTATTCAGTTAACGGCTGAACATTGGCCCTCAACCAGAAAAATGCTAGCTGGCTGCATATTCCTTGATATTAAATGCCGGTGGTCATACATGGCCTGGCATTGAATACTTGGGAATAAAGCTGGCATCAGCTATAAAATCACTCAACGCTTCCAGTTGAATATACACCCCAATGTCTTTAATCAGTCCAGAAGAGGATATTTTCTCCATTCCCACAGCCTTTTAATTTCATAAAGAGACTCTCATGAACCACTTTATGAAATGTCCTCTGAAACCCCAGATACAGTAATAAAATTTCCATGTCAGATCTGAAACTATTTATAAATGGTACCAACAAGCTACTCTCTACAAAAAAAAAACAAAAAAAAACCTATTATAAAGGTCCAGAGGCAAACATGCCACAGGAGTGCTGAAGAAAGGATACTGAGACCAGGGGCGTATCTGCGTGGGGCCACAGGGGCCTGGGCCCCCGCAGATTTCGCCCTGGACCCCCCTACCACAGACCCTCTCCACCTCCCCCTCCCTCCCGCCCGCCACCAACCCGTCGCCGATCTTTGCTGGCGGGGGACCCCAAGCCCCCGCCAGCCGAAGTCCTCTCTTCCGTGCAGGATGCAAGTTTCAACGCTTCCTGTTCTTCTGAGTCTGACGTCCTGCACGTACAACGTGCAGAATGTCAGACTCAGAATTTGGAATTCAGTCTGACGTCCTGCGCTTTGTACGTGCAGGACGTCAGACTCAGAACAGGAAGCGTTGAAACTTGCAGCGGCGCAGCCTGCATGGAAGAGAGGACCTCGGCTGGCGGGGGGTTGGGGTCCCCCGCCAGCAAAGGTAAGTGACAGCAGCGGGAGAGGGTGTCATTGGTGGCGAGGGGGGGGTCCGGAAATGGCGGGGGGGGGGGGGGGAAATCGGTGGCGCTGGGGGGGGGGGCTAAAATGTGCCCCCTTCCTCTGGCTCTGGCCCCCCCTACCGCCCGAGTCCAGATACGCCCCTGACTGAGACTGAATGACAGACTAGAGTAGGGACAGAGAGCAAGAGAGTGATATGATTTGCTAGCATTTGTTATTGTTGCTTTGCTGGGAAATGATCACTTCTGTCTCTGGAATTGTGCATTGGCCAGATACAGCTTGTTTATAAACATTTTAAAAAAAACATTATAAAAATGTCACATGTCACCCAGGACCGGCATTAAGGAAGTATAAATAGGGCAACTGTCATGGGCCTCCATGAAGCTGAAGAAGGCACAGCCTGCCAGTGGGCTTTGGGGTCCCTCCTTAATTTCTGCCCTGGCCTCAGCATGTTAAAACACCGATCCTAATAATCATCTCACAAATACCACCTAATTCTATGAAAGTCACCGAAATTTGGGTGTGCGCCCAATTTGCACATGCAATTTAATTACATGAGATGATTAGCGCCAATAATTGGCTTTATAACAACCAATTACTGGCACTAATTAGATTTAATTGGTATCTATGCATGATCTGAAAAAGAGGGAGCAGCAATGGGAGGGTCGTTCCTAAAATGAACGTGCATTGTTCTAGAATAAGGGAAGATAGGCACCTAACGTACATTTGCACCACGTTCCCGTTGGTGCAAATGGCTGGTCCTAAAGTTAGGCGCGATTCCCGGGTGTAAGCACTATTCTATAAACCATGCCTAACTAAGCACTGCTTATAGAATAGCACTTTTTTGGCGCTCTATGTAGAATCTATCCTATAATGGACTGGTCTATAAGGGAGTAGGGCTCCAGGTTAACTACTAGTAGCAAGAATAGACCCATTTGACCAGGACATCATCTGCTGATCCAGAATATTGTTCCTGCGCTATAAGTCACACTAGTAAATACTACTACTACTATTTAACATTTCTAAAGCGCTACCAGGGTTGCGCAGCGCTGTATAATTAAAGAAGGACAGTCCCTGCTCAAAGGAGCTTACAATCTAAAGGACAAAAAAGTGCAGTCAATCAAATTGGGGCAGTCTAGATTTCCTGAAAAGATGTATAATGGTTAGGTACCGAAAGCGACATTGAAGAGGTGGGCTTTGAGCAAGGATTTGAAGATGGGTAGGGAGGGGGCGGTGGTGGAGAAGGGTACTGAGAGGAGGTATTTGTCCTGTGAGCGGAGGTTATGGGTAGGAGAGTAAGAGGAGATGAGGGTAGAGAGGTAGTGAGGGGCTGCAGATTGAGTGCATTTGTAGGTTAGTAGGAGAAGCTTGAACTGTATGCGGTACCTGATCGGAAGCCAGTGAAGTGACTTGAGGAGAGGGGTGATATGAGCATATCGGTCTAGGCGGAAGATAAGACGCGCAGCAGAGTTCTGAACGGATTGAAGGGGGGATAGATGGTTAAGTGGGAGGCCAGTGAGGAGTAGGTTGCAGTAGTCAAGGCGAGAGGTAATGAGAGAGTGGATGAGAGTTTGGGTGGTGTGCTCGGAGAGGAAAGGGCGAATTTTGCTGATGTTATAGAGAAAGAAGCGACAGGTCTTGGCTGTCTGCTGGATATGGGCAGACAAGGAGAGGGAGAAGTCGAAGATGACTCCGAGGTTGCAGGCAGATGAGACGGGGAGGATGAGGGTGTTATCGACTGAAATAGAGAGTGGAGGGAGAGGAGAAGTGGGTTTGGGTGGAAAGACAATGAGCTCGGTCTTGGCCATGTTTAGTTTCAGGTGGCAGTTGGACATCCAGGCAGCAACGTCGGATAAGCAGGCCGACACTTTGGCCTGGGTTTCCGCAGTGATGTCTGATGTGGAGAGATAAAGTTGGGTGTCGTCAGCATAAAGATGATATTGGAAACCATGAGATGAGATCAGCGAGCCCAGGGAAGAGGTGTAGATTGAAAAAAAAAAAAAAAAAAGGGGTCCAAGGACAGATCCCTGAGGAACTCCAACAGAGAGCGGAGTTTGCTTTCTCTTGGTTTGACTGTACCCAGCTACTACAGATCCATCCGAGTGGTCACTTCCATGTAAAAATTGCCTTCACCATCCTCTTCTTCCTTAAGCCCCATCAAATAGTGCTTAACACCATTGCCTTCATCCAACGGAAGGACTTTGTCGTGTTCCAAGCCCAGCATCCTTTCAGAGCTGCAGGGTTGAATGAAATAGGAAATATTCTCAAATTTGGTCGGGCATTTCAAAAACGGGAGATGGCGCTTCTGAAAAGGGGGAAAGTCCACAGAAGGGGTAAACTGGCCACAGTTTAGCATCACAGCTTCCGAGCTTTTCTTTTGCTGTAAGAGACGCAAATTTGGATTATCTGTTAGCTTATGCAGACAGTCCAGGGAATTGCCTTCCTTATTAAGTAATGGATCTCCTGGACTGGAGTTTCCAAAATTCTTCAAATGGTCACATATGTCAAATGTCAAAGCATGAACTACATTACTGTTTCTGTCCAGTGTTCTCCCATTTAGGGGGTTGTATATGGATCCGGTGTCGTTACAATGTTGACCACCACTGTTCATAGAACTGGACTGACTGTCTCCAATTTCATCATTTTTCTCATTCTTTTCATAAGTCTCATTGAAATAAACATGGGACAGGCTGTCAGAACAGTCACATTCACGATCCCTTCCTGGGGACAAATCAGGAGTGCCAATACCTCTTTCCGTATAAGTGCTTTGTATAGATGCACAGTCGAAAGGTTTACACCCGGATTCTTCTGGAATAGTTTCATTTGGTGACCCACAGTTAACTGTTTGATCATCCTGCATTTCGGCTTGTTTAACAGCATTATCAAAACTTTGGTAACCGGGCATACTCAATATGGTACAGTTAGTTGAGGACACGCAATTGTTAACTTTTGGATATGTTATTTCATGCAGTCCTCTGGTTGGCTTTAAGAAAGAAAGTCCTTCTCCGTCTTGTGAAGAAAAGAGGTCAGATTCCATATTCGTAGGGCAACATTCAACATGAATGGCGTTATCTTTAGATCTGGAGAGAGTACTGTCAAAGCTACGGTAGTCAGCATCAAAACACATGTTTGATTCATGTGTAACTCCCCCCAAACCATCTCTGAAGGCTTCAAGATCAGACAGACCTTGGGAGTCTAGCATAAACTTGACCAGGTCTTCTTCCGTTTCACTTTTACAACCATGGTGACTGGACTCTACAGGTTTAACTGACTGCACAAAATGTTTTCTGTAGTTTTTCTCAAGTGATCCGTTGTCCGTGAAAAAAGGCAAATGTTTTGAGCAAAGAAGCTGATCAGAGTCTCTGTAGATTTCTTGATTTGTATTTTCTGTTTCATGGCTATTACAAAATTTATATTTATCTTCAATAAAGTCCGAGTTTGTCTGCCAGGTTTTGGTTCCTATAATGTTTAGGAATAAGTCTTGTATACAGGGATCAAAAGGAAATATGCTGTTGATGTTGGCTTCTTCTGCATCTTTATCTTCCAACTTTTCGCAATCTTCTTCAAAGGGAAGTGCTGTGTCAGGTTCTAGTGGATATATCTCCAAACTTTTAACCAAGGTTTGCTCTGGTATCAGTATTCTTCCAGCCTCTTCTGGAATCGCAGCTCTTTGATCTCCTATTTTACACTTGTCTTCTTTGCACTTAACTACTTCATGGGTATAACCTTCATGCCAACAGTTTTTACCCAGTGAAAAAGGAATACGTTTGGAAATCCAACTCCCACTATTTAAGATAAGAAGAAAAGCATATTTAGTGCGGACATAATGGAGAAATCATTAAAAGACTGAAGTATACAGTTTCATAAAATGGAGATACTTACAAATTTTTTCTCATATGCTTTAGTATTGTGTCATGAGAAGATGTCTTCTGGTCACAAACACACTGTTTTTTTCTTAATCCTGAGGACTAAAAGAGAAGTGAAAAATGAGTGATAACAGTCAATAAAATCAATAAAAATCAATTATAAAGTCAGTTGCATTATATTGTAGAAACAGAGAAAGGTTCATTTTAGAATTCAACATCTGTGAATAGATAGTTTGATTTTTTTGCCCACTATATTACAAGAAACAATATTATATTTTGTTCAGGCTAGAAGACGTTCGTACTGTAGAAAATCATCAGTTAAAAATGATATAATCTATATCTACCTACTGTTTGTGGTCAGAAGACATCTTCTCATATATATGAGACCTAAGATTGAAATAAAGTCTGTCGTCGTCTCAAAGGACTACACTGGTCACACAATATGGAAAACAGGTTGATGCTAACTGATCAAAGTGTACCATTTCCTTTATGAATAGGTCTGGGATGTTGTGAAAGCAGCATTCACAACCCCTTATAGAGGGAATACTAGTCATTACTCAACAGTGACATCTACTGGTCAGACTCTGAGCATGCATACTGCAGTCTGTTGCTCCTGGACCCAAACTGGCATTATGATGACTAGGGGGTCCTTTTACTATGCCGCGGTAAAAAGTGGCCTGCGGCAGTGTAGGCATGAGTTTTTGGAGCGCACAGAATTATTTTTGAGCGCACCTACAAAAAATGCCTTTTTAAAATTTTTGCCGAAAATGGACGTACGGCAAAATCAAAATTAGCGAATGTCCATCTGGGGTCTGAGACCTTACGGCCAGCCATAGACCTAGCGGTAAAGAATCTGGGCGGTAATGATCTACACACATCAGATGCCACTTGGCGCATGTCCACTACGCGCGTCCGAAAATAAAAAACATTTTTCAGATGCGCGTAGCGGACGTGTGCCAAAAATGAAATTACCGCAACAGGCACACGGTAGTCGGGCGTTAAGTCCATTTTGGCGCGCATTGGGCACACACAGAGCCTTACGCGATTTAGTAAAAGGGGCCCTCGGCTATATAGGGCATGTGGCATCTCAACTTTATTCATTGCTAATTCAATCAACTTTAAAGGAAAAGAGCGGTCTGCGTTCAGTATGGGAATCTGACTTACAATGTTCATTTACTAACTATCAATGGAATACTTTTTGGGCTAAAACAAGCAAACCCATTGCTTCATCAACCTTCCTTCAATCTCTCTTTTTTCTGCATCATAGAGTCTTATGGACTCCTCAAAAAATGAAGGTTGCAGGTTTGTTGAAAGATAATTTATGTTGGTCATGTAAGGAACATCAAGGGACTCTTCTTCATTTAATCTTTGAATGCTTCGATTCTAACCGATTTTTGGTATTGGAAGAGAAGATTTCATACAATGTTCTCTTTAAAAGCTGCCAGTTTTTATTTAATTTGAAAGCAGAAGGAAGCCCGTATAAGCCTCTAAGCGCTGGTAGTGAGAGACAGGGCTGCCGAGAGACTGGGCCAGGCCCAGCTGCCACCCCCGCCGCTCCTGCCCCCCCTGAGGCCGCCATGCCGCAGCCCCCAGTCTCCACTCACCCACCCCCGTCGACAGCCCCCCTTCGTCCGCCACCGGGCCGGGTCCCCTGCATTCAAATCACAGCACCTCACCTCCATATCAAAGCGCAGCAGCGGCAGATCGCCTCCCTTCGGGCTTTCCCTCCCTGTGTCCCGCCCTTGGGGAAGTTACATCAAATGAGGGCGGGACACAGGGAAGGAAGGCCCGAAGGGAGGCGATTTGCCGCTGCTGCGCTTTCACACGGCGGTGAAGCGCTGTGATTTGAATGCAGGGGGCCCGGCCCGGTGGCAGGCGGTCCACGGAGCAGAGGGCGGGCGGGTGAGACCGGGGACTTTGGCACCGGGCCCCCCTTGGAGGCCCTGGCCCGGGGAATTTTGTCCCCCCTGCCCCCCCTCGTGGCGGCCCTGGTGAGAGATGAATGTATGCCAGTCAGAGCAAACCCGAAAAGTGAAAGCACACATTGGTTCCCATTTTATGCATGCAAATCTTTGAAAACATCTCTGTTCAACAAAGTCTACAAAGAGAACCCATAGCCCAACAATCCACCTCACCAATCCATCCAGCTATGAAAGTCCACCTTCTAAACTTTCTCACCCAACCACTTCCTTCTTCTTCCCCTTACTCAATCTTTACAGATTACTAATTGTATCCAATTTCCTGGGATGACAATATCATAACTAAACTATGTAAGCCACATTGAGCCTGCAAATAGGTGGGAAAATGTGGGATACAAATGCAATAAATAAAATATAGAAACATGATGGCAGATAAGAGCTGAGTTGCCCATCCATTCTGCCCATCCTCAGTAACCACTAACTCCTCCTGTTCCTAAGAGATCCCACTTGTCTGTCCCACGCCTTCTTAAACTCTGACACAGTCCTCATCTCCGTGATCTCCACCGGGAGGCCATTCCAGGCATCCACCACCCTTTCCGTGAGAAAACACTATTTCATGGAATTCCTCCTAAGCCTATTTCCTCTTAACTTCATCCTATGCCCTCTCATTCCAGAGGTTCCCTTCATTTGAAAAAGACTCACCTCCTGTATATGAAAAGCCACTGAGGTATTTAAACGTCTCTATAATCTCTGAAAAGCTTATATTTAAAGGCACAGAACGATGCCGATATGTGCTTTGCTTCTGGGTTTGCCTGGCGCATGCGTATAAGGGCTGTGCTTATTGCAAAAAAACTCGTGTGAATGCAAACAGTGCGCATATCAGGGGCGTAGCCAGACTTCAGCAGGAGGGGGGCCCACAGTCCGAGGTGATGGGGCACATTTTAGCCCCCTCTCCCGGCACCGCCGCTCCCTCCACCACTTTCGCACCCTCCCAGCGCTGCCGCCACTCCCCATCCCTTTCAACCCTTCCCCCCTCCCGCTGCCACCAACCCTTCCCCGCCACCGCCGGGTACCTTTGCCAGCAGGGGGTCCCTAACCCCCGCCAGCCGAAGTCCCCTTCAGTGCCGGTCTCAGAGTCCAGCATGTTCGCCGATCTGGATTCTGTTTCTGTGAGTCCTGACATCCAGCACATTCCTATGTGCAGGACTCACAGAAACAGAATCCAGATCAGCGAACGCGCCGGAGACCGGCGCTGAAGAGGACTTCGGCTGGCAGGGGTTGGGGGACCCCCGCCAGCAAAGATACCCGACGCCAGCAGCGGGGGAGGGTTGGTGGCGGGGTTGAAAGCAGAGGGGGCCAGGGTTAAACCTGCAGGGGCCCATGCCCCCACTTAACTACGCCCCTGGCGCATATCATTTGCATCTTTTTACAGTTGCGCATTGGGGAGATATTTTTCAGTGCTGCTCCTCGTGGTATTGATCAGGTGCTGCTGCATGTAACGCCGAGTTCTGAGAATCGGCCCATGAATGTGTGTGTTGAAAATATTTTAGTCTGTTCTCATACCTGGAACACATTAAAATTCTTCACAGCAAAACTACTTTTGGCTGGATCTGGAATATTGTTCCACCACTCTTCTTTATACCTGTGAACGCAAAAGAAAAAGAACACCCAATAGCACTCCTTTAATTTGCATATTCTTTGGTCCTGCAACCAACTCTGTTTCTTTCCATAACAATGAGAGCATTGTTCATACATTTTATGAGGCTGGAAGCACATAGAAAACTGGGGATATAATAGTGATGCATTTTCCTACTGAAAGGTGTCCAGTTTAGGTGGGATTCACTGCTTTATTAAGCGGTGCTAGCAGGAAGTAAAGAGAGAAACTAACTGTTCAGTCTTCTAGGTGCAAGTTAGCCTTTGGTGTTATCCTGATATTCTCGGCACTTACTGGATAGTTGTTCTGGGGGGCAGTTACCATTATTATTAATGTCATTATGATTTGCATAACACATACAAGATGTGTGCAGTACTTTGAGGCAAAGATGATTAATATTTATTTATTGCATTTGTATCCCACATTTTCCCACCTCTTTGCAGGGTCAATGTGGCTTACAATACATCATGAGTAAGAGAAATATATCAGAAAATAGACATTTAATGTTACAGCAGGATTTTGGGTAACATGATAATGATAAAACATGATAGTAGTATAACAAGCAGTTATTGTAAGACAGTTCTGAATATATGTGGGGGAGTTGTCTATATTCACATTGGTTGATTTTTATTGTATGCCATGTTAAAGAGATGGGTCTTCAGTAGTTTGCGGAAGTCCATTAGTTCGTAGACTGAGTATTGTGTCCAGTTCTGGTCGCCGCATCTCAAGAAAGATATAGTGGAATTGGAAAAGGTGCAGCGAAGGGCGACTAAAATGATAGCGGGGATGGGACGACTTTCCTATGAAGAAAGACTAAGGAGGCTAGGGTTTTTCAGCTTGGAGAAGAGAGACGGCTGAGGGGAGACATGATAGAGGTATATAAAATAATGAGTGGAGTGGAACAGGTGGATGTGAAGCGTCTGTTCACGCTTTCCAAAAATACTAGGACTAGGGGGCATGCGATGAAACTACAGTGTAGTAAATTTAAAACAAATCAGAGAAAATGTTTCTTCACTCAACGCGTAATTAAACTCTGGAATTCGTTGCCGGAGAACGTGGTGAAGGCGATTAGCTTGGCAGAGTTTTAAAAGTGGTTAGACATTTTCCTAAAGGACAGGTCCGTAAACCGCTACTAAATGGACTTGGGAAAATTCCATAATTCTAGGAATAACATGTATAGAATGTTTGTACGTTTGGGAAGCTTGCCAGGTGCCCTTGGCCTGGATTGGCCGCTTTCATGGACAGGATGCTGGGCTCGATGGACCCTTGGTCTTTTCCCAGTGTGGCATTACTTATGTACTTATGTAATTTGCGCGGCAATGCGTTCCATAACTGTGTGCTCAAGTAGGTAAAGTTTGACGCGTGCATTAGTTTGTATTTTAGACCTTTGCAGTTAGGGAGTGCAAGTTGAGGAATGTGCGGGATGAACTTTTGGCATTCCTGGGTGGTAGGTCTATCAGGTCTGACATGTAGGCTGGTGCATCTCCATGAATGATTTTATGGACTAGAGAGCATATTTTGAACGTGATACGTTCTTTAAGTGGGAGCCAGTGTAGTTTCTCTCGTAAGGGTTTAGCACTTTCGTATTTTGTCTTACCAAATATGAGTCTAGCTGCAGTGTTCTGGGCTGTCTGAAGTTTCTTGATTATTTGCTCTTTACAGCCGGCGTAGAGTGCATTGCAATAGTCTAGATGACCGAGCACCATAGATTGTATCAGGTTGTGGAAAACTGACCTTGGGAAGAAAGGTCTTACTCTTTTTAATTTCCACATAGAGTGGAACATCTTCTTGGTTGTGTTTTTCGCATGATTCTCAAGTGTTAGGTGTCGATCGATGGTGACTCCAAGAATATTTAGGGTGTCCGAAATTGGAAGGTTCAAATTTGGTGTGTTTATGGCGGTGAATTTGTTCTTATTATGTTGAGAGGTGAAAGGCATTGGAGATCGTGGTTAAGGTTATGAAGATGGCAGAGTTCAAAAGACGTTTTGACAAATTCCTTTAGGAAAAATCCGTAACCAAACTCGGAAATGCCATTATCCCTGAAACAGAACTACTTTTTGGCTTAGCCAGGCCTTACTAAGTGCAGCACATGCTCTGCATATTGCATTTCTTTATCTTCCCAATCCTCAGCCATCTCCTTGAAGCTCTTCCAACCTCTGGTGGGTTTCAGTACTTCTCATTTATGCAGAACACGTTTGAAAACATAGATGTGCCTTGGACTTGAAAAAGGTCCAAGAAAACAACAGGGCAGTCAATCTGCAAGACCCAAGATGGCGACACAAAAAGCAGAACAGACGAAGAAATCTATATGATGACAAACTTATTCAACCAACATGGTTGAGTAAAGTCATCGTCGTATAGATTTCTTCGTCTGTTCTGCTTTTTGTGTCATCAGTCACAAACAGAAGAAAAAAAAACTCCACAAACAGGATGCACCAGGCGAAAAACAGTGGAGGAACAGAAAAGAAAACTTCTCCCAGATGGTGCCCAAAAACCTTTTTTATTTCGGTAAACTTGAAGATCAATAAAGGAGCGGTGTTGTCCAATGTTTCTTTTTCAGTAATTACCAAGTGGAGACTTTTTCTGATGATTTTTCTGGGAATATGTAAGATATGACAAATTCCTAGACCCCTGATGCAGGCCAGTAGGGCTGAAACATGAGTCGTGTCGGGTCTCCTTTATTGATCTTGAAGTTTACTGTTTTTTGCCTGCTGCTTTTTGTGTCGCCATCTTGGACTTCAGAAGGACAGGAAACACTGCTGAACATAGAGGGGAACCAGGCTGGGAAAGGAGAAGGGAAATACTGATCCCAAACGCTGACACTACAGCGCCCCCTGTAGTTCAACTCCATTACCCATACACCGGACTAATGAGATGTGTTTGTTTTACATCTATGGTTCATCTATCCAATGCTATGCTAAGCTGAACTCAGAAGTTCGTATGTGTTTACTATGGAGCAAGGGTTCCTGATGAAGGACTGAAATGGGGCTCTGTCGGACCAGGGGCGTAGCCAGACTTCAACGGTAGGGGTGTCCAGAGCCGAGGTGAGGGGGCACATGACTAATATTCTGCCAGGGTCGTTAACGCTCATATTAGCCCTCTCCTCAAGTCACTTCACTGGCTTCCTATCCGTTTCCGCATACAGTTCAAACTCCTCTTATTGACCTATAAGTGCATTCACTCTGCAGCTCGTCAGTACCTCTCCACTCTCATCTCTCCCTACATTCCTCCCCAGGAACTCCGTTCTCTGGGTAAATCTCTCTTACCTGCACCCTTCTCCTCCACCGCTGACTCTGTTCCTTTTATCTTGCTGCACCATATGCCTGGGATAGACTTCCTGAGCCGGTACATCAAGCTTCATCTCTGGCCGTCTTCAAATCTAAGCTAAAAGCCCACCTTTTTGATGCTGCTTTTAACTTCTAACCCTTATTCACTTGTTCAGAACCCTTATTTTATCATCCTTATTTTTTTTTTGTTACATTTGTACCCCGCGCTTTCCCACTCATGGCAGGCTCAATGCGGCTTACATGGGGCAATGGAGGGTTAAGTGACTTGCCCAGAGTCACAAGGAGCTGCCTGTGCCTGAAGTGGGAATCGAACTCAGTTCCTCAGGACCAAAGTCCGCCACCCTAACCACTAGGCCACTCCTCCACTCCATGTAACATTTCCTTATCTCTTGTTTGTCCTAATTAGATTGTAAGCTCTGTCGAGCAGGTACTGTCTCTTCATGTTCAAGTGTGCAGCGCTGCGTACGTCTAGTAGCGCTTTAGAAATGATAAGTAGTAAGTAGTAGTCTGATTGGCACTGATTAGAATTTAGGCACGCAACTCGCTAAGCGTATTCTGTAATGATGTGCGCTGAACCAGGGGGGCCAGGACTAAATATGTGGGGGCCCATGCCCCCGCGGCCCCGCCTAGCTACGCCCCTGCACATGACTAGAAAGTATCTCACATGGTTCAAATCAGCAGACACACCCAGGGTGGCAAAGGAGAACATGGCCTTATGTGTAGCTGCTTTTCTCCTCATAACATGTGATCAAGATGGGGGTGGTGAACCAGGAAAGGCACTCGGGAGAATGTTAAAGGCTACTGATGAAGCCTTCTTTGTATTTCTGCTGTACTGCACATTTCAAGTCACCACCGTCTCCCGGACCCCATGCGAGGGTAATTCTGTGTAAATTCTGCACTGTGCAGTTGCATAGAAAATTCCCCCAAGAATACTACTCGCTTTGCAAGTTTAACTTGTCGAAGGTGCATGCACGCATTATATGTGCCAGTTTTCTAATGCACCTGGAAAGAACTTGTATCACATACCATGTAAAATGAGTTTATCTTGCTGGGCGGACTGGATGGACCGTTCAGGTCTTTATCTGCCGTCATTTACTATGTTACATGATTCCAACGCAGGTGAATGGACACTGCAACCAGGGGCGTAGCTACGTGGGGCCCCCGTAGATTTGGCCCTGGACCCCCCCTCCCGCCGCCAGGAAGAAGAGAACCTCGGCCGGGGGGGGGGGGGGGGGTTGGGGTCCCCCGCCAGCAAAGGTAGGTGACGGCGACGAAGGATTGGCCGCGCTGGGGGAGGCTAAAATGTGCCCCCTCACCTCAGGCGCTGGACCCCCCCTCCCGCCGCCAGGAAGAAGAGAACCTCGGCCGGGGGGGGGGGGGTTTGGGGTCCCCCGCCAGCAAAGGTAGGCGACGGCGACGAAGGATTGGCCGCGCTGGGGGAGGCTAAAATGTGCCCCCTCACCTCGGGCGCTGGACCCCCCCCCCCTCCCGCCGAAGTCTGGCTACGCCCCTGATTGCAACCCTGCTGCTAGGCAACAGATCAGTCCTCCATTGTTTCAAATGGAATCTATGAGTGCTTTTAACAGTTAAATCTACTGCTCTGCTTTCTAAACTTTTGACACCTTTATTATTAGCAGTCGGAAAAAAAAAAAAAAAAAAAAAAAAAAAAAACTTACTTGTCACAGCAGTAATAACATATTACGGCCAAAACCACTATCACTATGGAGAATATAGGCACGTTTATCCAAAGAGGAATGGGCGGCGAAGACTCAGATTCTAAAGAATGAAAAAAATAAATACAAGTAACGTTGGACTATCTGCTTAGTTTAATATGTAACCTTCTTATATAAATAAGTATCTGACAGTTCTGAAAAGCAGCCCACATTTAAAATAAACTTTTTCATAAAGAGAACAGAGTAGTACTTCTGCACTACGGTGTTTACTTTAGAACTGCCATTGCATTTTAGACACGTATAAACTGGCATTCAGCAGAACAGTTATCAACATGGGCTACCCTTAAGATGTTATTTTATTTTATTTTTGTTACATTTGTACCCCGCGCTTTCCCACTCATGGCAGGCTCAATGCGGCTTACATGGGGCAATGGAGGGTTAAGTGACTTGCCCAGAGTCACAAGGAGCTACCTGTGCCTGAAGTGGGAATCGAACTCAGTTCCTCAGTTCCCCAGGACCAAAGTCCACCACCCTAACCACTAGGCCACTCCTCCACTGTTGCTACTATTTGAGATTCTACATGGAATGTTGCTATTCCACTAGCAACATTCCATGTAGAAGTCGGCCCTTGCAGATCACCAATGTGGCCGCGCAGGCTTCTGTTTCTGTGAGTCTGACGTCCTGCACGTATGTGCAGGACGTCAGACTCACAGAAACAGAAGCCTGCGCAGCCTTCTACATGGATTGTTGCTAGTGGAATAGCAACATTCCATGTAGAATCTCCAATAGTATCTATTTTATTTTTGTTACATTTGTACCCCGCGCTTTCCCACTCATGGCAGGCTCAATGCGGCTTACATGGGGCAATGGAGGGTTAAGTGACTTGCCCAGAGTCACAAGGAGCTGCCTGTGCCTGAAGTGGGAATCGAACTCAGTTCCTCAGGACCAAAGTCCACCACCCTAACCACTAGGCCACTTACTACTAATATGCTATTATAATACAGGTCTCATTTTATGCAATGAGACCTAGGAGCACTTTTACTAAAACGAACAGGTGCCCACGTCAGCGGTGTAGCTAGGTGGGGCCATGGAGGCATGGGCCCCCACAGATTTAGTCCTGGCCTCCTCTACTTTTGACCCCCACCCCCCCACCCCGCCGACCCTCCCCTGCCACTTTTGACCCGCCGCCCCTGGCGGGGGTCCCCAACCCCTCCAGCCTTAGTCTTCTTCAGCGCCGGTCTCCGGCGCATTCAGATCAGCGAACGCGCCAGAGACCGGCGCTGAAGAAGACTAAGGCTGGTGGGGGTTGGGGACCCCCGCCAGCAAAGGTACCTTGCGGTGGCGGGGGGGGGGTTTAAAGTGGCAGGTCAGGGTCGGCGGCAGGGGGGGGGGGTCGATGGCAGGGGAGGTGGGCTAAAATGTGCCCCCCCCCATCTTGGGCTCTGGACCCCCTTCCCACCGAGGTCTGGCTATGCCCCTGGCCTACGTGCGTACAACATGCTTCAAATTAGAATTACCGCCCGGCTATCACGTGCCCATGGTGGTAATTCTAATTTCTACGCGCATCCAAAATATGTGGCAGAAAATAATTTCTATTTTCTACCGGGTGGCACTAACCGGATGGTAACCAGCAATGTACGTGCGCTGACAATTACCGCCCGGTTAACTTGCAAGACCTTACCGCTAAGTCAATGGGTGGCAGTAAGGTCTCAGGCTTATACTATTTCAGCTCATCAGCTGTCTTGCAAAGATCTGTACGTGTGCAACGTTTCAAATAAGCTACCAGGAAGTACTACTCGCATTTCTGTATTTTTTTGTAAAAATTTTGAAAATACTGATCTGGAATGGAGATGTGGTTTTTGCCAGTCAGTCGAAACAGTAAGGGGAAATCATCAACCAAGGAGGTTTTATGACAGCAGACGGCATAAGCCTATCTGGCCCATTCTCCCTGTTGGTTAAATGACACATAGAAGAACCTTCTTGGAGTTCATGTGGCTGCCCAGACATTGTTTCACTTTGACTATAGCTGCTCTGCCGCCCCCTTGAGGTTGCCACCTTAGGTGACTGCCTAGTCTGCCTGATGGTTAAGCTGGCCATAAAGCATTCCATCAACTTATGATATAGCTCCTTGAATATTGTGATGCTGAATAGTCGTCATATAACTTACCTTTGCGCCATTCAGCCACAGAACTCCATTCACTCGGCTGCCCTTCATATTCCTTTGGCATGGACCGGACTTTGGCAACATAGTCACCTGGATCCAACTCCCTCATCAGGATTTCGTAGGATGTTTCAAGATTATTGATCATTTTTGTATGGATCTAAAAAGAATTTGGAACGCAAAAGCTAGTTAACCTGGAAAAGCTTCTCAAAAACTAACCACCTTCTATGTGGGTAGAAGTGCCCACGTTGTAAACAATGGTATGGGGTAATTTTATTACAGGGTTATCAATATCAAAGCTCCCAAAAGGCATCTTTCTTATACCTATTTAATGATGAAAATATTGGCCCCATGCACCTCTACAAAACAGAAAGCCAGAACAATCCCCAGCAGCGCACAAATTCACATCTGCTCTGAAGGTGTAAACATGTGTGCTCCAGTGGCATAGCTATGGATAGACATGGGTGGGCATAGGCCCACCCATTCTTGGCTCAGGCCCATGCTGAATGGCCCACCACAAAAGTTTAGTGGCAGCCATCTTGCTCTCCTCTCTCTCTCACCACCAGATATGGTATTCCCCTACTGTGGCTCAGCAACTCCCCCAGAAGTTATTGTTATTCCCAGAATTGTGGATTTTTCCCAAGTCCATTTAGTAGCGGTTTATGGACTTGTCCTTTAGGAAACCGTCAAACCCTTTTTTAAACTCTGCCAAGCTAACCGCCTCCACCACGTTCTCCGGCAACAAATTCCAGAGTTTAATTACGCGTTGGGTGAAGAAAAGTTCCTGTGTGTTCCAGTAGCAAGGTCTAAATGAATCTACTCCAGGTTTTGCCATTAGTCGCCAGCAGACTTTCATTGAATCCTACAAGTAGCAATGCTTCCGTTTCTGGTTTTACTCCAACCAGGGAAGGAAAACTCAGTTCATTATAAGCTCAAGGGGAATGGAACCTCTGTATAGCAAAGACGCCTCACAAATGTAGTATCTAGAGAGCAAACACAGGCTCCAGATGTAACATGGAAACATAACGGAGACTGAAAGAGATAACCCAGCAAGCTCAACCTTCCAGTGCTCTAGACCTCTCTCCCAAACTTGGTCATCTAAACCCCAACCAGGTCTGATTTCCCAGCTATCTCAATTAATATTCATGAGCTCAGGGCCGGTCTTAGCAATTGCAGGGCCATGTGCAGACCAGTTCTGTGCCCCCCCCCCCCCCCCCCCCCGCCCACATCCAGCCACCATAAACCATAATTCCACATCCAGCCACCATAAACCATAATTTTTCAGTTTAAAAGGAGGTTTAGAGCTCTCGGAACCCCACCTCGTTTCAATAGATACCGGCAGACACTAGCAACAATTTTCATATTCTCAGCAGCTAGGCCAGAGCCTCTTCGCTGCTGCATCCCACCCTTCATACCACCAAGCACGGCAGCTGCCATTTATTTGATTACAAGGGATCCAAACCTTCCAACAGAAAATTCTAATTACCTTTTCAGGATTCCGCTTTTCGTAATAAGTAATTTCAAAACCAAGTCTGTTATAAAGCAAGTTGGATTTTTTGTAGGATTTATCCCAGCGTAGGAGGAAATTGCCATTCTCATTCTTCGTAACCGTGAGATTTTTTGGTGGTTTTGGCTTAACTTTTTTTTTGTTTGTTTGTTTTTGAAAGAAACAATGAGAAAAAATATATTATAAATTTCAAAATGTATCGGAGGGTATAGAAGCAACATTACACCCTTCATTGCAAATATGTTTGCTAAGCATTTCCTACTAGGTAATACAAATTTAAGGCCTCTTTATCAAGCTGTGCGGCAATGGGCTTTGTTGGTATTAACGCACCGGGAGCTGCTAGCACGGCTTAATAAAAGAGGCCCTTAATCAGTGGCGTTCCTAAGTCAGCTGCCACCTGGGGAGGATTGCTGCTGCGCACCCCTCCCCCCAGGGTGCAGCACGACACCCCCCCTCCGGCTGTCTGCTCCGCTGGCTCCCTCTGCCCCGGAACAGGAAGTAATCTGTTTTGGGGCAGAGGGAGCAGGGAACCAGCGGAGCCGACAGGCACGCGGCTGGTCTCTGCACCCCTCCAGCAGCGTGCACCCGGGGCGGACCGCCCCCACCGCCCTTGCTACGCCGCTGCCCTTAATTAATCTGGTGAATTCTGATAACCTGTCTTTCTCTGAAAGCACAAAGTAGGTCACAATAAAACTTTATAACAGAAAATATTAGCTACGGTATAAAATCCATAACAAACAATAACAATTAAATACAGTTGAATAGCAATAAACAACATCCCCGGGATTCTATATATCACGCCTCGGTTTCCACGTGGAAATCGAAGCGTATTCCATAACAATGTGCATAACTTAAGTTAACAAGCTAATCAGCGCTGATAATTGGATGTTTTACAGCACTAATTGGTGTTAATTAGAATTCCTGCGCACTACTTGCTAAGCATATTCTGTTACGTGGTGCATGTAAATTCTAAGTCGCATAGTTGAAAAGTGGGCGTGGTTATGGGTGTGGAATAGATGGGTCATGAGCGTTTCTACAATCTATGCGCGTTGTTAGAGAATACACCCGCTCCGCACCTAATTTAGGTGTTGGGATTTACACCAGGTTTTACTTGGTGTAATTGACTGTGACTAAATTTAGTCGCGCGGAGCAGCACTCGGCATCAAACATATAAACGGCGAGTGACCGTACTCACTGCAAATGCGCAGTAGAGACTTCCCTCTCTGTCCCGCCCCCCCCCCCCCCCCCGTCATCACGTATTGACGCGGGGGCGGGACAGAGAGGGAAACTGCGCCGCCGACGTTGCTACCGCTCCCCCCCCACTCGGAGTCGCCGCCGCCACCCCTCCACCCGGCCCGGGCCCTCTCTTCCCTTCTGAACTTACAGATCCATTTGCCGAACGCAGCAACGCACATCAGCTGAGCTGCAGTGAGCCCTTCCTTCTTTGCCTGTGGCCCCGCCCTCCTGTGACGTAACGTCAGTGAGGGCGGGACACACACAGGCAGAACAGGAAGGGACAGCTCAGCTGATGTGCGTTGCTGCGTTCGGCGAATGGATCTGTAAGTTCAGAAGTGAAGAGAGGGCCCGGACCAAGTGGAGGGGTGGCGGCGACGACTTCGAGGGGGGGGGGGGAGCGGTGGCGACTTCGCGGGGGGGAGGGGAGCGGTGGTGACCGCGGGGGGAGGAAAACCTCTATACCAGCCCGTTTTTACGGGCTCAACGGCTAGTATTCTATAACGTATGCCTAAATTAAAGAATACATTTTGATTTCCACAAGGAAATCAAGGCGCGATATATAGAATCTAGCCCCATCTCCTATATAATAATTTGCACCTCCAACATTCCATGTCTGGCTGCCTAGATTTGTAACATCTCCTGAGGTCAGCCAGCCTCCAACATTCCATTCCTCCTCACCCCGCCCACGCCCCTCCCATGGCTACACCCCCTGTTGTGATCTGCACATTAGAATTTACACAGATCACTTCACAGTATATGCTTAGAAAGTTGTGCGCATACATTCTAATTAGTGCCAATGAGTGCTGATACTTGCTTGTTATTGGCCAGTTATGGGCGCTGATTACCTTGTTAAACAATTAGCTTCCACGGAAAATGGCTCCATGTACAGATGCGCACCTAACTTTAGTTGCCGTTTGTAGAATGTGGAGGAATGTGCATTAATTATAGCATTCTATCATTTGCATTCATATAGGCTCCGCCCAAACTGTATTCATGCATAAATGCACTGGCAAAGTAAGTGCCATCAAAACGGTCTGTACTTTTCCACAAGTTAGTATTCTACAAGAGGTTATAAACATGTTTAAGTAGCTACTTATGCATGCAAATGACGAGGAGTGGCCTAGTGGTTAGGGTGGTGGACTTTGGTCCTGAGGAACTGATTCCCACTTCAGGCACAGGCAGCTCCTTGTGACTCTGGGCAAGTCACTTAACCCTCCATTGCCCCATGTAAGCCGCATTGAGCCTGCCATGAGTGGGAAAGCGCAGGGTACAAATGTAACAAAAATAAAATAGATACTATTGGAGATTCTATATGGAATGTTGCTACTATTGGGAGATTCTAAATGGAATGTTGCTACTATTGGAGATTCTACATGGAATGTTGCTATTCCACTAGCAGCATTCCATGTAGAAGGCTGCGCAGGCTTCTGTTTCTGTGAGTCTGACGTCCTGCACGTACGTGCAGGACGTCAGACTCACAGAAGCAGAAGCCTGCGCGACCACATTGGTGATCTGCAAGGGCTGACTTCTACATGGAATGTTGCTAGTGGAATAGCAACATTCCATGTAGAATCTCAAATAGTAGCAACAGTGGAGGAGTGGCCTAGTGGTTAGGGTGGTGGACTTTGGTCCTGGGGAAACTGAGTTCCATTCCCACTTCAGGCACAGGCAGCTCCTTGTGACTCTGGGCAAGTCACTTAACCCTCCATTGCCTCATGTAAGCCGCATTGAGCCTGCCTTGAGTGGGAAAGCGTGGGGTACAAATGTAACAAAAAAAAAAACCAAAAAACAAAAAAAAAATGACCAGTGGTTCCCAAACGTTTTTATTTCACGGCACCCTTGTGTCCGAGCAATTTTTCGCGGCACCCCCCCCCCCCCAGCCACACAGGTCTCCACCTCCCCTGGCCACACAATTCTCTACTGCTCCCCCCCCCCCCATTTTTCCCACTGCTTACCTTCAACTGGAGCAGCCAGAGGGGAGGGGGGAGCTTCTCTGCAGTCTCCAGTTCCACTGCTATGCTGCTCCTGCTTAGGGTTACCATTTTGTGTCCTCTGAAAAAGAGGACACATGTCACGCCCCCTACCCCGCCCCCGCCACATACCCCGCCCCCACCACGCCCCCTTCGGGTCCTCGTTCCGCCCCTCTATTCCCCGCCCCCCATCACATGGTTCCCCCCCCTTACATATTCCCCCCCTCACTTACTATCTAGCCCTGGTGGTCTAGTAGGGTCTTCTCTTCGGGGCAGGAAAGAGCCCCCTCTTTCCTGCCCGGAGCGCTGCCTGTCCTTGCCTGCTGCATCCTCCTCGGTCTGGCTGGAGATTCAAAATGGCCACCGAGAGTTGAAGTGGCCTCGCGAGAGTTCAACTCTCGGCGGCCATTTTGAATCCCCAGCCAGACCGAGGAGGATGATAGACAGGGGAGGCAGCGCTCCAGGCAGGAAAGAGGGGGCTCTTTCCTGCCTCGAAGACGTCACTAGACCACCAGGGAACATGGTAAGGAAGGGGAGGGGACGGGAGTAGGGTTACCACGGCGCCGATCGCCCGCCCACACGCACGCGCCTGCCCGCACCCGCGCCGTTTGTCCAGAAATCCGGACAAACGTGGGTGCAGGCAAAATCCGCCGGACGCCCCGGACATGCCCTCAAAAAGAGGACATGTCCGGGGAAATCCGGACGAATGGTAACCCTACTCCTGCTTCTTCCGAGCATGGTTTCTCTCCTTCCTCTCCATCCCCAAATTGAGATGCCTCCTCTCCCAACGCCCCCTTCCCCGTGTCTACTTCCAAATGCGTCTCCCTCCAGAGGTACCCGGCAGTGACAGAATTTTACACAACGCTGCCGGCGACAGTCCTGAAACCTTCCACCTGCCGAATTCAGCTCCCTGTGATGTAACTTCCTGTTGCTGCAAGGGATGAACGCAGCAGAAGGAAGACTCCGGGACTGGCTGCTGGGGACCCCTGGAGGGAGACACATTTGCATGCAGATACCGGAGGGGGTGTTCAGAGATGGGGGTAAGATTAGGGTTACCATTTTGTGTCCTCTGAAAAAGAGGACACATGTCACGCCCCCTACCCCGCCCCCGCCACGCCTCATGCCCCGCCACGCCCCCTTCAGGTCCTCGTTCCGCCCCTATTCCCCGCCCCCCCCGTCACATAGTCCCCTCCCCCCCCTCCTCACTATCTAGCCCTGGTGGTCTAGTAGCGTCTTCTCTTCGGGGCAGGAAAGAGCCCCCTCTTTCCTGCCCGGAGCGCTGCCTGCCCTTGCCTGCTGCATGCTCCTCGGTCTGGCTGGGGATTCAAAATGGCCACCGAGAGTTGAAGCGGCCTCGCGAGAGTTCAACTCTCGGCGGCCATTTTGAATCCCCAGCCAGACCGAGGAGGATGATAGACAGGGGAGGCAGCGCTCCGGGCAGGAAAGAGGGGGCTCTTTCCTGCCCCGAAGACGTCACTAGACCACCAGGGAACATGGTAAGGAAGGGGAGCGGATGGGAGACCAGACCCACGGCGCCGATCGCCCGCCCACACGCACGCGCCTGCCCTCACCCGCGCCCACGTTTGTCCAGAAATCCGGACAAACGTGGGTGCAGGCAAAATCCGCCGGACGCCCTGGACATGCCCTCAAAAAGAGGACATGTCCGGGGAAATCCGGACGAATGGTAACCCTAGATAAGATGGACCTGGGGCAGAGGGAGGGAGCCACGTAGGGGATGGAACACAGCAGGAGGAGCAGGTGAGGCGTGTTTTCAGCAGAGAGTAGGTGGCGGCAGGAGGAAGGTGCACCCCCGACAATTTGCTGCGGTGCATCAGGATGCCACAGCACACACAGGCAGATGATCAAAAGCCCCGCGCTGCATGCAAATTTAAGCAGGCGCAATTATCTCTGATCAGGAGGTAGAAGTGCGGGAGAATTGTGCCTGAGCATGTGCTCAGCACAATCCTCCCGCACTTGACAGATCTGGGCTGGAGACCAAAGAAAAGAGAAGGACACCCATCTTTAAAATCAGAAGATGGACGTCCTCAACTGCCCTGTTGCAGGGATGGCCAAATTTCAAGGGGGTGTCGGAGGTGTAGCAACAGGGCAGTTAAGGATGTCCAAATTTTTGATGTTTCTGCAATGGGCAGTTAAGGACGTCCAAAATTGGATATTTCTATGAGAAAGACGTCTTTCTCATAGAAACATCCAATTTTGGACGCCCTTAACTGCCCATTGCTGAACCGTCCAAATTTTGAACGTCCTCAACTGCCTTCGCTGGCAGGTTTGCTGTAGGGGGGAATGGGGACAGGGCTCACCATTCCTCCCCAATGATCTGCAAACCCTAAACGCCAGCTCGGAGCTGGCGTAGAGTTTGTTGCGGCCAGCAACCCAATCTTTGGTGCGCTGGTCACTGATCATTGGGGATGAATGCATTAAGCGTTGATTAGCATGCATTTGCATGCTACTTGTGCTAAGAGCCCTTGAATGCATTGTTTCACGCGCTCGAGGGCTCTGATCATGGGGCAGTAGCAAACGCCGGCGCTAGTATGGCGCTAACAGCCTCCAGCGCCGGCGTTTGCTTTTGATCATCTGCCTGTCAGTTTGGGAACTGCTGGATTAGACTACTACGGTACCATTTATGTGAATTCCTGCCTCCTAAAACCCCCAATACCATTATTCTTATATGTAAGTAGGATGATTTCTTAGGTAATTCTTACCAGTATCTGAAGGAATGACTGTTTCATTCAGTACCACTGTCTTATTATATAGAATCTCTATATTATATTCATCTGTTACTATGAAGTAGGGCACAAAAATTGAGCAGGTGCATTTGGAAAATGAAATGTAATCTTCCACTTTCACGTTTTCTGGAATGCAGGTCTTATTCCTGAAAAAGAACAGAAAAAAACTTAAGTGATGACTGCATGCTAAATATCCCACACTGCAGCTTTGACCATGGTAATTCTACAGGAAGTTTTCCCAGAGGCTTGCAGGCTACCATCTTAGTTTGGGTGTCATAATAGTAACATAGTAACATAGTAGATGACGGCAGAAAAAGACCTGCACGGTCCATCCCAGTCCGCCCAACAAGATAAACTCACGTGCCATTTTTTGTGTATACCTTACCTGGATTTATACCTGTCCTTTTCAGGGCACAGACCGTATAAGTCTGCCCAGCACTATCCCCGCCTCGCACCACCGGTTCTGGCACAGACCGTATAAGTCTGCCCAGCACTATCCCCACCTCCCAACCACCATTCCCGCCTCCCACCACCGGCTCTGGATCTTCTGTACTTTTAATTGCCCAGATACTGAGGAAAGAGAGGCAAGAACTGAGGGGGGAAGCTTTACATAAACACTCAGAGGCCGATGCACAGTGGCACCTGTTAAATATGGGTGCCGCTGAAAAAAATGAATGAGTCGCAAACAGCGACCAATGCACAACAGGGATAGCATGCAAATGAGATGCACGGCTCCCCTTTCATGCATCGATCACTCTTTGCTATTCGAAGCTGTCAAATGCATTTGAGCTTGCAGAAATCCCTGGTGGTCCAGTGCTACCTCCCGACCCCCTCCCCCCGTCACTGCATCCCCAACAGAGCAAAAATATCTCTTGTGGTCCAGTGGACCGTCTCTGAACAGAGAAGTGGATGGGTTTGAAGTACTTATAATTTTGAAAAAAAAAAAAAAATCTCAAAAGCAGGTTTAAAGTCTGTGACACATTCAGCTTGTCATTCTTTCAGTCATTCTTTCAGGGGTCCTTTTACTAAGGTGCGTTGAAAAATGGCCTTCGCTAATGTATATGTATTTTGGACGTGCGCAGATCCATTTTTTAGCGTACCTGCAAAAAAGGCCTTTTTGTTGTTTCTGAAAATGGATGTGTGGCAAAATAAAAATTGGCACGCATCCATTTTGGGTTCGAGACCTTAACCTCCACCCATTGACTTACAAAGTTGTAAGGTCTCAGGCATTAACCAGGTGGTAATGGTCAACATGAGTACAATGCCGATAACCGCCCAGTTAGCGCCGCACACTGGAAAATAAAAAAAAATTTCCGGCACGTGTACCGCCCGGGCCATGTGATAGCCAGACGGTAGCTCATAATTGATGTGTGTAGGGCAACTACACAGCTTAGTAAAAGGGTCCCTCAGTAAGTGTTAAAGTTCAGTTTCAGTCCATTTGCCTTAACTGCATCTTTTCAGAAAAGGCTTCAAAGAAATGAAATGAAGCTTTACTCCAGCTCTCTGTTTACACACACTAGCCTCTACTGCAGTGGCGTAGCCAAGGGTGGGCCCAGGCCCACCCAGTAGCAGCACATCTATGATGTGGCTGACCGGGATCCCCAAGACCCACCAGCCAAAAACTCCCCAAAACTGTCCCTCCTGCATACCTTGTAAATAGCAGATCTTCACCTGTAGTGAGCAGTGACTGATACATGCTGCTCGCACCAGTCTCACAGCCTTCCTTCTGATGTATTCCTGCCTATGCGGAAACAGGAAGTTACATCAGAGGGAAGGCTGTGGGGCCAACATGAGCAGTGTGTTTTAGTTGCTGCTCGCTGTTGGTGAAAATCTGCTATTTAAAAGGTATGCGGTGGAGGGGGTGATGTTTGAGAGACCATATGGCATGCAGGTGAGAGAGGGAGAGACCAAATCACTTGCGGAGTACTTCTGCCCAGCCATCTTGGGCCTAGGCCCACCCAAAATTGGGTGTCTGGCTACGCCCCTGCTCTACTAGTAGGATGTAACATAAAAACTTATGTTAAATCGTTTTTCCCCCTGTTGCCGATGCAATTCTAAAATAAAAGAAATGGTCCTTTCCCTCGCTAACGAAGTGGCTTCATAAAATGTGGTCTATCTGTGAGATGGAACGTCTTTTGGCAGAGCGTAGACACCGGAGGCGTGTTTGGGAATCTATTTGGGAGCCATTCATATCACACTGTTCTGCATAAATTACGTTTCGAGGAGCCTTGGCTCCCGTTTCTTGGGGGGGGGGGAGGGATAATTAGAAGGTATTATTGAGCTATTGGGGTGGGGGGGAGGGGACGTTATACTTTTATTTTCACAAAAATTTTAAAAAGTTTTGAAGTTGAACTTGCATATATTAATATGTACGGGTTGGAGGGACCGCTCGTTTCATGTGTTGGTTATCATGGGCAAGACGTTGTAATGTTATGGTGGCATTTTGTAACCTGTTATGTACCCTTTGACTATACACTTAATAAAGACTTCTCATAAATTAAAAAAAAAAAAAAAAAAAAAGGTCCTTTTCTCCCCCAGTAAACCTAATTATTTTAAAGTATAAAGGGGTTTATTTATTAAGCCGCACTAGCAGCTTCTGTGCATCATTGCCGACACAACCCTTTCAAAGTGATTTGGACGTTCTTATGAAAAAAAGAAAAAAGTCCATCTGCCACTTTGTGCCATTTTTCTCTTTCAAAAGTTAGCCCCATGGTGTCTTCACTGGCTGCCTATAATGGAGAAAATTACGTTTTAGGTACTGGGCTAGATTCTATATATTATGCCTTAAAAATTCCACGGGGATAAATAAAACACCTGGGCGCATTCTCGATTTAGATGTACTTTATAGAATACTCTTAAACAAGCTGTTGAGCCCATTAAAACGGGCAAGAAAGCGGTCGGAGCAACGCCAGGTGCAGCCGAGCCCCCGCACAGGAATGCCGCCCCGGGGGCTGGTGGCAGAGGAAAGCGCCCGGGTCACAGCGGTGAAGGCAGCAGCTCTTCGTACCTGTCGGAGACGGAGTGCGTCTCGGAGCTGCTGTCAGACGATCCCCGCCCGCCAGGTGCTCGCCGGTCAATTTCAGAATTCGGAAGAGATTTGTGACGTGCCGCGCATGGTCACTCTTCATTTATACGGTAGGATTTTAGTGCGGTTTACAGAATACACCGAGCGGCCGTCTATGTGACTAAATTTAGTTGTGGGCATTTACGCAAAGTAAAACTTGGTGTAAATGTCTTTGACTAAATTAGGCGTGGTCTGGGTGTATTCTATAACAATGTGTATAGATTTTAGAAATGCCCATGGTGACCTACCCATTCATGACCCCTTTTAGGCTATGCGCATCACTGTACAGAATATGCTTAGACAGTTATGTATGTAAATTCTAATTAATTCCGATCAGTGTCAATAATTGCTTAATTATTCAACCTAATGATGACCCCCCCTAGCCAAGACCTTATCCAACCAAGGACTTAACCCTTTCATCTATGCAGACGATGTCGCAATATACAATCCTTACAAATCTAAAGCTGACAGAAATCACCAAAGAAATCAAGATCAGCTTAAACATGGACTCTTAAGCAAATGCATTTCAACTAAAACTCAAGAAAAAAAACATAGTCTCGTCATCTCAGCCCAACACAACGCGGAGAACCCCACAATCAGCAACACCCCAGATTGCTGGCCTCCTACTTAGTCAGCTCTCCCCTCTCCAGTTGGTTCAAAACTCTGCTGCCCGTCTCATCTTCCGCCAGGGTCGCTTTACTCATACTACCCCTCTCCTCAAGACCCTTCACTGGCTCCCTATCCGTTTTTGCATCCTGTTCAAACTTCTTCTACTAACCTATAAATGTACTCACTCTGCTGCTCCCCAGTATCTCTCCACACTCGTCCTTCCCTACACCCCTTCCCGTGCACTCTGCTCCATGGATAAATCCTTCTTATCTGTTCCCTTCTCCACTACTGCCAACTCCAGACTTTGCGCCTTCTGTCTCGCTGCACCCTACGCCTGGAATAAACTTCCTGAGCCCCTACGTCTTGCCCCATCCTTGGCCACCTTTAAATCTAGACTGAAAGCCCACCTCTTTAACATTGCTTTTGACTCGTAACCACTCACCTCCACCTACCTTCCTCTATTCCTTCCCGTTCACATTAATTGATTTGATTTGCTTACTTTATTTATTTCTTGTCTATTAGATTGTAAGCTCTTTGAGCAGGGACTGTCTTTCGTCTATGTTTGTGCAGCGCTGCGTATGCCTTGTAGCGCTATAGAAATGCTAAATAGTAGTAGTAGTAGATTACACCCTCCCTATCTCAGACAGCCTGAAAATCCTCTGCGTCACAGTGGACCGTAACTTAACACTAGAGAGCCAAGTGAAAACCACAACAATGTTCCACCCAATGTGGAAACTCAAATGTGTGAAACAATTCTTCCCGAGGGAAACATTTCGCAACCTAATACAAATCAATGGTACTAAGCCATTTAGACTACTGCAATGGAATTTATGCGGGATGCAAAGAACAAACCTTAAAGAAACTACAGACCGCTGAAAACACAGCAGCCAGGCTCAACTTCGGGAAAACACGATCTGAAAGTGCAAAACCCCTCTGCGAAAAACTACATTGGCTCCCAATCAAAGAACGCATTGCTTTCAAAATCTGCACTATGGTTCACAAAATAATCTTCGTGAAGCCCCGGGATACGTGACAGACTTGATCGACCTACCAACTAGAAACACATTTGAATCAACATGAACGTACCTAAACTTGCACTACCCCACCTACACTTCCGGAGAACACTAAAAAAACAAAAACAACTTACCTGCTTAAAAAGGCATACCCTACCAATCTAACATAAATGCTTGATCTCTGCAACACACATACACACACACAAAAAAGGAATTGACATAATACAACCCTTCCATGGCACGATTCCCTTATGTGGCTACACCACATGAATTTTATCTTACCACAATTTCACTTTGTATTTGTTTACACCGGAGTCTGCAAATGCCTCTCCGGTACCATGTAAGCCACATTGAGCCTACAAATAGGTGGGAAAATGTGGGATACAAATTAACAAATAATAAATAATAATAATAATTAATTGGCAATTATAGGCCCTGATTTTTTTTTTGTTACATTTGTACCCCGCGCTTTCCCACTCATGGAGGGCTCAATGCGGCTTACATGGGGCAATGGAGGACGTCAGACTCACAGAAACAGAAGCCTGCGCAGCCTTGTACATGGAATGTTGCTAGTGGAATAGCAACATTCCATGTAGAATCTTCAATAGTAGCAACATTCCATGTAGAATCTCTCTATATAAAAAGCAACACCAACGTTCTATGAAGCCTCCAGCCGGAAGTGTGAAGGGGGCGAGATATCCGGTTTCCCTATGAGTGTCTGCCCCGCCCTCTCTGTAACACAGTCAGTGAAGGAAAACAGCAGAGCACGAAATCAAATCGCTGGCTCTGTAACAGTGAAGGACTCAGAGGGGGGAGGGGAGAGAGGCCAGAGGGCAGGGACACACACACTCCCACATGCACACAGAAGAAAACATTGCTAGCCCCCGTTTCATTTGCATCAGAAACGGGGCTTTTTTACTAGTCTCCAATAGTATCTATTTTATTCTTGTTACATTTGTACCCTGCGCTTTCCCACTCATGGCAGGCTCAATGCAGCTTACATGGGGCAATGGAGGGTTAAGTGACTTGCCCAGAGTCACAAGGAGCTGCCTGTGCCTGAAGTGGGAATCGAACTCAGTTCCTCAGTTCCCCAGGACCAAAGTCCACCACTCTAACCACTAGGCCACTCCTCCACTGTTGCTACTATTTGAGATTCTACATGGAATGTTGCTATTCCACTAGCAACATTCCATGTAGAAGTCAGCCCTTGCAGGTCACCAATGTGGCTGTGCAGGCTTCTGCTTCTGTGAGTCTGACGTCCTGCATGTACGTGCAGGACGTCAGACTCACAGAAACAGAAGTCTGCGCAGCCTTGTACATGGAATGTTGCTAGTGGAATAGCAACATTCCATGTAGAATCTCCAATAGTATCTATTTTATTCTTGTTACATTTGTACCCTGCGCTTTCCCACTCATGGCAGGCTCAATGCGGCTTACATGGGGCATTTTCAGCAGCAGGTTCGCTAATGTGGAATAAGCTCCCATTGGAGCTACATAAAAAGGCAAAACTGGAGATTTTTAGAACAAGCTTAAAGCATTTTTATTTATAAAAGTAGCTGATGATTATCTTTTGACTTTTTGGATATTATGATTCTGTTTTGTGAATTTGTTTATATTTTTTAATGGGGTGTGTGTTTTCATGTAGTGTTTATGGTCTGTATATTTTTATAAATTGTACGTTACACTGGGGCACTGCAAACAAGGTTTTGCATAGATCGGCATGGCGTGCAAGAAATATTTTTAAGTTAAAAAGAAAAATGAAATAAATAAAATATGCAACGTAAAATGTTTTCAGTTTTGTCTCTTGGATGTGGGCGTTTCTCCAGTGAGATCTGCAGAGATAGACGCATTCAATCAGTTTGTTTTCTTATTCATAATGTGCCCTTTGCACTCATAAAGAGGGCAGTAATTAAACCCTGTGCAGTATTTGCAGGCTGGTGGATGCGAAGTACCTGTGGGTTTGTGAACTAAATTCCCTGCAGAGTTTCACTTTCAATCTTTGGAAGCCATGAGAAACTAGATACTTTGTAGCTCTTGATTGTATCCCTGCAAGATAGTAGGTACCAAAGGAACCATGGGAGTGTATGAACCAGAGGCGTAGCCAGACAACAGATTTTGGGTGGGCCTAGGCAAGAAGTGGGTGGGCACCAAGTGTTCCTTTCACCCCCCCCCCCCCCCACTCCAAAAAAAAAAAAAAAATTCTCAGCTGGTGAAAAAAACACTCCTTTCCACCTTGGCAGTCTGTAGCAGGCATGCGCCGAAGCTGAGCATGCGCAGGTGCCGGTATTGTGGACAGTAGCGTTTTCGTTACCATCAGGGGGGAGTCTTCAGCTGGCGGAGCTTGGGATCCCCACCAGCTACCGCTAAACGTGTGCTAATATTGGGTGGGCCTGAGCCCTAAGTGGGTGGGCCCCGGCCCACCCAGGCCCACCTGTGGCTACGCCACTGGTACGTACAGAGCTTCCATGAGACGCCTGTACTATGCTGTCCCAACCCCTGTTTCCTCCCCAAATGGCCCCCATTTTCAGCACAGACAGCTGTATGTGGGCTGTTATTCATGCTTCTCAAGCTGGTCCCGGAGTACTTTTCTAGTCAATCTAATTTTTAAGTATCAGAATGGATATGCACATGGGGGCAATTCTATAATGGGGCAACCAGAATTACAGACCTGCCGATTCCCCCGCTTTCATTTCCCGCCGAGAAATCGGGATCTCCTGCTGGAGTCGCCTCCCATCCAGTGATAGCAGGAAGCGCCGTCATAAAGCACCAGCTCCTGCTACCGCTGATCCCACGCCAGCAGGAGATGACATTTTAGGAAGCCGTTCCCCGCTGACGCCGGACGGGGATACCATTCATGTAGCCGCTTGCTGTGAATCAGCTGTGCTGGGGCACAGAAATGGACGGAGTTTTGGGTGGAGTTGGGTGGAGCAGTGGGCAGGATGGGGCGGAGCTGGGGTGGGCTGGAGGCAGCCCCTAAATCTCCCGCTGAGTGGATCGCCCCCTTGGCAGCTCCAGAATTAGATGTCTGGAAGGTGTGCGGTAAGACCCTATTCTATAAAAGAAAGGAGGAACCTGTTTTCCTTTAAAGAATAGTAGAATAACTAGGTAAGGTATATACAAGCTTAAGAGTTATTGCATTTATTTCCAGGGGGCTTGATACACCCTACTATGCAGTTTACAGTACTAATATAAAATAAATGGGGAGGATCAAGATCATGTATGTATATGTAGTATCGTAACATACCTCATGTTATGGATCCTCAGGAGCTTAGCCGAGATTGGGTGGCAGAGCTGGTGGTGGGAGGCGGGGCCGGTGGTTGGGAGGCGGGGATAGTGCTGGGCAGACTTATACGGTCTGTGCCAGAACCGGTGGTGGGAGACGGGGCTGGTGGTTGGGAGGCGGTGATAGTGCTGGGCAGACTTATACGGTCTGTGCCAGAGCCGGTGGTTGGGAGGCGGGGCTGGTGGTTGGGAGGCGGGGATAGTGCTGGGCAGACTTATACGGTCTGTGCCCTGAAGAGCACAGGTACAAATCAAAGTAGGGTATATATAAAAAGTAGCACATATGAGTTTGTCTTGTTGGGCAGACTGGTTGGACCGTGCAGGTCTTTTTCTGCCATCATCTACTATGAGACAACATATCAATAAATGAGGGGGGAGACAATAGAATGAAGATTATCCAATGCGCTCAGAGAATAAGTGGGTTTTTAGTTGTGATTTAGATTTGCTATAAGAGGTTTCAGTGGCGTTCCGACCCTAGCTGACACCCGGGGCAGATCGCCAACGCGCCCCCCCCCCCCCCCCCCCGGCGAAATGACACCTCTTCCCCCCCACCCCGGTGAAATGACACCCCCCCCCCGGGTGCACACCGCTGGTGGGGGGTGCCGCGGCGCGCGCCTGCTGCCCTGTCTCAGTCCAAGTTCGCAATTCGCATGTGTTCACTGCTCCCTCTGAGTCTGCCCCGGAACAGGAAGTAACCTGTTCCGGGGCAGACTCAGAGGGAGCAGTGAACACATGCGAATTGCGAACTCGGACTGAGACAGGGCAACAGGCGCGCGCTGCGGAACCCCACCCCCCCCCACAAGCGGCGTGCACCCGGGGCGGACCGCCCCCACCTCCCCCCCTTGGTACGCCACTGAGAGGTTTCTATGCAGAGAAGGGGTGGGAGGTCATTCCAGAGAGTGGGACCAACAAAGCTGAAAGATGATTCCTGAGAAATTGTTAGACAAAAGGAAAGGAGGGAAGGTACAACTAAAGTTTGCAGTGGAAGAACTTAATATGTGCAGAGACCGGCAGCCGGTGTTCCAAGCAAAGTAGTGATTTGATGTGATCAAAAAAGTGAGCCAAATGCAAAAGTTTAACTGCAATCAATTGAATGAGCTGAAGGCGCTTGATGTATAGAGGGAGACCAGCATGAAGTGAATTGCAGTAATCTCAAATAGTAGCAACAGTGGAGGAGTGGCCTAGTGGTTAGGGTGGTGGACTTTGGTCCTGGGGAACTGAGGAACTGAGTTTGATTCCCACTTCAGGCACAGGCAGCTCCTTGTGACTCTGGGCAAGTCACTTAACCCTCCATTGCCCCATGTAAGCCGCATTGAGCCTGCCATGAGTGGGAAAGCGCAGGGTACAAATGTAACAAAAATAAAATAGATACTATTGGAGATTCTACATGGAATGTTGCTACTATTGGAGATTCTACATGGAATGTTGCTACTATTGGAGATTCTACATGGAATGTTACTACTATTGGAGGTTCTACATGGAATGTTGCTACTATTGGAGATTCTACATGGAATGTTGCTATTCCACTAGCAACATTCCATGTAGAAGGCTGCGCAGGCTTCTGTTTCTGTGAGTCTGACGTCCTGCACGTATGTGCAGGACCTCAGACTCGCAGAAGCCTGCACGGCCACATTGGTGATCTGCAAGGGCCGACTTCTACATGGAATGTTGCTAGTGGAATAGCAACGTTCCATGTAGAATCTCAAACAGTAGCAACAGTGGAGGAGTGGCCTAGTGGTTAGGGTGGTGGACTTTGGTCCTGGGGAACTGAGTTCGATTCCCACTTCAGGCACAGGCAGCTCCTTGTGACTCTGGGCAAGTCACTTAACCCTCCATTGCCCCATGTAAGCCGCATTGAGCCTGCCATGAGTGGGAAAGCGCAGGGTACAAATGTAACAAAAATAAAATAGATACTATTGGAGATTCTACATGGAATGTTGCTACTATTGGAGATTCTACATGGAATGTTGCTATTCCACTAGCAACATTCCATGTAGAAGGCTGTGCAGGCTTCTGTTTCTGTGAGTCTGACATCCTGCACATATGTGCAGGACGTCAGACTCACAGAAGCAGAAGCCTGCGCGGCCACATTGGTGATCTGCAAGGGCCGACTTCTACATGGAATGTTGCTAGTGGACGTTCCATGTAGAATCTCAAATAGTAGCAACAGTGGAGGAGTGGCCTAGTGGTTAGTGTGGTGGACTTTGGTCCTGGAGAACTGAGGAACTGAGTTCAATTCCCAGCACAGGCAGCTCCTTGTGACTCTGGGCAAGTCACTTAACCCTCCATTGCCCCATGTAAGCCGCATTGAGCCTGCCATGAGTGGGAAAGCGCGGGGTACAAATGTAACAAAACAAAAAAAAAAATACGAAGCTGTGGATTTTCATGGAGTCAGAGAAGGTGAGGGGGTGGTTGTTGATCAAAGGAGTTGGCAGAAGGTGGCGATCCTGGATTAGAGAAAACAACGGCTTCACATTAAGAAGGGATCTGTACTGCGTGCGCTGCTTTTTAACATATGTATAAATGATCTAGAAATGGGAATAACTAATGAGTTAACTAAATTTGCCAATGACACAAAGTTTTTGAAATGTTTAGTCTCAATAATTTGTTAGCCACATTGAACCTGATCTATTGGGATAATGTGGGATACAGATGAAAGAGAGCAAGGCTTTTGCAGGTGCGCTGAAAAATGGACCTGCACGCGTCCAATACACGTGTCCAGGGCAGTGCCAACATGGTAAGCGCTGCAGGGGGGTGCCTGCCTTCAAGGGCGCCGCGTCGTCGTGTTGTATTTTTTTTTTTAAACCTTACTCCTCCGCTCCCCTCCATCCCCGGCGCTTTAAATTTACCTCACTTCGCCTCCGACGTCTGCGCAGTGTCAGTGAAAGCGCTGCCTGTCTGATGTCTCTCCACCAGCCCAGCCTTCCCTTCACTCGTTCGTTCCCTCTGTGTCCCGCCCTCAAGGAAATGACGTCAGAAGAAGGCGGGACACAGAGGGAACGAACGAGCAAAGGGAAGGCTGGGCTGGTGGAGAGACGTCAGACAGGCAGTGCTTTCACTGACGCTGTGCAGACGTCGGAGGGAGGTAAATTTAAAAGTCCGGGGGGGGGGGGGCGCACACACGCCAATTGATAGTCTGAGGGGCGCCAACTGATGTTCTGCAGGGGGCGCCAGAGACCCTAGGCACGGCCTTGCACGCGTCTACATCAGTGCAGGCCATTTTTCCAGCGCAACTTAGCAAAAGGGCCCCTTAGTGCTTTTTTTCCTGCTTCCCTATTTCATTTATTCTCTTTTGGTTCTGAGCTGTAAACCACCTTGCTGCAAAGAGTGGTCAAGCAAATGTAAATAAATGAAAAAAATGAAATAAAATACAATTTAATCTAAGTATGTGCTTTCATCTTCATGAATTTGTTTTAATATAAAAGCAAAATGCAAAAAAATGCCTTTAGGATATTTTTGAAACTGAAATCCTATATAATAAAACTGACCCTCAACGTTCTGAGGACACTGATGTCAGTGTCACTTCCTGCGGGCACTTCCTTCAGGTTCGAAGGGTTCGTGGTGGTGAAGCCACCGAAATCACTGTTTCTGGGCCCCGCCCTTGCGTCAAACATGATGACGTCGGAGGGCGGAGCAATGGCGTCAAAGATCGAGGGCGGAGCAATGGCGTCAGTGGACGAAGGTGGCGTGCGTTGATGAGGTGCGGAGCAATGGCGGTCAGTGGCTTCACAATGCCGAAGGGGTGGGTAGGGAGTGGGGGTTCGGGAGGAAAACCTTGCTAGCGCCCGTTTCATTTCCTCCAGAAACGGGCATGTTTTACTAGTGTGATATAATCAGCTCCCTTAGAGATTAAGTAAATTGTGGAGATTATACAAGAGTCTTCACATCTAAAGAAGAGGTCTATGTGGTCAGAAAATCTCATGTACTACATCACCTTCTTTTTCTTAGCTCTTTCAAAGATCTCACAGCCTACAAAGACTCCAGTTTTCTCCAAGACCAACACACAGAGTTCCTAGAACTGGACTAGCTTTGGGTTGGTCGTGTTCGGGTCACACCGACTGGCTGCGAATATGCATTTTTGCTGCCTTAGAACGTCTGGGAAGCTCTTGGGACTCTGCTTCCCAAGTAAACAGAAGCATTGATGGAGGATCTTTGTAAAGGTTGTATGCTACTGAAGGACCAATGGATTTTCTAAGGAAGTGTTTTGACTTGATGAAGGGCGTGAAACTCTGAAAAGATTCTCCTAAATAAAAAAGGTGCCACAATATTTTTGTTGTTACATAGTAACATAGTAGATGACGGCAGAAAAAGACCTGCATGGTCCATCCAGTCTGCCCAACAAGATAAACTCATATGTGTATACCTTACTTTGATTTGTACCTGCCTTTTTCAGGGCACAGACCGTACAAGTCTGCCCAGCAGTATTTCCCGCCTCCCAACCACCAGTCCCGCCTCCCATCACCGGCTCTGGTACGGACCGTATAAGTCTGCCCTCCACTATCCTCGCCTCCCAACCACCAACCTCTCTTCCCCCACCTGCTCCGCCACCCAATTTCAGCTAAGCTTCTGAGGATCCATTCCTACTGCACAGGATTCCTTTATGCATATCCCACGCATGTTTGAATTCCGTTACCGTTTTCATCTCCACCACCTCCCGCGGGAGGGCATTCCAAGCATCCACCACAAGTTAGTTGTTGACTAACTTCTTGTATTCACATGGCCTAATATGGCAACTGCCAAACAGCTTTCTGCCAAAGTCAAAAGCTGTGGAAAAGTCAGGTGGTGTTTGCACCCATTCGTTATTGACAGAATGACAGGATGGGATAGAGAACAGTCTATCATTCGGATACAGAAGAGAACTAAAGTCTTTACAACACTGCTTGGTCAACTCCTTTGCAGTAGGCTGTCAATGATAAAAGGAATACAACAGATGCTGTCAGTATGTTTAAAATTCACAGCGCATTATCGATGAAGCTTTGAATTCAGATAAGTCTGCACTTGTTGACTTTTATTTTCCAACGCTTCAACCTTGTATAAAGAATCAGTGTATGCTCACCTAATTGGGGTTACTCTCATGGGGGTGGCAGTTTTCACCCGGCGAGTTGAGGTTCCTAATTATCCTATATAATAACTAGCAGTTGAGCCTGTTAAAACGGGCTAGTATGGGGTTTTGGCAAGGCCCCCCTCCCCTCACCGCTGGCCCCCACCGGAGTCGCCGCCACCACCCCTGCACCCGGCCTGGGCCCTCTCTTCGGTATTGAACTTACATCGGCGAAACGCAGGCAGCACGCAGATCAGTTGAGCTCCCATTGGCCTTCCTTCTCTGCCTGTGTCCCGCCCTCGTGTGACGTAACGTCGGCGAGGGCGGGACACAGGCAGGGAAGAAAGGGCGACTGGAGCTCAGCTGTTCTGCGTGCTGCGTTTCGCCGATGTAAGTTCAATACCAAAGAGAGTGCTCGGGCCGGGTGGAGGGGGGGAGCGGTAACGAAGTCGGCGGCTTCGCACAGTTTCCAATCCCTCTCTGTCCCGCCCCCGTCATCACGTATTGACGCGGGGGAGGGACAGAGAGGGAAGTCTCTACTGCGCATTTGCAAGTGAGTACAGTCACTCGCCATTTATATGTTTGACTAGCCGTTATGCCCATTAAACGGGTGAGATTTCCAGCTACCCTCCTCGCCAGGTCGCCCGCGTCCCTGCCTCCCCCCCCCGAGGTCACCGCTACCGTCCCCCCCCCCCCGGAGTCGCCGCCTCTCCACCCGGCCCCTCTCTTCGCGATTCAACTTACAGTGCCGAAACCGCAGCAGGCAGATAAGCTGAGCTGCCGTCGGCCTTCCTTCTCTGCCTGTGTCCTGCCCTCGTGTGATGTAACGTCGGCGAGGGCGGGACAGAGACAGGGAAGGAAGGCCGATGGCAGCTCAGCTGATCTGCCTGCTGTGTTTTCGGCGCTGCAAGTTGAATTGCGAAGAGAGGGCCCGGGCCAGGCGGGTGGAGGGGGGGGGGCAGCAGCGACCTCGGCGGTTCCCTCCCTCTCCTTCGCGCAGTTTCCCTCTCTGTCCCGCCCCGTCATCACGTATTGACGCGGGGGCGAAACAGAGAGGGAAAGTCTCTACTGCGCATTTGCGGGTGAGTACGGTCACTCGCAATTTATATGTTCGATTCTCACCTCCAACATTCTGACTTGCCTGGGACCGTGGCTCATTCCGAATTGGTCTGCTAGGCTCTGTAGATCAGGCTGACATCACCGTAGCCATTATGATGTCAACTTCAGAACCCAGGAGAAAAGAAAAACAAAACATGCCTCACAGCTGATCCATGTCCAGAGGAGGGTCGCTAGACATGGGTGGCTGCAGGGGGAGAGGAGGGTCACTGGACATGGGTGGCTGCAGGGGAGCCGAGGAAAACCTTGCTAGCGCCAGTTTCATGTGTGTCAGAAATGGGCCTTTTTTTACTAGTTTGTAATGTTTACTGAATCAACACACATACTTCATATTTAATTACTTTACGTCACTTTATGGCAGTGGTTATAGTTTCATACACAAAAATAGAGGAATGCATGAGAGTACAGCATGATGTATAGAGCTATATAGTGAGCCACATTATAGCGTCATGTCTCACTGATTTAAACGCTCGGCTGTGGCTGCAGCCTAAACTGAACTCTCCAGGCTCTTGCCAAAACAATTTTAAAGATATAATATACAACTTTTCAACCAGACTAGTGTTTCTTCAATACACATTGTTTTGTTATTATAGAGATTGACTCTTTTTGAGATTTTGATTATTTGTCTCTCTCGGTGGATTTTCAATTAGTTAATCGATTGTACAGTACTTACGGCTGGGGATTGTTCAGACGTTCATACGTTAGCAAATACTGGTCTCTGCAGCTCGTCAAATCTTCCACCTCCCACAAACAAACCATCTCTCGGTCATAATCATTGTAGCACTCCAGGTTCTTAACCTGACCATCTGTGGTTACTAAGCAGAAATGAAAACAAATGAAGAAAAATACAGTGTATCAGAGGCCATCTGCACAATTACAAAGAGAAAGGGAAGTTACAATGATGTGAGCGTGCAAAAGCTTTTCTGTCAACAAGCAGGACTCAGGCAGGCATACAAGTGGATGACATCATCAGACGGTGCCAGGACAGAACTGCTTTCCCAGAGCAGTCCCTGTATGCTGGAGTCCCCTCAAATCCTCAGTTTTGTTTTTTTCGCTCAGCAAAAGATTTTCAGACAGCACCAATTATGGCCCTATATGGCCTATCATCTTCTACAGAATACTAGTGGAACAGGTTAAATATGCACCTATACTTCTCGTGTCTAAATTGTTAACACTTACATAAATTATAGTATTCTAATCATTTATATGTGTAACTGTGTGCCCCACCTACACTTCACTCAAACTCTGTCCATTTGTTCTCTCATCATCAAACTACCCACCAATGCCTTTAGGCAATTTTTTTATAGACCAGTGCGTAGCCAAAATATTGGCATTTATGTGGGTATGAGCACACGTATGCACATGGGGGGCAATTCTAGAACTTGGTGTCTTAAGTTAGGCACCTTGATGTCAGGTGCTGGCCACAAATTTTATAACGGAATGTTGACGCCAACATTCCATTGTAGAATCCTAGTGTTGGGTCAGCATTGATGCACCTACATTATGGCTGTCATAAGTTGGCGTGCCTAAGAGCACCATGTAATGCATGCCTCTTATAGCTTTCTATAAGGTACATGCAGAAGTAGACGACATGGCCATGGCCCGCTCATGCTCCATCCACGTGTATGTCCCCTTGCATCCCCTTATAGATTAGTGTGCTTGTGCATAAAATGCCAATTAAAGCATCAGGTACGCACGTAAGGTGTGTGTAGCTGAATTCTCCCAGTCAAAGAATTGGCCTTATGTAATGTCAAGTCACGTACATGTGTACTCAATAGAAATTCCTTTAAGAATTGCCTCCTATCGTTAGAAGACTCTTTTCCAACCATTGTTAGAGTTTACTATCTGCCGAAGAAAAAGAAGTCTATAGATAATTAGACTTTTATGACAACTGATTCTTTGGAACAATCTTCTATTCTTGACGCTGATTTAGCTACATTAGTTGTGATTTTGGTTAACAGTGCTCAAAAGGACAACTTGTCGGAAAACTTTTTTTTTTTTTTTAATAGAAATAATTTTTTTAAAGGGAGGAAGAGATATATATGTCTTTGCTGATATCTCATGGGAGACCTGGAAGAAAAGGCATCAGTTGTTACTGATGCACTCAGCAAGCCTCATTTCATCTACAATCTTACGTAATGTATTGCAAGACATCAGGAGTGAAATAGGTTTTTTTGGGAACTTCCCATTTATCATCTTTTCTGGCAACCAGGGTAGTTTCTGGTATGAGCTCAGGCAATTGCTGTGGGGTGACGTGCAAGAGTATGCTTGAAACTTCGGGTATTAAGATAAATCTACCATATTGCCAAGTGTAATTTCCTTTAATTTTCCTCCGATTTCTGATATTGGGACCCTCCTTTTTAGTGGAGTTTATTTTTTTCCTATTATTTCCTCTTTTATAGTGTTTGATTTTTCTTTTTTTTTTTTTCGGAAGCTTTGCTATACAAGGTGTATACTTTGCTTGAATTGTATGTTTCATTTTCTATAAATAAAAAAAATGTTAAAAAAGTAAAAAAGATGTTTATGTCTAAAGTCAATTAAATATTAACGTAGGGGTGAGATACCTGAATCAGTCAGATGAATGTCAGAAAATGATCACGATTTAAATCATCTGAGGAACGCAGAGAGAGCACAATACACAGAGACCGGCTATTCACTGGGCTAAGTGTTAAGTTCCTGTTCAGCCATTTTAGAGGTTTTGGGCTGATGATGAGGAAGTCCAACCCCTTATAGACTTTTTTATCAGTCATGGGGGTTTCTCGAGGCCTTTCCTCTTTAAAAGTACTTATTTATTTAATTGCATTTGTATCCCACATTATTCCACCTCTTTGCAGGCTCAATGTGGCTTACAATAAATCATTCTTGGTGGTGATAGATTAGAACGTAATCACTTATTGTTACATAGAGATGTTGAATAACGTATTAGAGTTTAAAGCAAGCAGATATTATAAAAATGGGTCTGAGTAAAGATGTGGGAGATGTATACATTTATAATTGTTATTCTATATGCAGTGGCGTAGCAAGGGGGGGGGGCGGGAGGGGCGCTCCCTGCCAGCTCCCCCCCCCCTCGGCGAATCGACACCCCCCCCCCACCAGCTCCCGCACCCTACCTTTAAAAAGAATATCGGGAGGCAAGGCGCAGCGCCTCGCGCCTGCCCTGCACGTAAAAGAAATGTGGACCGTCAGGTCTTCCCTCGCTCTATCTGTCCCGCCCTCCGCTGACGCAACTTCCTATTTCCGCAAGGTCGGGACAGAGCGAGGGAAGGCCCGACGGTCCACATTTCTTTTACGTGCAGGGCAGGCGCGAAGCGCTGCGCTTCCCAATATTCTTTTTAAAGGTAGGGTGCGGGAGCTGGGCGTCGGGGGGTGCAATGGCGAACCGCCCCGCCATGGGTGGCAGCCCCCCCTGCTACGCCACTGTCTATATGGTATGCCTTTTTAAAAACTTGTTATCTAATAACTTGCAGTTTCAGTACCTTTATTATTTTCTGACATATGTCTAAAGTCAGATAGTAAACCAAACAAAAATGAATTTCACAAGCTAGGGTGACTGTACTGAATTATTTCTGAGGCCTTGCCAGGCTGATAGGTAGATAATCGGTTATCTCCCACTAAATATCCAGTTAGGCGCTGATGTGCTATTTAACCAGTCAGCGGCTGCTTCTGGTCAGTTAAATAGATTTGAATATCATGGAGGGGGGGGGGGGAGGGATATCTTATCCATTTAAGTTTAAGATCACAAGTTCAGTGGTCACCGAAAATCCACTTAAAAAGATATCCAGGTAACTTGTCCAATATCTTTAAATGGTGACTGCCCTGCAGACTGTTGTCCTCAGTGTATTGCATGTGTGTCGGGAGGGTGAAAGTGAGTAGTAATAATGATCTCAACTTTGTTTAGGGGTACTGTGTGTGTGTTTGTTTCAGAGTGATCGGTAGATAGTCATGGTCCAGGACACAGAGCAGGGCAGAAAAATACAGAAATATTTCCCATCATTTTGGGTGTCACAGGCTTGATAGAAAAGAGTTTCCAAACACACCTCGATAAGTTGCCTATACATGTTACAGACTCTAGAAGGAAGTTCTCTTTGGTACAATGCCAGTACTAAAGGGAGCATCAGCAAGAAATCAGATCGACTGACTCATACTCCACATGCCCTGTTTTTTTTTTTTTTTCCTTTGTACCCCGCGCTTTCCCACTCATGGCAGGCTCAATGCGGCTTACATGGGGCAATGGAGGGTTAAATGACTTGCCCAGAGTCACAAGGAGCTGCCTGTGCCTGAAGTGGGAATCGAACTCAGTTCCCAGGACCAAAGTCCTCCACCCTAACTGAGGCAGCCATAGGCATAATTATATATATAAGAAATCATATTAAGTGTTAATTCTGGTTTAAAAATCCAGGGTTTAAAGGTGCTCAAATACTATTTTAACTTTCACTCTGCAAGTGAAGGAACAGACAAAAGAAAGAGAGCAGAAGGAACAGACAGAGGGAGAGACAGCAGAAGGAGAGAAGCAGCTGAGACAGAAGCCACAAAGACACAGAGAGCTGAGAAAGAGAAGAAGAGACTTAATGCTGATGTTCTACTTTGTTTGCTGGCAAATAAAGAAGATTTCTCTCTCATTTTGATGTGTGCTGTCTGACTCCTGAAGTACCACAAATTCATGCATCCATTCCTGCAACATAACCACTAGGCCACTCGTTTAGGAGTGAGGTTCATTCCTGTCATGGTACACACAAAACTAATACACCAAAATGAAGGATCTAGGAGGAATAGGTCAGGGGCATAGGTACGTAGGACCATGGGGGCATGGGCCCCCCGTAGATTTGGCCCTGGCCCCCCTGCCAACCCTCACCTGCCGCGTACCTTTGCAGGACGTCAGACTCACAGAAACAGAATCCTTGCACTACAGATCAGCAACGCGGCTGCGCCGGAGACCGGCACTAAAGAGGACTTTGGCTGGCGGGGGTTGGGGACCCCGCCAGCAAAGGTACCCGACAGTGGTGGGAAGGGGGGGTCACCGGCACCGCAGGGGGGACTAAAATGTGTCCCCTCACCTCGGGCTCTGGTCCCCCCTGGAATAGGTATTCACAATTCCAACAGTTATGTGAATTCCTCTAAACATATGGATATAGATAAAAATCTTCTATTAAAGTCATAAAGCCTCAGAATCTATATATATATAAAAGGCACCACTGAAGCCTCCAGCCGGAAGTGTGAAGCGCCAGAGATATCCGGTTTCCCCATGAGTGAAGGAAAACAGCACAGCAGGAAATCCCACGAAACTGTGAAGGACTCAGAGGGGGGAGGGGAGAGAGATGCCCTCTCTCTCTAACAAAAACACAGAACAGCAGGAAACAACACTGAAGGACTGGACTCGGAGGGGGGAGGGGGAGGGAGAGGGAGAGAGGGCAGAGGGCACGGACATACACACTCCCACATGCACACTCTGAAGAAAACCTTGCTAGCCCCCGTTTCATTTGCATCAGAAACGGGTTTTTTTTTACTAGTATTATATATATATATATATATATATATATATATATATACACACACACACATAAGGAAGAAAAACCCTCAACAGACTCTTAGAATCATGGAGTTCTTGCTGTTAACATTTGCTGGAAAAAAACCTCCTATGCAACAAAAATATTTGAAAGCAAGACTAATATCAAACGTGAAAACTGTACTCAAACACTTCAATGTGCTGAAATTCCTCCTGCAATTACTCCATGGTCGATGGTGGCCAGCGTTTTGACTACATGCCTCAGGATCTGTGGAAAATAGCCTTTACACTCCAGATACTCGGCTGCGAGTCTGTTGAGGTTTTTTTTTTTCCTCCTTATGCAAATATATTCTGAGGCTTTATGTCTTTAATAGAAGATTTTTATGTGCAAAACTAACCCATCTGGAGAAATTGCTCCCAGGGAACCCTACCTTCTGCACATCAGCAGTGGTACCTTTCAAAGGATCAGAAAAAACAGGTGAAGGCGTGGGACCTCAGGGCGGGGCACTGCTACTGACCTATGGAACTAGTCGGTTGCGTGGACTTTTAAAATAGTTCTTGTTATATAAGCTGGGAAGAGGGGGAAGGGAGAGAGATACACTTTTATTTAAATGAACCAGTGCAATAAAAATGGGAAAGGCTTCTGTGCATAATTTTCTGCGACTGCCAATGCTACAAGGAATTATGAGCAACCTGCGTGTGAACACTCGTGCTGACATCAGCACACAGCTCATTTAAACCCCGTGGTAATAAAGACATGACCTATTAAATCCAGATGCAAATAAATGCACAAGGGAAAGGGAATTGATATACTGCCTTTCTGTAATTTTTGCAACTACATTCAAAGCAGTTTACATAGTATATACAGGTACTTATTTGTACCTGGGGCAATGGAGGGTTAAGGGACTTGCCCAGAGTCACAAGGAGCTGCAGTGGGAATTGAACCCAGTTCCCCAGGAGCAGAGTCCACTGCACTAACCACTAGGCTACTCTTACACCAGCAACAATCAATATAGAATCTCAAATAGTAACAACATTCCATGCAACATAGTAACATAGTAGATGACGGCAGAAAAAGACCTGCACGGTCCATCCAGTCTGCCCAACAAGATAATTCATTTGCTACTTTTTGTGTATACCCTACTTTGATTTGTACCTGTGCTCTTCAGGGCACAGACCATATAAGTCTGCCCAGCACTATCCCCGCCTCCCAACCACCAGCCCCGCCTCCCAACCACCGGCTCTGGCACAGACCGTATAAGTCTGCCCAGCACTATCCCCGCCTCCCAACCACCAGCCCTGCCTCCCGATCTTGACTAAGCTCCTGAGGACCCCAAAGAGTAGCAACATTCCATGTAGAATCTCTTATCACCTCTCGCTTAGACTATTGCAACTTGCTTCTCACAGGTCTCCCACTAAGCCATCTCTCTCCTCTTCAATCTGTTCAAAATTCTGCCGCACGACTTATATTCCGCCAGTGTCGCTATGCTCATATTAGCCCTCTCCTCAAGTCACTTCACTGGCTCCCTATCCGTTTCCACATACAGTTCAAACTCCTCTTATTGACTTATAAGTGCATTCACTCTGCAGCTCCTCAGTACCGCTCCACTCTCATCTCTCCCTACATTCCTCCCCAGGAACTCCATTCACTGGGTAAATCTCTCTTATCTGCTCCCTTCTCCTACACTGCTAACTCCAGACCCTTTTATCTTGCTGCACCATATGCCTGGAATAGACTTCCTGAGCCGGTACGTCAAGCTCCATCTCTGGCCATCTTCAAATCTAAGCTAAAAAACCCACCTTTTTGATGCTGCTTTTAACTCTTAACCCTTATTCACTTGTTCAGAACCCTTATTTTATCATCCTCACTTTAATATTCCCTTATCTCTTGTTTGTCCTGTTTGTCTGACCTAATTAGATTGTAAGCTCTGTCGAGCAGGGACTGTCTCTTCATGTTCAAGTGTACAGCGCTGCGTACATCTAGTAGCGCTATAGAAATGATTAGTAGGGGACTTGATATACTGCCTTTCTGTGGTTTTTGCAACTACATTCAAAGCAGTTTACATCGTATATACAGGTACTTATTTGTACCTGGGGCATGGGAGGGTGAAAAAGTGACTTGCCCAAGGTCACAAGGAGCTGAAGTGGGAATTGAACCCAGTTCCCCAGGATCAAAGTCCACTGCACTAACCACTAGGCTACTCCTCCACTAGCAACATTCCATGTAGATTCTACAAATAGGGAAAGGAAAATGGGACTTGATATACCACCTTTCTGAGGTTTTTGCAACTACATTCAAAGCAGTTTACATATATTCAGGTACTTATTTTGTACCAGGGGCAATGGAGGGTTAAGTAGCTTGCCCAGTATCACAAGGAGCTGTAGTGGGAATCAAACCCAGTTCCCCAGGATTAAAGTCCCCTGCACTAACAACTAGACTACTCCTCAACAGACCTAGTTCCTTGTTCTATAACAGGGCATCATTTGTATAGAATACCAGCACATAATAATGCCCAGTAGACCATGTGGGTGTGAGCTGTGGGCTCAGAGGTACATTCTATAATGTGAAGTATACAACTGCCTTAGCACAGAAACGTAAGTGAGGGTACAAGTGGGCGGAGCATGGGCGATACATTGGTTTGTCTCTCACATGCAGGCTCACTTTAAATTGCTAACTTTGATTTTCAAGGGCCCTTTTACTAAGCCGCGTAGGTGCCTACACGCACTCAACGCGCGCCAATCTGGAACTACCACCTGGCTATCACATGGCCCGGGCGGTAATTTAATTTTTTTTATGAGTGTCCCCCTATGCGCGCCAGAAAATACTTTATTTTCTGGCTTGTGGTGCTACCAGGTGGTAAAATGCATTCTATGCATTTAGACCATTACTGCCCGGTTAATGCGTGACCTTACCGCTAAGTCAATGGGTGGGTGGTAAGGTGTCAGACCCAAAATGGACATGCGCCAATTTTAAATTTTGCCACATATACATTTCCGGTCAAAATTTTAAGAAGGCATTTTACAGGTGCGCTGAAAAATGATTCTGCACGCGGCCAAGACACGCAACTACACTACCAAGGCCATTTTTCAGCGCACCTTAGTAAATGGATCCCTCAGAGTTTTATATTTTCAGAAAACGGATTATTTGAAGGAGAAATTGATTTCCTATATACCCACTACAAACTGGAGAAAACATTTATGGAATCCGTTGTCAGCGAATGTGGTAAAAGTAGTTCGCTTAGCAGGGTTTAAAAAAAGGTTTGGCTAATTTCCTAAAAGAAAGGACCATAATTAAGACAGACTTGAGAAAATCCATTGCTTATTTCTAAGATAAGCAGCATAAAATTTGTTTTACTGTTCTGAGATCTTGCCAGGTACCTGTGAGCTGGATTGGTCACTGTTGGGAACAGGATACTGGACTTGATGGACCTTAGTATAAAACGCTTATGTTCTTACCACACCTTAAGTTTTGCGGTTAAGATTTGGTAAGTGTAAAAAGCTTACCACAGTTTAGCAAAAGGGTCCAATAGGCACCCAGGTGCTTTTAGAAAATAATGCCCCTCTTTACTAAGCAGCATTAAAGGTGCGCTAGCGTTTTTAGCGTGTACTAACCATTAGCGTGCACTAACTGTGTAGGCACCCATACTATTCCTATGGACGCCTACACAGTTAGCACTAGAAACACTAACACACCTTAGTAAACGTACCCCTAAGTGACAAACAAGTACATGCTAGACCTCTCAGTCTATAATAAAATGACTCGACATGTTGAAGTGTCATCAGACCTTACCCAGCTGAAATCCACAGGAAAGAAGCAGCAGCCAAAACAGACTCATCCTAGCAGGCTGACCTCTGCCCTTCAGATGATCCACCAGTCACGTTGTTCTTGTTGCAAGAGGAGATGTTAACTACCTCAAAAGACAAAAACAAAAAACAAACAACTTTAATGTCAATGAACACAGCTTTAGATAACCTAACCAATAGTTTACTTTAACAATTAAATTATTTTACACTGAGCCAGAATTGCACCCTGTGAGACACCCCCCAGCATCCCACCCCAACCACTGCACCGCAGCCACCACAGGGGAGACAATGGAGACGTGGGAAGAGTGGCCTAGTGGTTAGAGCACCGGTCTTGCAATCCAGAGGTGGCCGGTTCAAATCCTGCTGCTGCTCCTTGTGATCTTGGGCACCTCACCTAACCCTCCATTGCCTCAGGTACAAACTTAGATTGTGAGCCCTCCTGGGACAGAGAAATATCCAGTGTACCTGAATGTAACTCACCTTGAGCTACTACTGAAAAAGGTGTGAGCAAAATCTAAATAAATAAAATAAATGGATGGATGGATGGGATGCGGATTTTGCACCATCTCCCTTGCACAGCACCCACACAGCCCTCAGGATGGGCCTGATATTAAATGCATTAAAGCAGAGGGCTCTCCACTAAGTCCACGGGCACACCAAGCCAGTCAGGTTTTCAAGATATCCACAATGAATATGCATGAGATAGATTTACAAACCATGGAGACAGTGCATGCAAATGTAACTCATGCATATTCATTACGGGTATCCTGAAAACCTACTGGCTGGGTGTGTTCCAAGGACTGTATCGAGAACCCCTGCATTATAGTGACTGGAAGGCACAGTGTACACGAGGGACAGATTAAAGCTTACACTGGATTAATCCACCCTTTGCTTTTTGGTGATAAATTTATTCAAGAGGAAAAGATCACGGTAAGGAAGCTCTGGAAGGTAAGATGTTACATACGGAAAATTTTCTTCATACAAAAGGCGATAAATGAATGTAACAGACCCCCCCCCCCCCCCCCCCCCCCCCCCCCCCAAGCAGAGATCAGGGAATTGAAAAAGCAGAGTCCCTAGTGGTGGTGCAGGGAGTGAAGTTAGGTTTTATTTTATTTTTTTTACATGTGTATCCCACATTTTCCCACCTATTTGTAGGCTCAATGTGGCTTACATAGTACCGGAGAGGCCTTTGCAGGCTCCGGTGTGAACAAATACAGGGTGATGTTCTGGTAAGATCAAGTTCATGTGGCACAGCCACATTAGGGAATCGGAGAACGGAAGAGTTGTGTTATGTCCATTACGTGCTTTAGTTTGGTTGTGTTGCAGAGATTAGGCATTTAACTGTGGGGTATGCCTTTTTAAACAGGTTAGTTTTTAGTGCTTTCCGGAAGTTTAGGTGGTCGTATGTTATTTTCAAGGCTTTCGGTAATGCGTTCCACAGTTGTGTGCTTATGCAGGAAAAACGAGATGCGTAAGTTGATTTGTATTTAAGTTCTTTGCAGCTTGGGTAGTGCAGATTTAGATAGCAATTAGAAATACATCCGAATCACCTAAGTCGATCAAGTCTGTCATGTAACTCGGGGCTTCTCCATAGATGATTTTGTGAACCAGGTTGGGAGATCAAAATAGTTTTGCCACAAATACAGAGAATGAACAGCCTAGAAGATCTGCTAACAGGATCTGGGCCCCTTGTACTAAGCTGCGTAACGGTCTATGCACACCCAACGTGCACCAAAATGAACTCACCGTGCCTCTTGGGTTAACTTCATTTTTGGCATGCGTCCGCTGAGCGCGTCTGAAAAAAAAAAAAAATTTTATTAGCGGACGCACGCCAAGTGGCACCTGATGCGTGTAGGTCGTTACCATGCAGATTCTTTACCGCTAGGGCTACGGCTGGCGGTAAGGTCAGACACCCAAAATGGACGCACGGCAATTTTGATTTTGCCGCACGTCCGCTTTCGGAAGAAAATTTTAAAAAGGCATGTTTGGGACGTGCGCCGAAAAATATTTCTGCGCGCGCCCAAAACCTGCACCTACACTACCGCAAGCCACTTTTTACCGCGGCTTTAGTAAAAGGACCCCTCTGTTTTTATCAATCTTTCGCACGGAACATCCCATTTTCTACCCATGCTTAGATACATTATCGTTCTTTGAAAGAGAAAGATGCTTTTCCACAATGTGAAGACAGCATCCCCCAGTTTCATTTTATTTGAGGCCCAGCAGTTTCTCTCAGAGGAAATGTCTCCAAACAGGTTATTTCTGTGCCAAATCATTGCTCTACTGCATGTTTATAAGATCCATTGTACCTGTAATCAATTATGCATACGTCAAAGAAAGCAAGCTCTGAACTAGATTGATAGAGCATAAGTATTGCATCACAGTGGCAAAATTATCGGCACCCATGGTAAAAACCACTGAATAGAACATCAGCAATTTAGTGATTTAAAGTGTATGGCGATTGATCAGGTGACTGAAATGTAGAGGGGACATTACCAAACGATGGCGACAATGTGAACAATGATGGATTTATAAACTTCAAACGGTGTATCCGCGGGGCTTAATAGCCCTTTGGAACGGGACACATTCTTCTAATTCAGGAGTGCGTGTCCCTTTAAGCTTTTCTGGTATGCTGATCGGCGACGCTGTGATGGCGTCTTTAAGTTGACTCGTCACCCGTCTTGAGTCTACAAATCTTGTTGCAAATCTGTTCCTCCTCCTGAAGCAGCTTTTGCGAAACAAGGGGGCCCTTTGTCAGGGTATTGAATTTGAGCCTCGGAGACACGAGACAATGCTTCACGTTTTTTTTTCAAAGACTGAGCAGAGTAAGCAGTGGAGCAGCGTTGTGCTGCAAAACTAAGTATTTTATTGTCCTACTAGTAAAAAAAGGCCCGTTTCTGGAGCCAATGAAAAGGGCGCTAGCAAGGCTTTCCTCTGGCCCCCCCCACCCAACTCACCTTCGTCGTCAGTGACGCCATTGCGCCGCCGTCGATGTGAGTGAATTGCTCCGCCCTCAACGTCATAACGTTTGACGCGAGGGCGGGGCCCCGAGACTGTGTTTTTCTTGGCTTCAGAGCTTCGAACTTACGAACCTTGGCTTCAGTGACGTCAGACAATAGAACGTTGAGGGCGAGTTTTATATTTATAGATGTTGCCTCTGTTCTATGGAACTGACACATTTAAGACTTGAATAGAAAAGAGTTTAGTAGACACTGTGGCTTTTAATTTGGATTTATAGACTTTTAGGATTTCACTGTTTTTTTCAATGGTGTCCTCCCCCCCCCCCCCCCCCCAAGAAAGGAGAGTGGTTTTGCACCATTGTTTTTTTCAGGCAGGCAGAAGCTAACGATAGATAACTCTGCTGAGGTTTGTTAAAAAGTGGACTTCCCTCAGGGTGGTAGAGGTTTCTGTTTAAATTGTAAAATAATCTTCAGCCAACTACCTTCTTTAATAGTAGTTAGAGCAAAGGTTAATAAACAGATTACGTTTGGTCAGTAGCGTACCAAGGGGGGGGGCAGTGGGGGCGGGTGCCGTGCGCCTGTCGGCTCTTTGTTTTCATGCTCCCTTTGCCCCGGAACAGGTTACTTCCTGTTCCGGGGCAGAGGGAGCATGAAAACGAAGAGCCGGCAGGCACGCGGCATCCCCCCCCCGCAGCGGCGTGCACCCGGAGGGGTTTCATTCGCCGGGGGGGGGGGGGGGGGGGGGCGCGCATCAGCGATCCGCCCCGGGTGGCAGCCCCCCTAGGAACGCCACTGAGTTTGGTTATTCTTGCACATACAGTGACAGTAATGAACCTCACTCCTAAGCCAGGGCATGTGGAGTATCATCTCAGTTTGCAGTGGCGTTCCTGGCCTGGATGGCACCCAAGGCGGAGCACCGATGCGCCCCCCCCCCCCCCACAAGATGACCCCCCCCCCCCCCCCCGGGTGCACGCCTGCTCCTCCGAGTTCGCTAAACTTCGTTTGATCGCTGCAGCTCCCTCTGCCCCGGAACAGGAAGTAACCTGTTCCGGGGCAGAGGGAGCTGCAGCGAACGAACGAAGTTTAGCGAATTCGGAGAAGCAGGCGCGCGCTGTGGCACCCCCCAGCGGCATGCACCTGGGGCAGACCGCCCTCACCGCCCCCCCCCCCCCTTGGTACGCCACTGTCAGTTTGTCAAACTTACTGCTAACACACACTGTAAAACTTGCATTGTGTCAAAGCGAGAGTTTCCTTTTGGAGTTCATAAGATGTTACATATACTGGCAATTTGTCCAGGTGGGAGATTCAAGTGACTACCCTTGTAAAAAAAAATGCTTTTGGCTTATAAATAAATAATTTAATATGAGTATGGAAACCAGGGGACACAAGATGAAGCTAGAATATGGTAGATTTAAAACAAATAGGAGAAAGTTTTTCTTTACTCAGCGTGTAGTTAGACTCTGGAACTCGTTGCCGGCGAATGTAGTGACAGCAGCTGGCCTTACGGAATTTAAAGGGGGTTTGGACAGATTCCTGAAGGAAAAGTCCATTGAACATTCATTAATTTTTTTTTTTTTTTTTTTTGGGGGGGGGGGGGGTTGCCGTGTTTTTGAAGCATGGATTGGCCACTGTCGGAGACAGGATGCTGGGCTTGATGTACTTATGAAATATTTTGTTCTAGAGAAATTTAGACACTTTGGATTTACTATTTTTAATCTGCCTTTGTCTAAGGCAGCTTACAAAATTACATACATAAAATCATGTAAACACATAAATAAAATCTTGTAAATATACACAATTATACTAAACAATAACATCCAGGCCATTTAGGTGATTCAAAGAAGTAGTATTAGCAACACTCAACGTGTTATTAAACTCTGGAATTCGTTGCCAGAGAATGTGGTAAAGGTGGTTAGCTTAGCAGAGTTTAAAAAAGGTTTGGACGGCTTCCTAAAGGAAAAGTCCATAGACCATTATTAAATTGGACTTGAGGAAAAGCCACTATTTCTGTGATAAGCAGCATACAAACAAAAAAGCAACACTGGGCCTTCAAGACAGACAACAGGAGTGTTTTATTAGTAAATGACCCGACATGGGCCGTGTTTCGGTGTAAAGCTACGCCTGCCTCAGGGGTCAGGGTTTGGGCATAAATTATGTGAAGTATATATGTATTCAATGCCTCCGAGATTAAACGGAGAGAATCTTTAAAGCCAAGAGAGCCTGTCACGACGGACAGCAGCGATTTAAAAGAAACCACCTGTTTTAGTCTCCTGTTTTGCAAAATTAAATCTCTTCTTTAGCATCTGACTTGTTTCTCCGATGTAGCAGCTTTCGTTGCATTTTTTTTACACTGAATGATATATACCACATTGGAAGATGAGCACCAGAAAGATTCCTTAATGTTGAATATTTTTCCTTTGTGAATGACCGTTAGGGACCTGTGAAATATTTTGGCATAGTTTGCAGCTGGATATATTGCAAGGATTTTATACGATAAGCAATTGGCAACCACTTTGAGTTTTTTTTTAAATATGCTGTGATATGATCAAACTTTGACAAACTAAACAGCGAACGCAACATCACAGCTGTGTGTTTACATTTACAGGAACTCCAGACAATAACACAGATTCAGGAAAAGTGGAGGTTGAATTTCCACAGACATACAACAGTTCTGACTTATTTCCAGTAAGTGTCAAACGATTCTTTGACAACCATCCAAACAAACGTCAAATATAGTCTGCAATTTACATACTACATCTGAAACAGAATCTGTTGCTGAGAAAAAAAATGGGATGTCTTCAGCGTATATGTGATAGGATACTTGTAAAGATATTAACAACTGACAAAGTGGGGCCAATATATATATTAAATAATATGGCAGATAAGGCCGAACCCTGTGGTACCCCTGTCTGCAGAGGCCAAAGCATCAAAGTGGCATCCCCAAGACACACCACCTGTTGTCTTTCACTAAAAAATAAATAAATAAAAAGATGCAAACCATGTCAATACCCTTTATTTTTCTTTATTTATTTGTAGCATTTGTATCCCACATTTTCCCAACAATTTGCAGGCTCAATGTGGCTTACATTTGCCGTAATGGCGATTGCCCATTTCCGGGTAACAGAATTACAAATGGTAATGTGTTAAGTTGCATGCATACATGGTAACACATATGTAATATAACATACGTGAACAGATCATGGTATAGATATATATCATGTGCATATATATGTTAAGGAAGAATAAATTATCCCACATGCATTTAGACAGTTCAGCATATCGTGATCCAGAAAGTCAAATACTGAGGAGATATCTAAAAAGGCAAAGACTTAATTTAGTCGCTGATCAAGATCTAATCTGACTTCTTCAATTGTGGCAGCAACAAGACAGCTGGGTGCTCTCCGGAACCCATATTGATGCTTATCCAAGATTACATTTCGTGACAGAAAATCATCTAGCTGTTCATAAACTGCTTGCTCTAATAGTAACATAGTAAATGACGACAGATAAAGACCTGTACGGTCCATCCAGTCTGCCCAACAAGATAAACTCATTTACATGGTATGTAATACTTTATATGTATACCCGAGTTTGATTTGTCCTTGCCATTCTCAGGGCACAGACTGTAGAAGTCTACTCAGCACTGTTCTTGTACTAAAAGTTCTGAAGATTCTGGAATCCTAAATAGTTACAAGATTCCGGAATCCCAATTAGTAGCAACATTCCATGCAGAACCACAAAGAGTAACATAGTAAATAATGGCAGATAAAGACCTGTACGGTCCATCCAGTCGCCCAGCAAGATAAACTCATTATACGTACTATGCGATACTTTATATGTATACCCGAGTTTGATTTGTCCTTGCCATTCTCTGGGCACAGACCATAGAAGTCTGCCCAGTACTGTTCTTGTACTAAGTTCTGAAGCTAACATCGAAGCCCCTTAAAATACACACTCCAGCCCATCCCTATTTATTCAGTCCCGATCAGGGCGTAGACCGTAGAAGTCTGCCCAGCTCCCATTTTGTCTCCCCAATTACCGGCGTCGCCACCCAAACTCCGCTAAGATTCCATGGAGAAACTCCCTTATATGGTGTATAGCCCCGCCCAGTGCATCCCAGGATACACTGGGCAGGGCTCACCATTCCTCCCCAATGATCTACAAACCCTAACGCCAGCGCAGATCTGGCATAAGGTTTGCCGCGGCCAGCGACCCAATCTTTGGTGCGCTGGCTGCTGATCATTGGGGGTGAATATGTTTAGTCCTGTTGCGTTCAGAGCCCTCGAGCGCGTTGTTTCACGCGCTTGAGGGCTCTGATCATGGGGCGTTAGCAAATGCTGGCACTAGTATGGCGCTAACAGCCTCTTGCACTGGCGTTTACTTCTGATCATCCCCCTGTTAGTGCAAGCTTTAATTCTGATTAAAATTGACTATTGTAATATATATTTGGGATGTATGAAACATCTAAATTAGAAAACTCTGCATGATTCAGAATATGGCCATTCGACTTATCTGTGGTTTAAAGAAATTTGACAGGAGTTTCTTGTTATTATGCCCTGCTCCACTGGTTACCAGTGGAAGCTTGGCTAAGTTTTAAAGCTTGCTGCTTTGTTTAAGCTTGTCCAAGGTTTTGCTCCAATTTAATCGATATCATTTGATTACATTACTAACATCTATCTACAATACTCCAAACTACTTATGTTTATCTTTGTCTTCTTCTAAAGGATTGTGTTTTAAACAGTGGCGTACTGAGGGCGGGGCGGTGGGAGCGGTCCGCTCTGGGTGCACGCTGCAAGGGGGTGCAGAGAGAAGTCACTTGTCTGTTGGCTTCGCCGGTTCCCTGCTCCCTCTGATGTTACTTCTTGTTCCTGGACAAGGAACCAGCAGAGCCAACAGCTGCGTGACCGCTCCCAGCACCCCAAGGAGGTAAGAGCAATGCGCCGCGCGGGGGGGGGGGGGGGGGGGTGGGGTGCAGCGGCGATCCACCCCAGGTGGCAGACAACCTAGGAATCCCACTGGTTTTAAGAAAATGTTTTCTAATTCTTTTGTTTATCAAGTTCCTAAAATCTGGAATGTGTTGCCAGCCTCTCATATGACTCTCTTCTTATACTTCCTTTTGTAAACTTCTTAAAGGCAGTCCTTTTCAGGAAACATGTACTTTCAGGTTAAAGTTGACTAATTGTTATATTATGATTAAGTCTCTTTTATAAGTTCTCATTTATGGTACTGGTTTCTATTGTTAGTGTAATCTGCTCCAAACTACTTTTCAGTGTGAGTGGAATAGAAGTCTTTGGTAATGTAATGTGTGCTTGGAAAATATTTTTAATAAGGCCTGTGGTACCCAAAACAATGGGAAATATTTCTGTATCTTTCTACCACATTTCCTTGGTCTCAGACTGAATTTCTTGGACCACAAATCACAGCAGTGGTCCTCAGTCACAAATCAGGCATCAGGGCTTCTCCAGGACTTTGCAATCATCAACCCTAAACTTGGCCAGTAAGTGAGTGGGTCTCCCTCCTACACAGCACCTCCAGCACCCTAGCCCGCCTGAGAGGAAAGAAGGCCTGACCTGGGAACTGAATCCAGATCCTCTGTATGGCAGCATAGAGCATTGCCAATGAGCTACCCTACTGATCCAACAGGGCTTTATATTTTTAGGAGGGACTTTTCTCTCATACCACTTCTTTATACAAAACTGCAGTCCTCCGCAGTTTTATTTTAGCTTAATTTGAACTTAAGTTCAATTCTGGTTTTAATCTGGAAGGCAGAATGTACAGAAAAGGAAGAAAATAATTAACATTGTAACCCAACTGTGAAACTGTAAGCCACTTTGAACCAAAACTTGTTTTTGGATAACAGTGGGATACAAGAATGAAAATAATAATAATAACAACAAGCCTATTGTATTGTTGCATGAGAAATAAAACATCGTATGCAAACATATGAGGAAAATCCAAGTGATTCCACCTAGTCATAAGGCCAAATGGTATTCACATGATCTAGCAAAATTGAAAACAAAGTGTCGGCGCTTAGAACATCGTTGGCGTCGGTTTCAAGACCCTTTTCACTGAACAGAGTGGAAGAACGATGTGAAAACATATAAATCTGCTATGTATAGAGCGAAAAAAATTACTTTTCTTCACTTGAAGAAGGTGCATCTTCCTCTTCAAAATAGTTTTTCGGTTTATTTAGGACATTAGTGCCAAACACCTTATCGGATGTTGATGAAGAATGTTTAAAGTTGACCCACTACAATGGCAAAAAATATGTGAAGGTAAAAAGCCTCAAAGAGCTCCAGGCCAGCCGGTCTATAGAGCTGAAAGCGATCAATATGATCTGTTCCTCATCATTGGCTGAAATAAAACCTTCCCTCGGAGGGAGGGGATTTGGATTTGGGGGAGGGGGAGAGACAGTGCTAGGGCTTGGGGTTCTAAAACGAAAAATGAAAAGCACCCATTTCAGTACAGCTCTGGTCTCCGGGCATTCTAATGGAGCAAAGGAGATGAGATATATGTAATAGAGCATTGCAAAGAATAAAGCATAGGGCTCCTGACGTTTTGAAGTGGGGTGTACTGACGTTATGCACAGCAATGATGACTTTCTGAATCGTTAAATTTTTGTACTCTGTTTGAGGTGTTTTTTTTTTCACTTAATAAAAACATTTAAAAAAAGAAATAAAACCTTCCCTAATGTTCAACGAAATATCGTTGTGGAACAAAATCGTCAGTACTAATGATACAACATCAAAACATACAAAACCCAGAAGCACACTTACTTAGGGTGTCAAACGCTGTCAAAAAACATATTGTCCATCTGCAACACAAAACACACTCAGCTCAAAAACTCCAGGATTAAGTACTTAGCTTGGATAAAGTCGCCTGGCCTGAAGTCATCTTTTCAACTCTAAACAATCCCCCAGACCAACGTTGGCCAGCATTTTGCTTTAGCTCAAATAAGCAATGCTACTTCAAGGTCCAGATAATTTGGGGGGGAGGGGGTGGGGGGAAAGACAGCAGACAACACTGCTTAGCTGGTGCATAGTGAATTCATCAAGTCATTATAACAAACATTCGATTTTTTTTAAGGCACCATATATAGCATCTCCCCCTTTGTGTCTTAAATTCAACCCTTTTCGGTTTTTGATTGTTAAACCGCTTTGAACCTCTGTTTAGAGACAGGGTTAGCGGTATACAAGAAAAAAACATCACATCACATCATACAAGTTGCATACCTTGCCTAACCTTTTTTGTTTTTCTTACATCAATGGTCAAACCAAAAGGCAAATTCAGGATCTCCTTGAAGAGCTCAGGGCAGCTTCAGGCTTGTGCCCCATGGACTAGTTTGTTCAGCAATGGAGTGAGAACTGTCGTTCATGATCTCACTAATCAGTTTTAAACTGACATGATTAGGACACTGAACTGTAAGAACATAAGCATTGCCATACTGGGACAGACCAAAAGGTCCATCAAGCTCAGTATCCCGTTTCCAACAGTGGCCAATCCAGGTCACAAGTACCTGGCAAAATCCCAGAACAGTAAAAAGAGATTTTATGCTGCTTATCCTAGAAATAAGTCCCACTATTTGAACTTTACTCTACCATTCGTTGGTTGTATATGGTGTATATTTTTGGTAGATTACCGCCATCACAATTTTGACAGTATCCTAGACATAAGCAGTGGATTTTCCAAAGTCCATCTTAATAATGGCTTATGGATTATTAGGAAATTATCCAAACCTTTTTTATACCCTGCTAAGCTAACTGCTTTTACCACATTCTCTGGCAACAAATTCCAGAGTTTAATTACTCGTTGGGGGAAGAAATGTGCTCTCCGATTCGTTTTAAATTTACTACTTAGTAGCTTCTTTGTGTGCCCCCTAGTCCTAGCATTTTTGGAAAGAGTAAACAAGCAATTCACGTCTACCTGTTCCACTCCACTCAGTATTTTATAGACCTCTATCATATCTCCCCTCAGCCGTCTCTTCTCCAAGCTGAAGAGCCCTAGCTGCTTTAGCCTTTCCTCATAGGGAAGTCGTCCCATTCCCTTTATCATTTTCGTCACCCTTCTCCGTATCTTTTCTAATTCCACTGTATCTTTTTTGAGATGAGGTGATCAGAACTGCACACAGTATTCGAGGTGCGGTCACACCGTGGAGCGATATAAAGGCATTATAACATTCTCAGTTTTGTTTTCCACTCCTTTCCTAACAATTCCTAACATTCTATTTGCTTTCTTAGCCGCCGCTGCACATTGAGCAGAGTATTTCAACGTATCATCAACGATGGCCCCTAGATCCTCTTCCTGGGCGATGCCTCCTAATGTGGAACCTTGCATCACGTAACTATGGTTTGGGTTCCTCTTTCCCACGTGCATCACTTTGCACTTGCTCACATTAAATGCCACCTGCCAGTCTCCCAGTCGCGTAAGGTCCTCTTGCAATTTTTCACAATCCTCTTGTGATTTAACAACTTTGAATAACTTTGTGTTATCAGCAATTTTATTTACCTCACTAGTTATTCCCATCTCCAGACCATTTATAAATATGTTTAAAAAACAGTGGTCCCAGCACAGACCCCTGGGGAACCCCACTATCTACCCTTCTCCATTGAGAATACTGACCATTTAACCCTATTCACTGTTTTTTCTATCTTTTTAACCTGTTTTTAATCCACAATAGTACATTACCTCCTATCCCATGACTTTCTACTTTCCTCAGGAGTCATTCATGAGATACTTTTCGGCTCATTTTCAAAACAGAAAAACAACATCTAAAAAAAAAAGTGGCATAAAATCTGCATTTGGACGTTTTTCTCACAAAATCAGTATTTTCGAAACCTATTTTTAGACATTTTTCTATGAAGTCCGTCATAAGTGCATCCAAATCTCAAGAGGGGCGTGTTCAGGCCAGGACTTGGGAGTTCCTAAGACTTAAGACATTTTTCAGCCACAATGGAATAAAACAAAAATCATTCAGGACTAAAACTTAAAGCGATTTGTGCTAGACCTGTTTTTATAACGAATAAGGCACAAAAATGTGACCTAAATACACAGATGACCACTGGAGGGAATCAGGGATGACCTCTCCTTACTCCCCTAGTGGTCACTTACCCCCTCCCACCCCCCCCCCCCCCCCCAAAAAATGTGATGAAAAACTTTACTTGCCAGACTCTATGCCAACCTCGGATGTTATACTCAGGTCCATTGGAACAGAATGCAGGTCCCTGGAGTAGTCTAGTGTTGGGTGCAGTGCGCTGCAGACAGGTGGACCCAGGCTCCTACCTCCCCCCTATCTGTTACACTTGTGGACGAAACTATGAGCCCTCTAAAACTCACCAGAAACCCACTGTACCCACATATAGGTGCCCCCTTCACTCGTAAGGGCTAGGTAGTGGTGTACAGTTAGGGGTAGTGGGTTCTGGGGGGGGGGGGGGGTTCAGCAGACAAGGTAAGGGAGCATTTTATGAAGTCCACTGCAGTGCTCCCTAGGGTGCCCTATTGCTTTCCTGGGATGTCAGGGGTACCAGTCTACTAAAAAGGCTGGCTTCTCCTACATCCCAATGGCTTGATTTTGTGTGTTTTTTCAAAAATGGACCAAAAAACAAAACGTCCAAATCATAAACCTTGTTCAAAATGGTATTTTTGAAAAAAAAAAAAAAAAAGACAAAAATTTTCTTTTTTGAAAATGGCCTTCTTTCCTATTCAGATTTTGGATGTTTTTTGCAAAACGTCCAAAGTCGGACTTAGACATCATATCAAAAATGCCCCTCCACGTCAAATGCCTTTTGAAAATCCAGATACACAATATCGACCGGCTCACCTTTATTCATATGCTTATTTACACCTTCAAAGAACTGTAGTAGATCGGTGAGGCAAGATTTCCCTTGACAAAATCCACATTGGCTTTGTAATGTTAATCTGTGCTTCAGAGGCATAGCTAGGTGGGTCGCCAGGGGAGCGACTGCTCCCCCAAACGGACTTCTGATGGTGACGGTGCTTTGGCAGTCCACTCTCCGCTTACGTATATGCTCTGTAATTTTGTTCTTTATACTAGTCTCTACCATTTGACCGGCATCGACATCAGGCTTACCGGTCTATAATTTCCCGGATCACCTCTGGAACCCTTTTTAAAAATTGGCATTAGATTGGCCATCCTCCAATCTTTCAGTGCCATGCAAGTTCATTTTTCAGTTCCATCAGTACTCCGGGATGTAAACCATCTGATCCAGATGATTTGCTACTCTTCAATTAGTCAAATTACTCCATTACATCTTTACAGAGATTTGTTTCAATTTCTCCCACTTGTCAGCATTGAATACCTTTTCTGGCATCAGTATCTCTCCTACATCTTCCTTGGTGAAGACCGAAGCAAAGAATTAATTTAATCTCTCCACTATGACCTTATATTCCCTGATTGCCCCTTTTATTCCTTGGTTATCTAGCAGTCCAACTGATTCTTTTGCTGGCTTCTTGCTTCTAATATACCTAAAAATGTTATTATTCTATATTTTTTGCCTCCAATGCAATCTTCTTTTCAAAGTCTCTCTTTGCCTTCCTTATCAGTGCTTTGCATTTGACTTGCCATTCCTTATGCTCTTTCCTATTATTTTCAGTTGGATCCTTCTTACAGAGTAACATAGTAGATGACGGCAGAAAAAGACCTGTACGGTCCATCTAGTCTGCCCAACAAGATAAACTCATATGTGCTACTTCTTGTGTATACCTTACCTTGATTTGTATCTGCCATTTTCAGGACACAGACCGTAGAAGTCTTGCCCAGAACTAGCCCCACCACCCAAACACCAGCCCCGCCTCCCAATCTCGGCTAAGCTTCTGAGGATCCATTCCTTCTGCACAGGATTCCTTTATGTTTATCCCGCACATGCTTGAATTCCGCTACCGTTTTCATCTCCACCACCTCCCGCGGGAGGGCATTCCAAGCATCCACCACTCTCTCCGTGAAAAAATACTTCCTGACGTTTTTCTTGAGTCTGCCCCCCCTTCATTCTCATATCATTTCCTCCTTCCTTTTTAACCATGCTGCTGTTTGCCCTTCCTTCCTCCTTTTTAAATACATGGAATATTTCTGGTCTGGGCTTCCAGAATGGTATTTTTGAACAGCATCTATGCCTGATGTAAATTTTTGACCTTTGCAGCTGCTCCCCTAAGTTTTTGTTTTTTTTAACAGTCTTCTCATTTTATCATAGTCTCCTTTTTGAACATTAAATGCTAACCTATTGGATTTCTTATGTGTACTTTCTCCAGAGCTGATATCGTATCTGATCACATTATGATTACTGTTATGAAGCGGTCCCAGCACCATTACCTCCTGCACCAGATAATGTGCTTTAAGTCTAGGTCTAGAATTTTTCCCCCTCTTGTTGGTTCCTGAACCAGCTGCTCCACAAACCAGAAGAAAGCAAAACTAATAAAAAAAAAATATTAAAAAAAAGTGCCCTAGAATAAAAAAGAAAAGGGAGAAACATATCCCTGGCCAGGATGGGACAGATCAGTTCCAGTTGCAACTTCAAAAAAGGGTAACTTTCAAGACTTTTTCTATTGGCTACAGTGAGCTGAAATTATAATGCAAATATTCTGAAAACATGACAAACCGTTGTGATTTTCAGTCAGGTCACCAACACAGCAGCAAATTTTCTTTTTCTGATCTTGACGCAGTTTAAAATCCTGGTGCGAGTGGAAACGTGCTCCATGGGCTAGGAGGAAGCAGCCACTGAAGAACTACATACTTGGTACTTTTTGTTAAATTTTTTTTAATTAAATTAAATAAATATAAACACCACACAGCCCTGAAAACAACACTTTGATAGGAATGAGCACCACCACCATCACTTTGTCATTTGTATAGCAACATTGAAGCAGGAAGCGCTGTACACACACGCAGATAAGACAGAGTATCTGCCCCGGAGAGCTTACAATCGATTTAAAGCCAAGATTATCCTCAAGGGCTGGAGCTGTGCTGTCCAGCCTGAGCCCACCCAGAGGTCAAGTCAGCCAACTTTCAGCTTACCTTGGTGATGAAATTCACATCCTTCAGGATCATTTCACTTCGACATAACCCCTCACAATCCTACCCCCCCCCCCCCCCCCAACACACAGAATTTCACTTATCAGTGACAGAAAATGTCAAACTTCAGCCTACACCATTTCCTTTACATCGTACGTGCCAGTGGGCGTCTGTAATCTCTTAAATAGATTTCCTTCCCCTTAATTAAAAAAAAAAAAAAAAAACCGAGGAGGACGTATTGCTAATGAAGATTTGGAGGGGGGGGGGGGGAGGCCAGATCTTTATTTCATTTGAAATGTATCAAGAGAAACACACCTAGGCAAAGAAATAGAAAGTTATTCCCACTCCTGCGTCCCTTTCACGGACAAATACGGTTTTCAGGTTCATAGCAGGGTTAGGCGGAGAACGATAACTTATCCGCACACGCCCGATCGCTCCGCTCCTTCCCTCCCTCCAAGTCCTCAAACGCCAGAGTAAACCGGACTTTAGCGATTGAAAGCACAAGTAACGGCACAACTTACCTGATTGAAGTTTCTTTTTATTTCTTTTCTGAGCCGTAGCAGCACCGCCGCTCCTCTTTCCTCCCCGGCTGTCCGGGCTTCCCCGTCAGCAGCCAGACCCGGCCCACAAAAATCTTGGCAAATGAGTTGTGTCTTCCTGTACAGCCCCGATCACAAGGGTTCCCAGAAGTTGCACATGACAAACACACATTTACGACTTTTCGCCAGCTGCTGCTTAAATCTACAGTCCAGGGAACTGATAAGAGGGAAGGCAGAAGTTTATTGGACTCATTCAAAGACTGATTTGCCCTAATTGGCCATTAGGATCTAACTCTGAAAGAAAGCTGCTTTTGCTAAACTTTGGGAGGCGGATGTTGTGGTAGTACTTGCAGTGACATTTTTCAGTTCTCCTTTTTGAATGCTAGAGTTATTGGGTTTTACCCAGGGCTTTTTTTCAGGGGGTACTTTGGGGTACTGAGTACCGGCACCTTTTTCATTGTCTGCTAAAATTGACCCATGGATTGCAAGTTTTAATGAAAGAGCTCAGGCTCTACACAACAATTCTGCCTTGTCATAGATTCTGTGACTGATTGCAGGGGGCCTGGCTATTGTGGGATGGGTCCCTCAGTGATCACCCTAACTCTGAAGGCAGTGGCGATCCTAGGTCGGCTGCCACCTGGGGCGGATTGCCGCTACACCCCCCCCCCCCCCCGAGTGAAGCAGTCCGTCCCCCCAGGGTGCAGAACGACACCCCCCCCCCGCGCAATGACATGGAGGAGTGGCCTAGTGGTTAGGGTGGTGGACTTTGGTCCTGGGGAACTGAGGAACTGAGTTCCATTCTCACTTCAGGCACAGGCAGCTCCTTGTGACTCTGGGCAAGTCACTTAACCCTCCATTGCCCCATGTAAGCCAGATTGAGGCTGCCATGAGTGGGAAAGCGCGGGGTACAAATGTAACAAAACAAACACCCCCTCCCCGGCACATCACCCCCCTCCCCAGTGCATCAAGCCCCCCCCCCCCAGGTGCATTCTTGGCTGCTGGAGGGTGCAGAGAGCAGCCGTTCGCCTGTCGGCTCTACTGGCTCCCTGCTCCTTCTGCCCCGGAACAGGATGTAACGTGTTCCGGGGCAGAGGGAACAGGGAACCAGAGGAGCCGACAGGCGTGCGGCTGCTCTCTGCACCCTCCAGCAGCGTGCACCCGGGGTGGACCCCCCACCGCCCCGCCCTTGCTACACCACTGCCTGAAGGGGTAGCCCAGCATTTGCGTACCAGCACCTTTTTCGATAGAAAAAATGCACTGGTTTTACCATTTCTACACAAAGTCTGCCTTCATAACCGTACCACAAGTTAAATGGGTGGGACCCTAGGTATCAATTGTAAGAATCATAGAAATAGGGAAAAATGTAGGCAGATAAAGACCAATATCCCTTAGAGATCCCATGTACAGTGAAACCAAAGTACACGAATGTGGAATGTATTACCAAAGAGCGTTAAAAAAATGCCCGCCCATCAAGACTTTAAACGAACTTTAAAGACTTACCTGTTCCGCAAGACCTACCTTCTTGATTCCAACTAATTACCTCAACCCTTTACATTGTAATGAATTTTGGAATTTAAACTCCACGTCCTTATTGTATCCATTTACCTCTATCTACCTGACCCTTTTAATTTTTGTATTTGTTTAATCCTGCCATACTTGACATCCACCATGACGGTATTTTGTAAGCCACATTGAGCCTGCTAATTTGTGGGAAAATGCGGGATACAAATGTTACAAATAAATAAACCCCCAATATAATGTTCCCCACAATAACACAAATCTGCATATAACACGGTCATGTCTTGGCTCCCCTTTTTTTTTACATACAGCTCCTCTGTCGGCAATGTCTAGCTAGCTACACTGGAGTGGGGCCCACTCTGCCTGCATGAAAAACACTCCACTCCAGTGTGAAAACAACTTTGGGGGCGCTCTGCCTACGTAGCTGAAGGCCACTCCCAATTCCGGTGTGAAAACAACTTCGGGTGAGCTCTATTGACCCCCGCTATAATGCGGGCTCAATATTTTAAAAAGCAATGATATTTTATGGATCCCAATCATCGCATTATATCAGGATTCCACTGTACTTGTCCCCAGTGGCGTAGCAAGGGCGGGGCGGTGGGGGTGGTCTGCCCCGGGTGCACGCTGCTGGAGGGTGCAGAGAGCAGCCGTGTGCCTGTCGGCTCCGCTGGTTCCCTGCTCCCTCTGCCTTGGAACAGGTTACTTCCTGTTCCGGGGCAGAGGGAGCAGGGAGCCAGTGGAACCGACAGGCACGTGGCTGCTCACTGCACCCACAAGCAGCAAGAATGCACCTGGGATGGGGGCTTGATGCGCCAGGGAGGGGGGTTGATGCGCCGGGGAGGGGGGTGTCATGCTGGACCCTGTGGGGACGGACGCCACTGCACCTGGGGGGGAGTGCGCAGCGGCGATCCACCCCGGGTGGCAGCCAACCTAGGATCGCCACTGCTTGTCCCAGGCTCTCTTGTATTCAGATACTGTTACCGTCTCTCCACCAGGAGGCTGTTCCACGAATTCACCACCCTTTTGTGAAGAAGCACTTCTGCAGGTTTATTTCTGAGTCTATCCCCTTTCACCTTCATCCTATGCCCCCCCCCCCCCCCCCCCCCCCCCCCCCGGTTCCACAGTTTCCTTTCAGTTGAAACAGACTCGCCTCCTGTGTATTTATGCCTCGTGTAGGTATACACGCTAATAGAAAAGCACCAATACACTCTCTTCTGAATTCTCTTCCCCTTACTTTCACTACACTTAAAACTCCACCCACAGATAAAATTGTTACACCCTAATGTTCTCTTGCTATTGTTCTATCGTCCTATCATTTCCCCATTGCTACATTCCATTGTTCTATTCCCAGATGATACTTGACTTTGACTTTGTCTTCCCATAACTCTCCACAACGTACCCCATAATCGTACTGTGACCAATTGTATTTCGATCATTCACAATGTATTGTAAGCCACACTGAGCCCGCAAATAGGTGGGAAAATGTGGGATTCAAATGCAATAAATAAATAAAAATTTAAATGTCTCTATCTTATCTCCTGCCTTTCTTCCAAAGTATACATGTTGAGATCTTTAAGTCTGTCCCCCTACGTTTTAGGATGAAGAACACTGACCATTTTAGTAGCCACCCTCTGGCCCGACTCCAAGTTTTAATGAAAGAGCTGAGGCTCTACGCACCAATTCTGCCTTGTCATAGATTCTGTGACTGGTTGCAGGGGGCCTGGCCATTGTGGTGTGGGTCCCTCAATTATCACTAGGGTTACCATATGGCTCCAGAAAAAGGAGGACGGATTGAGCCAGCCGGGTTTTATTTCCATTGCTTTGAAAGCAATGGAAGTAAAACCCGGCTGGCTCAATTATTTCCATTGAAAGCAATGGAAGTAAAACCCGGCTGGCTCAATCTGTCCTCCTTTTTCTGGAGCCATATGGTAACCCTAATTATCACCCCACCCCTGAAGGGTGGCCTAGCATTTGAGTACCACCACCTTTTTTTGCTAGAAAAAATACACTGCCTAAATGAAGCCGCACAAGATATATCTAGGGTTACCATATTTCCGGTGTTACCCGGACATGTCCTCTTTTTGAGGACATGGCCGGGCGGGTTTTGCCAGGCTGCCCGTTTGTCCGGATTTCTGGACAAAATTGCAGGCTGGCGGGCCTAGTGGTGTCCTATCATAGTCCCCTCCCCGTTACCTTACTATACTGCCCTGGTGGTCTGGTGACCTCTTCGGGGCAGGAAAGACCCCCCCCCCTCTTTCCTGCCTGGAGCACTGCCCTGCATATTGTTGCTTGTCCCAGCGCTGATTCAAAATGGCCGTCGAGAGTTGAAGCGAACTCTCGATGGCCATTTTGAATCGGCGCCAGGACAAGCAACAGTATGCAGGGCAGCACTGCGGGCAGGAAAGAGGGGGGCCTTTCCTGCCCCGAAGAGGTCACTAGACCACCAGGGTAGTACAGGAAGGTAAGGGGAGGATAGGACACCCTTAGGGGGGTGTGATGGGGCGGGGTGTGTGAAAGGGGTGGGGCGGTATGTGGCAGGGGGCAGGGTGGGGTGTGATGGGTGGGGTGTGTGGCGGGGGCAGGACATGTGTTCTATTTTTGGAGGGAGCAAATATGGTAACCCTACGTATACCTAATACATGACTCCCCCTGATTTCCTATCTGCAATTGCAATTCAGTCCTCTCAGTGCACTGTGATGTATTGCCTTAGGGCCCCTTTTACTAAGCCGCATAGGTGCCTACGCGCACCCAATGAACGCCAAAATGGACTTACCGCCCGACTACCGCGTGGCTCTTGCGGTAATTTCATTTTTGGCGTGCGTACGATACGCGGGTCTGAAAAATATTTTTTATGTTATGGCATGCGTAGCAGGTGCGCGCCAAGTGGCATCTGACATGCGTAGGTCATTACCGCCCAAATTCTTTACCGCTAGGTCTATGGCTGGCGATAAGGTCAGAGACCCAAAATGGACGCACAGCAATTTTGATTTTGCCACACGTCCATGTTCGGGGGGGGGGGGGAGGGGGAAGATGCCTTTTTTTTACAGGCGTGCTGAAAAATGATTCTGCGTGCGCTCCAAACCTGCGCCTACACTACCGCAAGCCACTTTTCAGCGTGCCTTTGTAAAAGGACCCCTCAATGACATATGGGGCTCATTTTCAAAGCAGTTAGACTTACAAAGTTTGCATAGTAGCTATGCAACTTAGTAAGTCTAAGTGCTGTGAAAATATTTGGTGTCAGTCATTCAAATTAATATTTTAATTATTTCGAGAGGGAAATGGATCTTAGTGACCAGTGCTACGAAGAGAAGTGGAGGAGAAAAATTGAGGAGGCTGAGGGTGGAGAAGGGGCAGGAAGAGAAGAGAAGAACTGGGGGATGGAAAACCACTACTTGGAGATCCTGGATCAAAGAGGGGAAGATCTAAGATCAGGAGAGAGTTTTAGATTTAGCTTTCAAAAGACAAGTTACAAGTACAGCAGTAAATGCTCTTCCCCAGAGGGTTTAGAAGCTGTGATAACAGCAGCACACACTAAACTGCGTTATCAATAGCAAAAGGGAAATGACACGTGGAAGCTGCCTTTATCACAAAGTTAAGTGAAGGGCAGAAAGGCTCTTAGCATAAGCAGATGCTTCGCTTTGGATAATTTTATAAGGTGGCCCATAGTTTATTTATTTATTTCAAATTTCTATTCTGCACAATCCTACATTCTTGGCAGATTACATTACATACACAGGAATAATATCACAAATACTCGAGGTGCAGTCGCACCATGGAGCGATACAATAAGGATATCATTCTGCCGTTGTATCACTCCATGGTGCGACCACACCTCGAGTATTGTGTTCAATTCTGGTCGCCGCACCTCAAAAAATACGGTGGAATTGGAAAAGGTGCAGAGAAGGGCGACAAAGATGATACAGGGGATGGGATGGCTTCCCTATCCGGATAGGCTGAAGAGGCTGTGACTCTTCAACTTGGAGAAAAGGTGGCTGATGGGAGATATGATAGAGGTCTATAAGATAACGAGTGGAATGGAACGGGTCGATGTGGAGCGTCTGTTTACGCTTTCCAAAAATACTAGGACAAGGGGGCATGCGATAAAGCTGCAGTGTGGTACATTTAAAACGAATGTAAAGAAAGTTTTCTTCACTCAACGTGTAAGTTAAACTCTGGAATTCGCTGCCAGAAAAGGTGGTTAAGGCGGTTAACTTAGCGGACTTGAAAAAAAGGGCTGGACAGCTTCCTGGAGGAAAAAGCCATAGAATGTTATTGAATGGACGAGGGAATAATACAGTACTTCTAGGATGGGCGGGACAAATTGCTTGTTCTTTTGGCCGCTGTCGGTGACAGGGTGCTGGGCTCGATGGAACCTTGGTCTGTCCCAGCATGGCGATGCTTATGTACTTATGTACTATGTACTTATTTCCATAGCCATGTACTTGCCCCTCTACCTCAAAAACCTGTGAAACCTCCCACCTCCTCAAACATGTTTAGACATGAATAATGCAGTAAATTATGTTTTAGTCATTTATGCCTGTAAGTGGCAACATACAGCTGTGAATGGCCTGATACTAAAAGCAGATAAGGTTGTTTGCATGACACATACTTTCACTGTGGGTGTACATAAGGGGAAGAGCACAGTCAGTATGTGCATGGCAACATACAGCTGTGAATGAGTGGAGTTGAACGGGTTAGATGTGAAGCGTCTGTTCACGCTTTCCAAAAATACTAGGACTAGGGGGCATGCGATGAAGCTAAAATGTAGTACATTTAAAACGAATCGGAGAAAATGTTTCTTCACTCAACGTGTAATTAAACTCTGGAATTTGTTGCCAGAGAATGTGGTAAAGGCGGTTAGCTTAGCAGAGTTTAAAAAAAAGGTTTGGCCGGCTTCCTAAAAGAAAAGTCCATAGACCGTTATTAAATGGACTTGGGGGAAATCCACTATTTCTGGGATAAGCAGTATAAAATGTTTTGTACATTTTTGGGATCTTGCCGGGTATCTGTGACCTAGATTGGCCACTGTTGGAAACAGGATGCTGGGCTCGATGGACCTTTGGTCTTTCCCAATATGGCAATGCTTAAGTACTTATGTACTTTTATACTAAAAGTAGATAATGTTGTTTGCACGACACATACTTTCACTGTGGGTGTGCATAAAGGGAAGAGCACAGTCAGTATGTGCATGGATTATAGAATACTGTCATTTCTGTGTGCTCTTGTAAAACCTAGGCAGGGTCATTTACACCGGCTATAGAGCAGATGTAAGCGATCATACCTTAAATTAAAGCCTGTTTTCTGCCACTTGCACTAGTATTGAAGGCTCCTACTTTTCTTTATCAAATAGGCTTGAAAAAAGGTGTTCAATTATAAAATGACCCTTTATTCCCCCCATTCTATAATCTTGTGCACACATTTTCACAGTTCACACGCAAAATTGCACGCGCAGGCTATGGAAACCCACGAGCGACACGTGTAATTAATGCACTGACAACCAGTGATTAATGGGGTTAATTGGCCATAATTTGCAGTTACATAATGCAGGTTGACACTATTTTATAATGTTAGTAACTAATTTGTATAGTGCATAACTGCAAGAGGCAGTAGCCAAAAAGAAAAATGCTAGGAATAATTAGGAAAAATATTATAATGCCTCTGGATCAGTGGCGTGGGAAGGGGGGGTGGTGGGGCGGTCCGCCCCGGGTGCACGCCGCTGGGGGGTGTCGGCGCCTAGCTGGTTCCTTGCTCCCTGTTCCTTGCTCCCTGTTCCGGGGCAGAGAGAGCAGGGAACCAGCGAGGCGCCGACACCCCCCAGCGGCGTGCACTCGGCGGATTGGCTCTCCCGCCCGCCCCTCACCGCCTTCCAGGTATGTTCTCGGGGGGGGGGGGGGGGGGGTTGCTATATTGGAGAAACAGGCCAGATGCTTACATAGACATCACAAGAACAATACAGCCAGTAGGGCCCCCACCACGGTGGGACAGCACTTCACAGAACCAGGACACTGTACCAGTGATTTCACAGTGAGAATACTGAAAGGTAACTTTAAAACCATACAAGAACGTAAGACCTTTGAAGTCAGAATGATTGAATATTTTAACACCCAACAGAAAGGACTTAACAAGGATCTGGGGTTCCTAACCCATTATAAACCATAAAGCTGTATGTCTCTGTTGATCACCCTCCCCTCACCTATCCCACACCCATCCTGTTAGAATATCAATGATATGCTTTGATGTCCCCATGCATACCTCCGACCCACCCCCATCCTCCCACCCTGTCAGACTGTCATAGTAATGCTTGAATGTTTTCACTTATATACACTGTCAGCTAGCACATTTGCTTATTTCCGATCTGACGAAGAAGGGCAACCTTCGAAAGCTAATCAAGAAATGTATTAAGTTATGTCCAATAAAAAAGGTATCATCTTATTTTCTTTTCCATGTTTTATTTTGTTTGATTTCTATTGATAACCTTAAGAGTGGACTAACACGGCTACCACACTCCTCTACATGTAGAATCTCAAATAGTAGCAACAGTGGAGGAGTGGCCTAGTGGTTAGGGTGGTGGACTTTGGTCCTGAGGAACTGATTTTGATTCCCACTTCAGGCACAGGCAGCTCCTTGTGACTCTGGGCAAGTCACTTAACCCTCCATTGCCCCATGTAAGCCACATTGAGCCTGCCATGAGTGGGAAAGCGCGGGGTACAAATGTAACAAATAAATATTTTGCTTCCCTTAATGTGGGCTTGAATTTTATTGTGTTCTTTATAGTATGGAAATGGTTTTTTTTTTTTCTTTTCCTATTGGTTATTTCTGAAAATGTATGTTTCTTTTGAAACTGATATAAATAAAGAGTTAACAACAAATAAAGATGCTTTTCACAAGTGATGGCTCTTTCTCTTGTTGCAACCAGGCTCTCCTTTTTTCAGATCTTCCCAGTTAGTGCAGATAAGTAGATGCTTTTATCGGGGCAGTGTGGGGAGCCATAGCAAAGATGTTCATGTGACAGTCCCCTGTCAGATTCCTGTGGATATGCAAACCTTGATGCATACACTGTCACTATAAATTCATGGGCTGGAGATACTGGTAGCCCTCTGTCATCTTGGGGAGCCCTGGTTTTGGCATATAGAGCTATGGTATAGTTGTTTTCATAAGTCTACAAACAGCTAGGTTATAGGATGTAGTCATATCATCATCAAACATATAAACGGCGAGTGACCGTACTCACTGCAAATGCGCAGTAGAGACTTCCTTCTCTGTCCCGCCCCCGCGTCAATACATGATGACGGGGGGGGGGGGGGGGGGGGCGGGACAGAGAGGGAAACTGCGCCGCCGACGTTGCTACCGCTCCCCTCCCCACTCGGAGTCGCCGCCGCCACCCCTCCACCCGGCCCGGGCCCTCTCTTCCCTTCTGAACTTACAGATCCATTCGCCGAACGCAGCAACGCACATCAGCTGAGCTGCAGTGAGCCCTTCCTTCTTTGCCTGTGGCCCCGCCCTCCTGTGACGTAACGTCAGCGAGGGCGGGACACACACAGGCAGAGAAGGAAGGGGCAGCTCAGCTGATGTGCGTTGCTGCGTTCGGCGAATGGATCTGTAAGTTCAGAAGTGAAGAGAGGGCCCGGACCAGGTGGAGGGGTGGTGGCGGCGACGACTTTGAGGGCGGGGGGGAGGGGAGCGGTGGTGACCGCGGGGGGAGGAAAACCTCTATACCAGCCCGTTTTTACGGGCTCAACGGCTAGTAGGAGTAGATTCAAGGAAGGGAGCCTAAAGTTAGGTGCAAAATTACAGTGAGCTGAGCATGAATTCCATAATGGCAATTGTGCACACAATCACCATTACAGAATACTAGCATAAGTCCAGGTATACATGCCTTAATCTAAGTGCAATCATTTATTCCATGTCAAAGGCTGGAGTAGGCATTTAGGTGCGTAAATGCTACTATTCTATAACATGCGTGCATAACTGCTAGGCATTTCACTGACCTGCCCATGCCCCTCCCATGGCCACACCCCCTAGTAGGCGCGCATGATAGAATTTGCGAGCACACATTATAGAATACCAACTACGGGTACTTGTGCATGTAACTGCTAATTGATGCCAATTAGCAACAATTAAGGGTAATTGCAACCTATTATTGCCTGCTAACACCAATTATCAGTTCATTGTTAAATTAACTTAGGCACGCAACTGAGCTTAGTCTAGCATGCAAGTCTTGTGTGTTAGCACACCACCTTTGTTTCAAATACCTATGCACAGGGGAAGGTGGTGGAGTGCCAAAACAGTCTTGATGGTATATCTTCTAATACCAATGGACAAGCTCCTCTTATTGTGTAATTTAAATCTGTGGAATGTAATAAAAGTAGTATTCAACATTGAAACCTCACAGTTTTTTCCCCACCATTTGAAAAACATACAAAAAAGATTAAGAAAAAAAAAAGAATTAACCGATCACTGAACAAAAGCGAGTTGGCTGACAGCCCTAACTCATACTTCCATTGCAGCCAACAATTGGGCATTTTCTAAGAAAATAAAGGCTGCCTGCCCCGTCATCTTGAGTAAACATTTTTTTTTAATAAAACCTCAATACCAGTGCTTGCCATCATGATTGTGAGATATTATTCAGTCTGTTTGCACAAGGTTGCATAACAGATGAGTGTCGGTTACTTTATAATAGGTGACTATACGGTCACTGAATTTCTATTTACAGTGGGTTTTTTTCACATGGGCAGGTCTTCTCCTAACTATGAGTGCAGTGATCCATTTCCAGTTTAGGCGGTGGAAATAATACCTTTTGAACTAAAAGCAGGAAGAACTTTTCACTCTCCTGTATAGAAAATGTAAATCAAATCTATATAAAATTCACCATTTCAAAACGATTTCACAATCTAGCAGAATAACTAAGATAGCAGAGACCAGATTTACTGTACAGGATTGGAGCTTTTATTTTGGCTAAAACATGCCAGTAAGCTGCACAGCTGAGACACAGGAGCTCTTCTGTTGTGGCTGGGAACTACCTGAAATAAAAGTTTGTTTGTACCAGTTGTTAGTCTTGGGCTGGCATGAAATAATTTCTATCAATGAAAGAGAGGGGAGCCTATTCATTTTACTTGAGTTGAGCCAGTGAGCCGGTTGAAAGTGGCTTATGATTTACATTTTGGTGGAGTTACAATAGGGTTGTGCAATGTGGAGAGGGCATCTATACTTTGTGTGATTATTCATGGAGTTTTGAAGAGATAGATTTGAAGAGAAAAAGATAGTGGTAGTTTTTGTGTTTGATTGTAGAGTTTTGATGATATTTATTCATATAGTTTTTGAAGAGGTAGATTTGAAAGGAAGGTGATGATATCTTTGTGATTAGCTGTAGAATTTTTTGAAGTGGTAGGTTTTCATTTCTTTTCTGAATTGGAGGAAATTTGTGATGCTTCATATGATTTTTGGTATCGAGTTCCACCATTTGGAACCCAGGTAGCTAAATCCTGCTGTGTAGATAGTTTTGTAGATGGTGTTTTTGCAGTTGGGTAGATGTAGGAGTAGGTAATTTCTGTTTTCTGATGTGGGAGTAGGTAATTTCTGTTTTCTGGGCTGGCATTTCTTGAGGATGGTTCAATCATGTTACGCATATATTCGGTTGCCATTTCGAATAGGATCTTGAAGATTAGGGTGCTCGCTTTGAAAAATATTATTGCCTTGACAAGTAGCCAATGTAGTGTTTCAAGCAGTGGGGTTGCTCTTTTGTATTTCGATTTCTTGAAAATCAGTCTTGCTGCCGTGTTTTGGACTGTTTGCAGCTATTTTAGTGTGTTTTCCTGGCACCCTACGTATGCTGCATTGCAGTAGTCTAGTTGCGATAGTATTGTTGATCGCATCAGTATCCAGAAAGATTGTCTAGGGAAATAGTCTCTTATTCTTCTCAGTTTCCATAGTGTTCTGAAGCATTTTGATGTTACTGCTGATATTTGATTGTCCAGTGTTAGATGTTTGTCAAGAATGATTCCTAGTATTTTAAGTTGTGTTTCGATGTGGTGTGTTTGTTGGCTGATTGTGATTTTTTGGTAGGATGTGGGGTTGTATGGGCTGGATAGTACTAGTAATTTAGTTTTGTCTTGTTCAATTTGAGTTTGAAAATTGTTGCCCATTCTTCCATGAAGTCCAATCCTTTTTTTTATTTTGTCCTGTATGTTTGTGATATTGCTTTGGAAAAGTATGAAGATGGTGACATCGTCTGCATATATAAATGGGTTGAAACCCATTAATTCAATTTTTTCCCAGAGGCACCATCATTACATTGAACAATATTGAGGATATTGGTGATCCGTGTGGTACCCTGCACTCAGGGATCCATGAGGTTGATGTTTGGTTGGACATCTTTACAATGTAGGATCTGGTCTTTAGGAAGCCATTGAACCACGTTGCCACTGCACCGCTGATTTCTATGTTGTCGAGCAGTGTCATTAGTGTGGTGTGGTCTACTAGGTCAAACACACTTGACATGTCGAATTGTAGTAGTAATACGTTTTGTCCTTGGCATACTATGCTTCTGAATTTTGTTATGAGGGTGGTTATGACTGTTTCAGTGCTATGTTGTGGTCTGAAACCTGATTGGGATTTATGAAGAATCGAGAATTTTGTCAGTTATTCCATTAGTTGCTGTGTTACTAGACCTTCCATCATTTTGGTCAGTAGTGGTATTGAGACTGCTGGTCTGTAATTTGTGATATCGCTGATCTTGCTGGTAGTGATTTTGGAGATAGGTGTGAGCACTATGTCGCCTTTGTCTAGTGGAAATTGACCTTTTTCAAACATGTATGTGATGTGTTTGGTGAGGTACTCGATGAACCAGTCTGGTGGGTTTTTCATCATGTAGTTGGGGCATTTGTCAAGTAGACGTGTACTTACACACACATATATACCCAAATAATTTTACAAAAGCCATTTCCACATGTAGAACATGTCTCATACACAGAAAATACTTTATGAAATTATATTCAAAGTGGTAAAAGGGGAAAATTTATTTTTAAAAATCACAGCTACTAACCATTTGTATAGTGCTAGTAGTTGAAGGCAGCTGTACACTTTATTTGCAGGTACTTTCTCTCTCCCTAGTGGGCTCATCTAAGGGTATTTTTTTTAACCTGGGGCAATGGATTGTTAAGTGACTTGCCCAGGGTCAAAAGGAGCTGCAGTGGGAATTGAACCCAGTTCTCCATGATCTCAGTCTACTGCACTAACCATTAGGCTACTCCTCCACTCTATTCCAACTGAAGCTACAGGTCATAGAAGGGTCTTACATTTCCAGATTCAAAGGCGTTAAAAGTGTAATGCGTGTTGTATGTGGAAGTCCATGCTTGTGTAAACTTCAGTGCAATGCAGGAATCTAGGAGACACTTTACAGGCTCGGGATGCCCTTTACTGGTGTGGTGTGGTGGGGGTTTGACAGGGCATGGTGGGGGTGTGATAGAGCGTGGCATGGGGGTGTGATGGGTGACCTCTTTTTTTTTTTATCACAGCAAATATGGTAACCCTACCCATTGGCTTTAAATCTCCAGCATTGCGGTGGTAAATCTGGGCCAACTTTGCGCAAGCACTTACCATGTATTTAATTCGCACATGTCCAGGCCGCCCACCTTAGTTATTTATTTTTCTTTGGGAATGGTAGCTGCCTCAACCAGTCACAAACTTTGTCACAATGGATAGCGGCTTGTATCTTTTTCTACTATGAAAATGAAATTCCGCAAGACACAGCTCATCGTCTTCAGACTTTGGCTAGTAAAAGCGCATCTTCAAAGAGATTTGTAAAGCAGCCGCATGAGTATCCTTGCATACTTTTACACAGCACTAACTGCATCAATCAATGCTGCTTCATCAACCGCAAGGAGGTTTAATAGACAGGAGACAAAGTGATGTCAAAATGTTGAAACCAATTAGGCCAGTCTCAGTTTCCCCTTCCCCACTCAGCTGTCATTGCCATACTCTCAAAACAAAGCAAGCAAACCTAGGAGCTGCTGCATCCACGTTGTCACTCTTTCTTGTTGGTAGCATTCGTATTTAATCTCACTTATATTTTCAAACATGCTGGCTTGTGCAGCATACGAATGTACACAGAGGAAGTATAATAACGGAATAACTTTTCATAGGTAGAGTAGTAATTTGTAATCAGTGTGTCATTTGGTTGGAAGGGCTAGTTATAGGGACACCCTAGCACGTGTTATATTAGTGTAGAGATTTTTTTTCTCCTGGTAAAGGGTCACTAAAACAGACATCATGTCATGAGAATTAGTTGCTCAACATTCAGAGTTTCTATTTATTTATGACATTTATACCCCACAATAAACATGAATTAGGTTGAAACCTGGGAGCATTTTAAATCTTTTTTTTTTTTTCTGTGCCTAGATCAAAAGAAAAAGATGGCATGTGGGAACTTGATCCTTTGTTTTTGTGGATTGCAGAAGTATATTATATGTGGGAGAAGTTCTGACTAGCTCCCTGAAGGGCATAATTGGGCGTTTGAGGGCGGAGCTCCCGATGAAGCGTTTGGCAAACGGAAGCTTTCTGTCGAGCACACCCTCCAGTCCACGCCGTAGCCCAGATAAGTTTTGATATCTTACCATACCATTGTTTGAAGTATGGATTAAGCATGGACTAAGTTAGCAAAGGTTTTGATTAATGAGGAACCTGTATCATGATCTCCTAAGTAAAAGATGTTGGAGATTGGTGTCAGTCTGTAATTCACGGTGACATTTTGTGAATACAGAGTTTCTGAAGTCTTTCCTCGTGAATGCTGCACTCAGTATTATCCTTCTTGCCTGTATTGTATAGTAGTAGTGCTGAGGGGCAAGTATCAGCATTTGGGTGAAATATCTATAATAAAGCAATCTATTCTCTCAATCAGAGTAATAGTTACTTTTAACGGAGGAAAAGACTTCAGAAGCTCAACCTGCTTTGTTACTTATACTACTACTACTACTTGACATTTCTAAAGCGCTACTAGGGTTACGCAGCGCTGTACAATTTAACATAGAAGGACAGTCCCTGCTCAAAGGAGCTTACAATCTTGAGCATTGCATGGTTGATGCTGAATTATCCATTAATCAAGGAAGTTCCTTGTTTTTTAAGGATATTTGGCCGGCTCCTCATTAGTCAAAAAACCTCCCGAAAGTTGTTACAGTCTCTTACTGTCAAGTATATAGATCATAGCTACACTTATCTGAGCTTAAATCTGGCTGGGGACGCTCTACAGCAAGCTTCTGTTTCGCTTATTGCTTCTTTACGAGCAATATCCACTGCCTTTCTCGATGCTCTGAAAATACATATATAACTGTAAGAGTTGAGAGACCTAGGGTAGAGTTTATAGATTTAAGGATTCTTCATTGAGAAGTAGCTTACCTTAAGGAGTGCAGCCTTTAAATATTTTTTAACAAAAACTAATGAAGTTAAAGTGGCCGGCCAAATATCCTTAAAAAACAAGGAACTTTCTTGATTAATGGATAATTCGGCATCAACCATGGAATGCTCAAGACTATAAGTAACAAAGCAGGTTGAGCTTCTGAAGTCTTTTCCTCCGTTAAAAGTAAATGTTACTCTAATTGAGAGAACAGATTGCTTTATTATAGATATAACATATGTTAATCAGCAGTCATCCATCAGTTATTTGAATTATAGAAGTATATTATAAAAATGCACAAGAGTTCAAGAGGCGACCCTTGTACTTTTTCTTGCATGCCAAGGCCACTTTTACTATTATAGATATTGAATAATGAGGGCAGTGCTAACTTCATGCAGAAGTCCAGAGTCAGTCTAAATGTGACAACATTGTCAAGTTCAGCATACTATTAGCCACCGAGTTCCTACAAAGTTAATTATGTTCAGTGGAAAATAAATCTGTTGGCTCAGGTTGCCTGCTATGTGAAAAATCCATCATTGTTTCATTATTGTTACCATGTATTACATATGGGCATTTGCTTTAAACTTTGATTGTTTTAATTTGTTTATCCAGACCTTACATACACATGGTTTGCTTTTTAACCCAAAGGTGAATCCTAAGGGTGGTTGGACAATTAGGTATAAACTGTGTTGTTTCTGACTTTAGTTTTTTTGGAGTGCTTTGGGTTCTGCTGATCTATACATCTGCTGTCTGGAATTTTGGAAGATGGAAATAAGGAAATAAAAATTAAATTTTGGATGTACTCTGTAGAAGTTGTTGTTTACTTTTGCAGTGTGTTAGATGCCTGTTCTGGTGTGTGCATATGGTAATCTTTGAATAACTGCCTATACTTATGGCTATGATTTTTGAACATGTGGTATCATTAAAGGACAAACTTTGAAATGCCCAGTTGGGAATTTATTTATTTATTTATGTGTTGCATTTGTATCCCACATTTTCCCACCTATTTGCAGGCTCAATGTGGCTTACAATTTTCCGTCATGGCTTATGTCGTTTCAGAATATATATACAATTGGTAATATATATGGAACATGAATGCTAAATATATGCTAATCTCAGCTTTGTTAAATGTTTCAGACATATCCATCTATTTGTTCCCATGATATAACTGAATTCTATTATTCTGTCTCACTGTATTTTCAAATGTAAGCCACATTGAACCTGACTGCTTGGGATAATGTGTGATATAAATATAAAAAAAAATTATTTTTTTAAAATCCTTTATCCTCCACCTTTTAGAGCACTGCCTATCCAACTGAAACAGCTTTAGACTGCATAGATTTGCTTGCTTTGTTTTGAGTGTATGCCAATGACGGCTGCGTGGGGGGGGGGGGGGGAGTGGAAACAGAGATTAACCAAATTGGCTTCCTTGCTTACAGTGGAATAGATAGGCTCACTTCCACTCTTGTCTATTAAACCTCCTTGCAGAGGCTCATAGGTTTGCTTGCTTTGTTTTGACTGAATGGCAATGACGGCAGGGAGGGGGAGTGGAAACAGAGATGACCAAATTGGCTTCTTTGCTTACAGTGGACTTCCACTCCTGTCTATTAAACCTCCTTGCAGCAGCAGCTCATAGTGTGCTTTGTTTTGAGTGAATGGCAATGACGGCTGCGAGGGGGAGTGGAAACAGAGATTAACCAAATTGGCTTACAGTGGACCAGATAGGCTCACTTCCACTCCTGTCTATTAAACCTCCTTGCAGCAGCTCATAGTGTGCTTTGTTTTGAGTGAATGGCAATGACGGCTGGGAGGGGGAGTGGAAACAGAGATGACCAAATTGGCTTCTTTGCTTACAGTGGACTTCCACTCCTGTCTATTAAACCTCCTTGCAGCAGCAGCTCATAGTGTGCTTTGTTTTGAGTGAATGGCAATGACGGCTGCGAGGGGGAGTGGAAACAGAGATTAACCAAATTGGCTTACAGTGGACCAGATAGGCTCACTTCCACTCCTGTCTATTAAACCTCCTTGCAGCAGCTCATAGTGTGCTTTGTTTTGAGTGAATGGCAATGACGGCTGCGAGGGGGAGTGGAAACAGAGATTAACCAAATTGGCTTACAGTGGACCAGATAGGCTCACTTCCACTCCTGTCTATTAAACCTCCTTGGTCAACCCTCAACCGTCTCGCGTTTCAGAAGTCCTGCTGCGCTTTCCGAGTCCCCTCTGACGCAACTTCCTGTTTCCGGCAAGATACTGGATGTAGAAGCTGATGTGTAGTGTACTATAGGGTCGGTCACGCGGGTCCCCGGAGAAGGAAAAGCTGTCGGATTACTAGTGGGCGACCTCAGAGTCAGGTATGAGTTTGATGGGAGGGGGGTTGAGGGGCACGTGCCGTTGCCGTACCGCGCGGACAAGGAGGAGACTGGAAGATTAGAGGGAGAGATGGCAGATTATGCGGAGGGGAAGCCGGTTCCCGAATGCCTGTGGCTTGGTATATTTGAAAAGGCCGCTCCTTATTCCTCCAGCGTTAAGTAGTAAATAATTTCTTCTTCTGTACTTTTGACCATAGGAGCCAAATTTTCCAAAATTATGGGAGGTGCTAAACCCAACAGAAATTCCCTCTTGTTGGAAAAATGAGTTTGTTCAGTAATGGGGGTGCTCAGACCCGGCGTTGGCTCCTATGCTTTTGACCTAAATTGCTTTTTATCTGGTTAAGAGGCAAAGCGGAGGAAGCACTGACACCCCCTCCCACGGTCTTTCCCTCTCTCAGATCCAAGCCCATGCAATCCCCCCCCCCCCCCCCTTCCCGGTCTAGCATCTCTTCCTCACCCCTTTGTCTCACTAAGGTAAGTTCTATTTCACTTCATTGTTATGTGTTGTATGACCAATGATGAAACATATACTGGGCAAACCATAAGCTATGCATTTGGCTGAATTGGCATTGTAACTTTGATGATGATGGTCATATACATTTTTGTTGGTGGGGGAGGGGAGAGGACGGTGTTATTTCTGCATTGTATATATCTCCCACACATAGTCTGGACATTTTTGCATATTGGTAGATTGAAGGTGTGGACATTTACACCTGCTGCAATAGACGTAAACACATGACGGGCCAAATGGCCCATCCTCAGTAACCACTAACTCCTCCTTTTTCCTAAGAGATCCCATGTGTCTATCTCACGCTTTCTTAAATTCTGACACAGTCCTTGTCTGTACGACCTCCACCGGGAGGCCATTCCATGCATCCACCACCCTTTCCGTGAAAGAGTATTTCCTTAGATCCTCCTAAGCCTATATTCTCTTAACTTCATCCTATGCCCTCTCATTCCAGAGTTTTCCTTAATTTGATAAAGGCTTAACTCCTGTACATTAATTCTTCTAAGGTATTTAAACGTCTCTATCATATCCCCTTTCTCCTGTCTCTCTTCTTGTGTATACATGTTGAGGTTCATAAGCCTGTCCCTATATGTTTTATGACAGAGACTGCTGACCAGTTTTGTAGTCTCCTTCTGGACCAATTCCATCCTGTTTATATCTTTCTGTAGGTGTGTTCTCCAGAATTACACACAGTACTCACCAAAGACTTATACAAGGGTACCATCCTCTCTTTTTTTCCTGCTGATCATCCCTCTCCTTATGCACCCGACAAGGGAAGCTTTATAATGAGGCCAAGTGAGGAGCCGGCCTCTGGCGGCACTTCAAGGGGGCAGCATCTTGCCGCCAGCCAGCACTGTGAAGAACTCGTCCTCCAACATCTTATCTTCCCTTCCTTCTTAGTCACTGCACCACTGAAGATAGGCCATTTGTCCCTTATCTGCCATCATGTGTCTGTCTATTTACGCCTGTTGCTAAGCAGGTGTAAATGTCCACACCTTTAATCTACCATTATACAAAAATGTCAAAACTATGTGTGGGAGATGTATACAATGCAGAAATAACACCGTCCCAATAATTAAATACAATAAATCTAAAAAATATATATATGACCATCAATATCAAAGCTACAATGTTATATGTGTAAATTATGACTGCCCTAAACCCACACCTGAATGAACCTCCTGTAAGCACTACCGTCTCATAGTTCATATTTTTCCATGCATAAACTCTGAGGTAATTTTATAAAATCACTTTTATTCACTTAAACATGCACGTAACATATGAAAAATCTTTCATAAATTTACACCTTTAAGACCAGAACTCCCCTTTGTAGCATCCTCAGCTGACCTTTCAGTGAGTCACCAGGTGAACCCTGCAAATATTATATATACCATATCTGAATATGCACTTCTGTGATAGCTTTTGGGCTTGCAGGTGGTATATAAGAAATAAAAATAAATATATAATAGTTGATATGATTCTTTCTACCCTTCTACACTTGCTGAAGCCCCTTTCCCCAACTTTTACAGGTGAACGAGGTAAATTTAAGGGTGTTTTAAATTTTTGCTTATTTAGTATGAATTCTTTTGTCTTTTTTTCCAGCCTTTAAAAGAAAATATTAAGAAAATGGGCACACAGATGACAGACAGTCATAGACGATTTTTGCAGGTATTGATGTCTCATGGAATTTTGGAAGGTTCAGCAGTGAGAGCATTACACAGACACTGTTGTGAAGTTCATAAAGGTTCGTATTGCATATTAACTATGTATCAGTAAATGCATTCCTTTCCTTTCATTTTTTTGCCATTGAAAGACCAAGACATACTTTAAAATGTAATTGTATTATACTTCATTAAAGCAAGATTATTGTGCACAGGAAGAACAAAGGAGGACTCGGTGCTTAAAAACCTGTATTTGTGTTCTCTTGATATGCTTCAGACCTAGGACCCCCTGCATTTCCAACAACCAACCTGCCTTCCTAACCTACTCACTTTCTCAGTTCCACCCACCAATTCAACTAACCTGCATTCATCTACTTAGCCACCCATTCACCCACCTAATCTGCTTTTTTACTCACTAACCTACTCCCACACCTATCTACTCAACCTCTTCACTGACTCACCCCAGTCTATTTCTCCACCCAGCTACCTCTCCCCACCTATCCACCTGCCTGCCCACTCTAGAGGGTCTGGGTGGAGGTGAGTTATTTGGGTGCTGGGAGGATGTTTACTTGAGTAGTATTTATTCTTCACGTCCAAAATTTATGATGTTGAGGATGCTGGTGTGTGGGCTGTGTATTCAAGGCCCTCTGGACAATCTCCCTTGCCCAGGAGCCTTAGATCATTTGGTGCTGGACAAGAAGTTTTTGATTCCATGATTAGAAACTTCCACCTTTAATCGTTGACATTAAAATGAAAGTTCAAGGAATTTATAACGGGGTTTCTTCTGGTTGTTATATAAAATTCAAAAATGCTGCATATTAGTTAGCAAATGGTTGTATAGTTAATCAAGGATGATACATGTTGTATGCAAAGCCCAGCAGGGTGCTGTTTATTTCTGCTGCAGAATCAATAAAAATCGTTTAAACATAAAATGAAAGTTCAAAATTGAGTTTACTTCCATTTTAGATCACTGTCGTTTTACTTTACTTTGGATTTAGCACATAGTTTTAATTGTTTTGCGTTAGAAAAATGACACAGGGATGGGAACAGAGCCCATGGGGACAGGACATACTTTGTCCCTGTGTCATTTTCTACTTTGAAGCCTGTTAATGAACTGCACTGTTATTTCTGAGTGATGCAGACAATGATATTTTGATTTTTTGGAAAAGCAAGCAAACATGCTGGCCTCAACTAGCAAAATTTACATTGGGTCCTGTACATTTCTGCTACCAGCACATCTTCTAAGAAGACATCTTCCATTGCAGGAAGGACTGTGGAAGACAGGAGAGCTAGACTGAATTCTGAGATTGTTGATAACTTACTCATCCATAGATTAAGAAGTCATAACAGTGCTTCATAAGGCATATATTTATCCCCAGCTAGGGCATACAGAGCAGGTTGTATTTTGCACCCCTGGACATTTTAATAGGGTAGATTAGTATTCCTTGGAGTAGTAGAAGTCGGCTATTGTTGGGGTTAGAAGGGTAGGGTTTTTTTTTAATATAATTGCTTGTTGTTATTTTTTATTTGTGATTTGTAACAGTTGCACAGCATATTGTTCCTTTTTATACTTAATAAAAAAAGATATAAAATCATAAGTGTTCAAGGCTTCTACAGATGAGGATAGAGCCCATGGAGATGGGATGGGGACAGACAGGGCCCGTGGGGACAGTATGGGAACATAGGTAGAACCTGTGGGGATGGAGACAGAACCCATGGGGTGGGGTGGGGACAAACTGTGTCATTGTCTAGTTTTGTGTTATGCACCTTATTGCTTTTACATCTAAGGTGAAAATTAATGTAGCGATAACAAAAACCTGCTTTAAAAATGTAATACAGATTGTTGATTGTGTTCCTGTTGTATTAACCCCTAAGCCATTGGTCTCCAACAATAGGCTCCAGCAGTCCATTTTTGCAGTCCCACAACAGAGATAGAAAAATTGAATTGGTTTACCCAAAGGATGCAGCACCTTCGGGGGGCAGGTAGAGAAAAGGTCCCACGAAGCTCCACTGGGTCGTGTGTGCCATGCCACGCTACACTGACACGCATTTATGTCAATATGAGAGACACGCTACCCAGCAGAGCTTCACGGGTCTTTCTGCCCATATTTTGACAGTGCCACATCGTTCAGGTGAGCAAGTTCAATTTTTCTGCCATAGTTATTAACCATCCTTGTCTCCACCAGCAGCAAAGAGGAGTCAGTATTCTTGTTGGAGTTGCTAGTGAGATTCCACCTAAAGTGCTGGTTTTTCTTTTGGTGGCTGCACCTTGGTAAGGACATGTAGATGAGGGATGGGGTTTGGAGAATGTGTTGCAGGCCTTGTGTTATTCAGGAAAACATGAAGAAATGAGAGGGTGGAGATGCCGGGGAGGCAAGCAAAAGCTGGATCTAGTGCATTCCACCTGAAATGTTCCAGAGGATCATAAAAAAGAATATTTTCTATTTCCAGTTAGTAACATTGGTATAATAAAATTTGGGCAATACAAAAGTCTGCATCTTAAAATATTCATTATTTTTAAGTGTTACTCAGGAGTCTCATTTATAGGTTTTTGCAACTTTTAATAAGCCAAAATAAAGTGAGTTAAAAAAATATATCTTTGTAGAATCAGAATTAGTATTTAAAATGACATGTGTAAGCCTAAAACCTTTTGGTGCCCCCTTCCCTCCCCGGATCTTTCTCATGTCCACTTTGTGGAGTGCCTTCAGGAAAGGGTTGAGAAGCACTGCTTTAAGGAGCCTCTTGGTGAGGAAGAAGGCATTGGCTTTAGTATTATGTATAATGTCTGGGTTGAGGTAGGTAAGATTTTAAAAGAATTGTTACCTTCAGCATATTTATCTGGTTTTATCATATTGATATTGCTGTATGAGTTAGATTGGTGTTTTTATTTTGTATATATTTTAGTTCTTGATTTACTGTACAATATAAGGGGCTGGAACAATTCTAATATGAGGAAATGCTAAGGAAGTTGGATACTACAATTTGAAGAAGAGATGGCTGAGGGGAGATATGATAGAGGTCTATGAAATCCTGAGTGGAGTGGAACTGGCAAATGTGAATCAGTTGTTTACTTTTTAAAAAGTACAGGGGACATACCATGAAGTTACTAAATAGTACATTTAAAACTACATTTAAATCTAATCAATCAAAGGAAAGGAGGAAAGGCTGAAGCGACTAGGGCTCTTCAGCTTGGAGAAAAGACGGCTGAGGGGAGATACGATAGAGGTCTGTAAAATAATGAGTGGAATGGAATGGGTAGACATGAATAATTTGTTTACTCTTTCCAAAAATACTACAAATTGAAAACGAATTGGAGAAAAATTTCTCAATGTGTAATTAAATTCTGGAATTTGTTGCCAGAGAATGTGGTAGAGGCAGCTAGCTTAGCAGGGTTTAAAAAAGGTTTGGACCGATAAAGGAAAAGTCCACAGACTATTATTAAAATGACTTGGGGAAGATCCACTGCTTATTTCTGGGATAAGCAGCATAACATGTATTGAACTTTTTTGTGATCTAGCCAGGTATTTGTGACCTGGATTGGCCACTGTTGGAAACAGGATGCTGGGCTTGATGGACCTTTGGTCTGTCCCAGTGTGGTAATACTTATGTACTTAATACTTTTTCACTCAACACATAGTTAAACTCTGGAATGTGTTGCCGGAGAAGGTAGTATAAGCAGTTAGTAAAGCTGGGTTTAAAAAAATGTTTGAACCAATTCCTGGAGATAAAGTCTAGAGACCGTTGTTAAGGTGGACCTGGGGAAAACCAGTTCTTATCCCTCAGGGTAAGTAGTGTGGAATCTTGATAGTTTGGGGGATCCTGCCAGATAGTTGTGACCTGGAGGAAACAGGATGCTGGGCTAGATGAACTTTTGTTCTGACCCAGTATGGCAACTCTTATGTTATTTAAACCACCTCGCTGTTCAGTTTGAAAGGCAATTACTTTTATTACACTACTACTACTACTACTTAACATTTCTAAAGCGCTACTAGGGTTACGCAGCGCTGTACAATTTACATAGAGGGACAGTCCCTGCTCAAAGAGCTTACAATCTAGAAGACAAGTGAACGGTCAAATTGGGGCAGTCTGGATTTACTGAACGGTAAGAGTTAGGTGCCGAACGCAGCAATGAAGAGGTGGGTTTTAAGCAGTGACTTGAAGATGGGCAGGGAGGGGGCTTGGCGTAGGGGCTCAGGAAGGTTGTTCCAAGCATAGGGTGAGGCGAGGCAGAATGAGCGGAGCCTGGAGTTGGCGGTGGTGGAGAAGGGTACAGAGAGGAGGGATTTGTCCTGTGAACGGAGGTTTCGGGCGGGAACGTAAGGGGAGATGAGGGTAGAAAGGTAGTGAGGGGCAGCAGACTGAGTTATACTCTTACTACAATGTAAGCTGTCTGTGTTCAGCTACACTAGCTGTATAGTTCTTTGGGTGAAGCTCTTCATAAAGACAAATAATACATCTAAACAAGTACATCCTTTTAGCAGTTCTCAGAACTGTAAAGTTACATATGAAAAGTTACATACGAGACACTCTTCAACAACAAAAGTGTATTTAAATAGGCTACAGGAAAAGTGTTGACGTTGGTTAATATTAGACTGTTAGTCATATTCAAAGTATATGCAAATCTCTGTTCATAAGTTGTAAAAACAAAGGACCAAAACGTTCAGTGGCTTCAGTTGTGAATTTCAAGACTGTTTCGTTGTGTGACTCAAAACCGGTTCTTTAGAAAACGTGGATTTGATGATTAGTTTTAAGGGTAGAGTTCAGTACTAGTGCTTACCACAATAAGTCTGGTAGGTAAGTCATGTGTAACAGCTTATTATGGGGATTTTTCTTCATTTTTTTACTCCCTTCCTGTAGCCCAAATATGGTTACACTGACATTTCCCTTCAGAACTCAATACGTATGTATTGTATTGTAACATTTATAACCCGCGCTTTCCCACTTTTCAGCAGGCTCAGTGCGGCTTACATAATAATATAACAAATTTACAAGATAAAACATCTAAACATAGTATATAAAGAGCTGGACAAAAAAGGATAAGGGAGGAAGGTGGTAGAGGTAGGGAACAGGAAGAGGGTGTAAGTAGGGGTAATGTGTTGTGAATAAGGAAGAATGTATAATAATGGTTCGAAGAGGGATGAATTCAAAAGGATAAAAAACCTATTTTAAGTTCTGTCAAGTAGTCAGATCCAGGTATCTTAGATGGATTTCTAATTTAAGTCAAGTCATATGTGTAGGCTTGCTTGAAAAGGTGAGTTTTCAGCAGCTTCCAGAAGGTACCCTGAGTGAGGCCAGTATGTATAGCCTTTAGGGCAGAGGTTTTCAACCCAGTCCTCGGGGCACACCCAGCCAGTTGGGGTTTTCAGGCTATCCTCGTTGAATTCAAATGGGGATAGCCTGAAAACCCCAACTGGCTGGGTGTGCCCCGAGGACTGGGTTGAAACCCCCTATTTAGGAGCTGTAATCCATGCTCCACCGGTATTCAGAACCGAACCAAGGCCTTGTACATGCCAAAGAGTTTCAGCATTAAAACATTTATTCTGAAAAGAGAACTAAAACACACAGGTCATGATGTTCCGACCACGAGAGTCAGCACGGCTAACAGCCACGGTCGGCACTGAGCCCGGATATCTAATGCCGGGGCATTTCCGGTGACCGGCATTGAACATCCGATTTATTTTTGGCCGTTTCAAACTTAACTGACCAAGTTGATATTCAGCGCTGGCTGGTTAAGTTTGAGCCGGCCAAATATACATGTCCATTGGCCACCAAACATATGCTGAAAATCGGCAGATAGCCGGTTATATCACGAGATATAGCTGACTAGCCGCTAACTGCAAATTTTTCAGCGGGACATGGCCAGCAAAATTTGCAGATGGTTGGTTATGGGGCGTTTAACGGGCCAGTTGCCAATCCTGGATGGTTAAATTTATTTATTTATTTGTTGCATTTGTATCCCACATTTTCCCACCTATTTGCAGGCTCAATGTGGCTTACAATGTTCCGTCATGGCATTCGCCATTCCAGAGTAAAATATACAATTGGTGTTACATAAAGAACATGGATGACATAATTGAATTAAGCAATCAGATATAGTAAGAAAACATTCAGATTATGAGGTAGAGTGGTGATGTGTTACAATTTCAGTTATTGATCATTGTGGTATGCCTTGTTGAAGAGAGAGGTCTTCAGAGATTTATGAAAGTTAATTCGTTCGTAAATTGTTTTAAAGTTAAGTGGCAGTGCATTCCACAACTGCGTGCTCATGTAGGAAAAGCTGTGCAGGCTCAATGTGGCTTACAATGTTCCGTCATGGCATTCGCCATTCCAGAGTAAAATATACAATTGGTGTTACATAGAGAACATGGATGACATAATTGAATTAAGCAATCAGATATAGTAAGAAAACATTCAGATTATGAGGTAGAGTGGTGATGTGTTACAATTTCAGTTATTGATCATTGTGGTATGCCTTGTTGAAGAGAGAGGTCTTCAGAGATTTATGAAAGTTAATTCGTTCGTAAATTGTTTTAAAGTTAAGTGGCAGTGCATTCCACAACTGCGTGCTCATGTAGGAAAAGCTGGACACATGTGTTAGTCTGTATTTTAGTCCTCTACAGCTGGGGAAATGAAGATTAAGGAATGTGCAGGCTGATCTTTTTAGCATTCCTAGGTGGTAGATCGACAAGGTCTGACATATAGGCCGGGGCATCCCCGTGAATGATTTTATGAACTAGAGTGCAGACGTTGAACGTGATAGCCAGTGTAGTTTTTCTCTTAGGGGTTTTGCACTTTCGTATTTTTTTGAATATCAGGGGGAAAGACTTTAAGAAATCACTTTGGAAGTTGATGATCTTGGGGTGCCTAATGATAACTGTTACCCAGTGGATTTCTACCACACTCTGCTCTCTCTTCTTTATGGAGTAGACATTCATAGTAAGAAGGTTCTCATACCACGAAACACACTTAATGCGAACTTGCTGTGAACTTTATCAGGATTTGACATCATTGGTATGCTCTGTGAAAGTTCTCTGTTGTATGGTGGTTTTTCTGACTGTATAAAAACTGTAGCAATAATTCCCATTTGTGCCAAACTTCAAATGTACAGTAAGCAAGAGAGCAGCCTTAGTTGCAGCAAGCCATGAGAACCATTGGGATATTTCTTTTTCTAAAAGTGTTTTTGTTTCTTTTCAGAAGTCAAGTACTTCAGAATTAAGCAGCTGCTGAAATAATGGCCATCAAGTCCCAGATCTCTGTTTTTGCCTTTATTTTTCATGTCCCATTGTACCAATTAAATGTTTGCAAAGTAGCACCCGATTTGTGTGGTGTTTAAGTGGAGGAAAGGACTAGTGGCCATTTTCTGAGCCTATCCCCTTGACTCACTTTAAAACCAGACTCTTTTTGTCCAATGTTTGTTTTCATTATCTGGAAAAGATTACTTGTCAGAAGGCAGCTGTGTTTTTCATATTTGTAAATGGATTATCAAACATGTCTAAAAATAGACCTTTCCTATAATCGCACATGGTTTGGGATAATGACAATGAAGCCGTGCAATAGACTTGTGTTTTTTACTGTCTTGGTAGAGCTTTTTTCCAAACTTGTTTGTGGTTTCAGGGGCAGAGTTTAGGGTTTGCGTGCATATATACATGTGTTTAATTGCTCTGGAGCAGGGGTAAATATACACATGTGCCTGCTGCTGTTTGCACATATATTTATTTTTATTTTATTTATTGGGATTTATTAACCACCAAGAGATTCACCCAAGGCGTCATATAGCAGGTACTGTTTAATATAAAACGTACAATTTTGTAACATCGTAATAGCAAAATGACCAAGAATAAACATAAATACAATAAATGAGGTAAACTTGAAAACAGTAAATTGAAACCTAATGATAGTACTACCATGAAACAATATCAAAAATATACACATTTAACAGCACTGGAATTCAAAACCAGAGATATAATACAGTGCTAGCATAATACTAATGATAAGTCCAGTCCACGTGAATGGGTCGTGTCCTTTTCCTACAAGCAGATGGAGGTAAAGATACTGAATTTTTCCAGTGACATCACCGGAAAAGTTGATGCAGCCTGGAAAGCTCCAATATTTTTCTACCTTTAGCAGATGGTAGACGCAGCAGGTCTGTTATTTCAGGAGTGAAGTCCAAAGATCCTTTTATCTCCCATTTCTTGAAAGCAAATTATTAAGACACCCCCCCCCCCCCCCCCCTGTATGTCCTGTTCTGCCTCAGTAGAATGTTAATTTTGGTCCTAAATGTTCTTGCTGGGCCTCGTTGAAAGATCTGACTTTGAAGGTGCCATTCCTACTGGGTATTCGGCCAGGCAGGTCTCGGAGCTCCAAGCTCTATTGTGCAGAAACCCATGTCTTTTGTTCTTGGAGGATGAACCGATATACTCATATCACCCTTCTTCTCAGGTCACTTCACTGGCTTCCAATCCGATACCGCATTCAGTTCAAGCTTCTCCTTCTTACCTACAAATGTACTCAGTCTGCTGCCCCTCACTACCTCTCTACCCTCATCTCCCCTTATGTTCCCACCCGAAACCTCCATTCACAGGACAAATCCCTCCTCTCAATAACCTTCTCCACTAGTGCCAACTCCAGGCTCTGCCCATTCTGCCTCGCCTCACCCTGTGCCTGGAACAACCTTTCTGAGCCCTTACGTCAAGCCCCCCTCCCTGCCCATCTTCAAGTCTTTGCTTAAAGCCCACCTCTTCAATGCTGCCTTCGGCACCTAACTCTTACCTTCAGGATATCCAGACTGCCCCAATTTGACCGCCCCTATCGAACTGACTATTCACTTGTCCTTTAGATTGTAAGCTCTTTGAGCAGGGACTGTCCTTTTATGTTAAATTGTACAGCGCTGCGTAACCCTAGTAGGGCTTTAGAAATGTTAAGTAGTAGTAGTTTCATTATGCACGGTCCGTCTTTCCTTCCTAAAGTGATTTCTGTATTTCATATAAAACAGACAGTATCCCTATCCCCCCACCCCCACCCTTTCAGAACATAGCAGTTCAGACTGTTCTTGAAAGCTCATCAAGTTGGATGTCTGTATGGTCCTGCTCTTCTATTTGATCATTTATTGTTTTTCAGTCTTGCTTGACCGCCTTATTTGTAGTATGTCAAAGCGGTTTACAAAGCTAAAATGAGATAAAGAAACTCCGCAATAATAAAAGAAAAGCAATCAAACAAACAAGCAAGACACAACATGCAGACTCTAAACAGAGATCTCAGTCTCTTCCTCCAATGTTTGGGCTCTGACAGGACCAAGAATATAATGTAGTAGCTTGACCAGCCCCTTTCGTCTCTCAGCTCGACTCTTTCTGCCGTTTCAGGAACCTTGAAGAGGACAAGTGGCTTCCAAGTCCTTCATTGTGCAGTGGATTAAGGCGGGCATTGAAGCTGCTTACATTGCAGAAAGGTAGTTCCTTCAGGCCAGAGTGGTTTAATCAGAAGACATCTGTAAGGCAGCAGCTTGCTCTGTGCTGCATTCCTTTGTGAAGCATTACAAGATTGATGCTCTGGACAGAGGCGATGCAGCCTTTGACAGAGCAGTGATCAAGAGGCCATGTATACTTTTGTCCACCAAGGTATCTTCTTTTGTATATCCAGTTTGTGTGGACTGATCTAGCAGGATGAAAAGGAAGATGAAATAATTTATACTTGTTCAACCTAAATAGCAAACTTATTTATACCCGATTCTTATTCCTACTGAGTACTTTAACTGAAACGTGGAGGAAAAGGCTTCAGTTTTATCAGCGCCTTGTCTGTCACTCAACAGTTTTGTTGGCTACTGAATTTTTGCCATCATTAATCTAGAAAAACCTCCACCTCCCTTTATTTTCTTTTCTTTTAATGGTTTAATAAATGTTGCCGACAAAAGCTAAGTCACCACTGCTGTTTTCAATAAGCTATTATGCAGGTATTTTGAAAGATTGAATTGATCAGACAAATTCCTTTAAAGAAAATGATTGAAAAATATTAAACCATTAAAATAATGGGAGGTGGAGGTTTTTCTAGACTAATGATGGCAATAATTCAGTAGCCAACAAAACCATTCAGTGGCAAGCAAGGCGCTGATAAAACTGAAGTCTTTTCCTCCACGTTTGTATTCAGTAGGAATAAATATTGGGTATAAACTGCTTTCTTTTCAGGTTGAATGTATTATTTTTCAGTAAGCTTGTCACCCAAGATTTATATTGAGATTATTTGTACCTGTTACTTTTCATTGCTTGAATCCTGTTAGCCCAGTTCACTGGAGTATTGTTTGGGCTTAGCCTGTCCATTCTGACTCTGCTGATTCTTTCTTTTTCTTATATATAGTCGTAAAAGCCCCGCCCCCCCCCCCCCCCCAAAAAAAAAAAAAGATAGAAGTGATCTTTCTCAATGTGACTGTATTTAAATGCTGCAGGGGTTGATAAGGAACTAGTACGGTGGGTAGCAAGATGGACCTACTACGTTGGCATAGGCATACTGGAGATTTAGAGGATGCACCAGCGTACACACCAGGGATATTGCTTGAAAAATTCAGTATGTCTACCGCCATCTGCTGGTAGAAAGAGACACAACCTATTCACGTGGACTGGTCAAGCAGGATTCAGGGAAAGAAAACATACCAGCTGCATCCACTTATCTTTATTGAACCAATTTTGTAATCAACTAAGTATCACATTATGTATTTTTATTTATTAATAAATAATGGGCACTCAAGTGGTCTGCTATGACACTCGTGCATTGGACATGAACTGATCAGTATTTTCTTACTGGGATTGTTTTCAGGATTAAATATGATTTCTGTAGACTTCTGAAAAATCCCAACTTTTGTTATCAGTTTTATTTTTAGCTTCAATTTGATAAGTGTGACAGATCTTACTTATTCCCCCTAATTCTATATATAGTGCTCAAAATTGCACATGTGTGAGTACAATTTAATTGCTGAACGAGCCAAATAGCACCAATAATTGGGTGCTAACAATGATTGGCGCTAATTGGCAATAATTGGAATTTACACACATCTTTATAGTTGCTATTCTGTAATGTGTGTGTAGATTTTTCTACATGAATAGGGGGTGTGGCTATGGGAGGGGCATGGATGGATCAGGGCCATTTGTAGGATTCTATAAATGGCATCCAACTTTGAACGTTGTTTATAGAGTAGCACTTAGTGTGTTGTGGGGTTTAGTTTTTTGCCATCTACAGAATTGAGTCTATTGCCTTTGTGTATTATAGTTTCTGTGTGTGTGTGTTTTCCTGTTCCTTATAACTTTAGAATGACTACCCATAGCTCAGCCAAAGCTAGTGTGGAGCTAAGTCTATGGTGAAAACATTAGTTTTTACTTTTTAGATTTGGGGAATGCTTTGGGGAGAGACAATCTGCCTTAAGAAATGCATTGAGACTTGAACTGAGATTAGTTCAGATGTTCCTCTTTCTCCTTCAAATAATGCCAGAGCTGCAGAGAGGTAAGAAGACTCTAGTTCCTGGGCAGCTGATGTGAAATGATTTTCAGCAGTGCTTGGTGGTGCACTTTGGGCGTCTTTTTCTAGAAGCCACCTCGCTATTGTAGTGTTGTGTAGGTGTGTGACTGCTTTTGTTGAAGGAAGGAAATTACAAGATGGAAAGAGACTTCAAACCACAGGCAGATGTGACTGATAAACAACAGGCCATGCTGTCACACAATGGTCTTTACAATAACTGCTTTCAGTGAAAGTTTTTTTTGCAAGACAGCTCTCAACAATACAGTATGAATTTATATGTCTGGGTCAAGACTGCTGTGTGACCTATCCACTGCTCTCTCTCCTCCTCCCCCCCCCCCCCCCCCAGCAAGATGAAGCCTGCTGAGGATTCAGGGGCAGGCAGAGCACCTGGTACTTGAGGCCGGCCTGGCCTGCTGATGCCCAGGTCACTGTTATTCTGTGTGGTATTCTGCCCTCTTTCCCCTGACACCATCAAGGTCCAACAACAAATTGAGGCCTGCTATTTGGGAATGGGTTACCATCAGAGGGGTTGCCTCTTTTAGGAACTTCATTGGGAGCAGCTGGGATAATTGGGGTAAAAATTTTTCCTTTTTGCCCATGGTGATTTTAGTTTTTGGAGATATGTTTATATGTTTTAGATACTGATTTTGAGGTATTGTTTTGAATGTATTTCTTTTGTTTACAGTAACACACAGTAATAATCGTGGAAAGGCATATACCAAGTCAAAGAATAGATTTCCTTCAACTAAAGTTGGTTGAAGGGAACATGTCTGTTATAAGTCCTTTTTTTTTCCTTCTTATTCTAGTGCACTATGCTCATGACAAACTGGATGACTTTGTCAATGTCATTAATGTCCATTTGCAGTCACTGTTTATGCAGATCAGGAAGGGAATGTCAGAAGATGATGGGAGACAGTACTATGCATTGGTAAGTGTAGCAGCCACTAGAAATCCATGCAGGATGCTCAGTGGAGAATCAAAACCCAACACAAAATGAATGTTCTATGGTAGTCGGTAGGCAAGAGGTGTCCAAAGCAGAACTTAACTACAAGAGAAGAGCCCCCTGTGCCTCAACTATGTATTTTTAAAAAAGAAATCTTAATTTAAAAAAATTTTACAAAAATATGCGACCCCCTGTGGTAAAAGGTGACTAAAGTACCAGATCCAAAATATTGAGAGAGTGTGATTTTTTTTTTTTTAAATGTCATGTGTCCATAAGCAATCTGCAAAAGTTACGTGTTTGAAATTTAACATTTTTTTTTTTTTCATATGTTTCTGATAGTAAAGTGGTGTGGTAGCTATGATAGTCCACTTTTAAAAGTAATAAATAGAAATAAATCAAAACAATGAAAATAAAATATAATGATACCTTTTTTATTGAGAAAGGGAAATGGGACTTGATATACCGCCTTTCTGTGGTATTTTGCAACTACATTCAAAGCGGTTTACATATATTCAGGTACTTATTTTGTACCAGGGGCAATGGAGGGTTAAGTGACTTGCCCAGAGTCACAAGGAGCTGCAGTGGGAATCAAACCCAGTTCCCCAGGATCAAAGTCCGCTGCACTAACCACTAGGCTACTCCTCCACTAACATAATACATCTTTTGAATAGCTTTCAAAGGTAACCCTTCTTCAGATCGGAAATAAGCAAATGTTGAACAAATATCAGAATATATAAACAGCTAGTTTGTACTCATTTAAGTCCAAGCATTTTTTGAGGATTTTCTGCAGACAGAATACAAGGATTAACCTTTGAATATTCCTGAACCTATCTAGTTTCATCTATACACATCCATTTCAAGTGACTCCTGAGGAAGGCCTCTTGTGGGCCGAAACACGGCTCATGTCGAGTCCTGGATGCTTAATAAAATGCGAGTTTTTAGATCATCTACTGTCCGTGCATCTGTTATGCCGCACAAAAGCCATTAGTTTGTTTGGTAGGTCTACCGGGGACCTGAAATGTATAACAATCCAGGTGAAACATTCATCTTCATAGTTGCTATTTTCCTAAGTCATGATATAGAAATTGCAACCAGAACTAAATATTGGCTGGCATCGGCATAACATGAAAAGGTGCACTCTGCTTCTCCAATTCCCCCTGGCAAATTTTTCTCATGTATCTGTACTAGAGATTTATATGACTGCTATTCTCTTGCCAAATTATATTGATTCTTATTGGCGCCAAACTGGACTCAGGCCTTGCCTTTCACTAAGGTGGCATTTATCTGCATGATGACCGATTCTATTGCATAGGCACTACTCTAGGCCTTGGCCTAGATCAGCTCAGGGTATGACACTTTCCCCCCACCCAGGTATTGCACTGGTTTCTGTTCTCTAAATCATCTTGTCAGCCTTATTTGATACTACTTGCTCCAGATTTTCAGTTTCTGTTGGGCTGCAGGTACCGAGTCCACCACTGCCCTCACACGTAATACTAATTCAACTCAGGACTTGTCTCATTGACCATGAAAACTATCTCAGCAATTTTATCCACTACTGTTTCTAAGTGCAAGTCAAAATTAGTGTGAATTTTAGCAAACAACTGATCTCTTATCACTATGATCAGGCCAGAGGGAAGGGGTGTACCTTTGAGCATGCTTTTGGTAGTCTTGCGACTTGATCTCTCCAGTTTCCCCACACATTCAGACCACGTAACTGGGATAGAGTTATGGGAGCAGTCTTTGCATGTATTTTTTATACATTTTAGTCGGTTCCTTTGTATAAGCAAAGGATGAATTACAGAGATCTCTCCTGGGAGCTCAGCACACATGCTGCTTCCTTCACTGAGGCGACGTGTGACCCTCAAAGATAGCTTGATAACTGCCAAGACTTGCTGTTTATAAAATTTGTTTTACTAGAAACATATTTTTTTTATTTCTGCAGGTGAATCTTGCAGAAACAGAAATAACCAAAATGGCATCAGATTATGCAGAAAATGAATTGGAATTGTTTAGAAAAACAGTAAGTACAAAAGAGGAAAATCTGAGAGCAAAAGTTGTTGCCCTTTTATGGAAAATCAGCTGTTATGTGCCTTTTCCTTTTACAGCATCTTTCTTGCTCCAGAAAGTCTCTCGGCTTTAAGCAGGTGATCCCAGAAACTTATTGTAGTTGATAAAAAGCCCATCTATCCTATATTGCTAAAATTATTTCCCAACTGCGTGCCATAGAAGCTGGATTGTAAGATGTGGCTGCTTATCTGAGACTAGTTTTGTTATCTTCCTGGATAGATGAGTAAACAAATACCATACTTCAAGATTCAAGCCCTCCCACTCCTCGTGCATTACACATTTTCTTATGGTCTAAATCAGGGGTCCCCAATTTCTGTCCTTAAGGACCACCTGGTTGGGTTTTGGGGATTTCCACAATACATGTGCATGGCTCACAGTGGGTTCAAGGTGGCTTGTAAATAAACTTCATGAATATGCATTGTAGAAAGCCTAAAGACCTGACTGGGTTGCAGCCTTCGAGACTGAATTTTGCAGGACCCTAAGCCTGGTGGTTTTACTTATAAATAGCTATAGGAGTCATGCGGCTGAGACTAGAGGGGTGTATCTAACCATCCTTTCCTTTGAGATGTCTTATGGAACTTGTTGGGTACTGACAGGATGTTGGGCTTGATGGACCTTGGTCTGAGTCTGGTTTTTCTTATGCTCTTAGTTTTAGATATCTGCCTATTAAAATAGGATAGGTTGGTTTGTACTCCTTTCCAAACCTTTTTCCTGCCTAACCTCTGGAGTATCAGTTCAAAAACGGTTACATTAATGGTTTTTTGAGCTGTATGAAAGTTTTTTTTTTTTTTTTTTTTTAATAGACTGTTAGTATTTGTGGGGGGGGAGGGGGGGTCATTCATTTATATTTTATACTCCTGGGGGAATTTTACAGTACTGTGTAATGCAAAGTTTACACGCAATTCCCCCCTTCTGCAGACTGCGTAGAGTTCTGCGTAGTCTGCTTTCTGGCTGCCTCTCTCTCTCCTTGCACACTCGCCATTCCAGCACGCCATTCCCCCCCAGATAAAAATACCCCCCACCACCACCATAGAAGTTTCCCATGTACCTTCCTGCAGACCTCCACCCCATTCCTAAGACACACACACACACACCCCTCATCCACCTTTTTCCAGCCCCCGTCAACAATCCATCCATCTTTTTTCCAGCCCCCCTCCCTGCACACACTACCATTCACTTTTTTTTTTTTTCAGCCCCCACTCCATCTGTGTTTTTTTCCAGGTTCACCACTCCAGTACGGCAAGAAGAGGAGCTGCATAGCCACACATTGGACTTCTTCCTTCTCTGCCGCCTTGGTCCCTGGCAGTTTCTTTAAGCTGCGCATCTGTATGGAGGCCCACGAGGCTGAAAGGAACAGTCGGGAGAAGGAAGCAGCCTGACGTGTGGCTGTGCAGCTCCTCCTCTTACCGTACTGGAGTGGTGAACCTGGAAAAAAAAAAACACAGATGGAGTGGGGGCTGAAAAAAAAGGTGAATGGTAGGTGTGTGCAGGGAGGGGGGGCTGGAAAAAAAGATGGATGGATTGTTGAGGGGGGCTGGAAAAAGGTGGATGAGGGGTGTGTGTGTCATAGGAATGGGGTGGAGGTCTGCAGGAAGGTACATGGGAAACGTCTCGGGGGGGGGGGGGGCATTTGTATCTGGGGGGGACATGCCAGCCCTTATAATGGGGGAATTCTGCACAAGAAAATTACAAGTAAAGTGTGCAGAATTTTCAGTTTGTTTTTAAACATTTCATTACCCCAGGAGTAATTTTATGTTTCATTTAATTGAGGGTGGCTTGATGGACCTTTTGGTCTGACCAAGTATATATATAGATATATATAGATATATTACAATAAATGTTTATTAATGAATAAGAAAAGGAACAAACATAACATAACTATGAGGTATATTTTCAAAGCACTTAGCCTTCCAAAGTTCCATAGAAACCTATGGAACTTTGGAAGGCTAAGTGCTTTGAAAATATGCTTCATAGTAACATAGTAGCTGACAGCAGAAAAAGACCTGCACGATAAATTCATATGTGCTACTTTTTTATTTGTACTGTCCTCTTCAGTACAAACAAAGTAGATATGTCCATTTTCAATGCAAGACAGTAAAACACCAAACAAATATTCAATGGACATAGCATACAACATATTTTAACATAATATCCCCCCCCCCCATTCCCCTCTCCCTCTCCATTAAGAACCTTGCAGTAACCCAGTATATTCTTATGTGTTTGTGTACCTTTTAAAATGTCTTGTATTGTTGTTTGATGTGATATGTGACATTACTTGAAATTGGAGATGTTCACCCCCCTCCCCATGCTTCAGGAGCCCGTTTTCGGAAGAAGCAGTACCTGAATACATATTGCCACTGTACAATGCCGTATGCAGCCAGTAGTGGTGTAAAGATACGTTTAATTATTCTAGGAAATGGATTTGGGTTAGTATATATATTTTTAGGGGGGGGGAAGGGTTGTTTTAATGATATGTTTTTATTAATTTTGAGTGTAATCTAATAAAGTATTTTATATCAACTTACACATACAATGAATTCCCCTTACATTCTGAATTCCTCTTAGTTTAAGAGGGGGGAGGAGAGAATACCTGTTATATAGAAGCAAGGAGAAACTTTCAACAGTACCAAAAAGGGAAAACCAACAGTCGCCACTGCTCCTCAGGTTGGCTGAAACTGGGGATGCTGCGGAGGCAGTACTCGGAGCCCCTTGGGGTGGAGGGGAGACGGTCATCATGAAAATTGGCCTATGTCATTACAACAAACATGGTTGGTCTATGGAGAGTGTGGAATTCAATCATATCATTTTGTACATTCAGATTCCAGTGGCCAAATAGCAGGTTTAACTTCGTGTGGCTAAATTTCACAGAGAGGTTGCTTGATGCCTGGAATGCCCTCCCGAGGGAGGCGGTGGAGAGAAAAACTGTGGCAAAATTCCAAAAGGTGTGGGATGAACACAAGGGATCTCTAATTAGAAAATGAATAGTATTAAAAAAACAATTTAAATGGTTGCATATGTGTTTGTATGTCAAGTGGTGGTTAGGTGGCAACTCTGGCTGTAAAAACTAATGCCGGTCCTGGGCTGGCTTGCACGGTCTGAGTCCCGCATATAGCAATCTGGTTTAGGATGGGCTGGAGAGAGCAACGGAAGCTCCAGTAATATAGAACACGAGGATAGCGCCGGGCGCACTTTTACAGTCTTTGTCCCGCAAATGCCAAGACGGATTTGGATAGGCTGGAGTGGACTTTGACGGCAACTCCAGTAGTCGGAACATAAGGACGGAGCCGGGCGGATTTCTATGGTCTATGTCCCAGAACACCAAAGATAGACCATGATCAAGTATATAATATTATGTTCGTTGTTGATTTAATCTTGAATTGATAATGAATGTGACTGTTGGGCAGTCTGCCATCACTTTCTCTGTTACTATATAGTAGAAGTGTATTGAGTGGTTGCACTTGTGTGTTCACCACACTAAATATACATATAATTTTATACAGCTGAATTGTCTGTGTAAAATTATATGGCCACGGTTCTGCTGAAAGTCTACCTTCTCGTGTCTTGATTTAGGGACCAGGGTTGTTGTTCCTGCAATGATGGGACTAAGTAAGTCAAGAGTAACATAGTAAATGACGGCAGAAAAAGACCTGCATGGTCCATCCAGTCTGCCCAACAAGATAAACTCATATGTGCTACTTTTTGTGTATACCTTACCTTGATTTGTACCTGTCCTTTTCAGGGCACAGACCGTGTAAGTCTGCCCAGCACTATCCCCACCTTCCAACCACCAGCCCCGCCTCCCACCACCGGCTCTGGCACAGACCGTATAAGTCTGCCCAGCACTATCCCCGCCACCGGCTCTGCCACCCAATCTCGGCTAAGCTCCTTAGGATCCATTCTTTCTGGAGCTTAGCCGAGATTGGGTGGCATACTGAATAGGAGGAAAAAGCCAAATGAAGGCTCATGGGCCTCATTCCCTGGTTCCAATTGAGTTGGAAGTATAAAGGAGCAAGAGGAAAAGCACTGGGTCCCTCCCCCCCCCCCCCCCCCCCCCAAAAAAAAAGGAAGAAAAGGGTAGTTTGCAAACCAGCTTTAATTTTTTTAATAGTTGTATTCTTGTATTAATATTGTCTTGTAATGCTTGTTCTTGATTTGTTACGTAAGCTGCATTGAACCTGAGCTTTCTTGGGAAAATGCGAGGTAGAAATGTCATAATAAATAAGTAAATATTAATGAGAGTTAATTTTCAGAACACTGAGCTGCCCTCCTTAGAGTGTGTGATATAAAGTGCCACTTCAGTATATGGGCCAAAAACAAGAGGCGCTAATCTGCCCACTGAGAAATCAACAAGATAAAAGCAGATCAGATAAAACTCATAGAAACGAGTGACTAAACAAAGAAGTGGTTTATTTAATAAACCACTTCTCCTTTTGTATTCACTCGTTTCTGTGGGTTTTTTTAATGTGATCTGCTTTTATCTTGTTGACTTCAGTATTTGAGTAGACCTAAAAAGAACCATATATAAAAGCAATCAAAATAACTCCTTAATGATCACAGAGGGGAAATAGGTCCTAGTTTGTTATTCTGCATTATTATTATTATTATTATTATCAGACTTCACATTCCCAGTTAATTTTGGGAACATCTGTGGATGATTAATGCCAGAAATGGTGCTCTTGTTGCAACAGTATAGGAAGTTCCTCTGTTGAGGGATCTAGATGTATAGATTTTTTTTTTTTTTTGGGGGGGGGGGGGGGGGGGAGGCAGGGCTGCTGCTGGCCCTCCACTCGGGGCGCAGCTGCTACCGCAGCCCCTCACTCACTTGCTCAGGCTGCCACCGCCCCCTCCCCTTCATCAGTGCATCTGCTGCTCCCTAGCCTCCGGGGGGGGGGGGGGGGGGGGGGGGGGCGATGCCAGGATCAATCTCTCTCCTGCTGCTGTGTGCCGGGACCGGGTTATAGTGTTAACACAATCACCCGGGTCCCAACAGGAGCAGGAGAGAGACACACCCCGGTGGCTCCCCTTAGAGACTGGGCCTGCGGGAATTTTGACCCCCTCCCCTCTCAGCAGCCCTGGGGCGGGGAAGTGTTATTTTTTCCAGTTTTGTTGATGGATGGATATGGCATTGTCTCCGTTACACACCTCACAAGAACTTCTGTTCATTTTTGTAGATGGATCTTATTATACAATCAGATAATGGGTTTGCAGCTTCCACAAGCATTTTGAACCTTTCCGACCAACTTCAGAGCAAGAAAATGAAGAAAAAAGAAGCAGAACAAGTGTTGCAGAACTTTGTGCAGGACAAATGGCTTTCTGAAGTAAGTTAGATTCTATATATCATGCCTAAAAATTTGGCACCGAAATGAAATTTGCCTAATCACATTTAATAAAGTATGCCCTAATGTAGACGTACTTTATAGAATAAGCCTAAATTTCCTTATGGTATATAGAATACGCTGACCGGCCATGACAGAACCTAACTCTAGGTGTGGCTATTTATGTAAATACTTGGCGTTTAAGTTAAGCACAGAATACATGTATTCTATAACCCTGCGCATTGTTTTCCCCAATGCTCATGACCCGCCTATAGCCACACCCCCTTTTCAGTAGTGCACATTAGAATTTTCGTGCACCAATTTGCAGAATATGCTTAGCGGGTAATGCACGTAAATTCTAATTAATGCCAATTAGTGTTGATAATGGCTTAACATCCAATTATCAGCCGCTGATTAGTTTAATTGTTAAATGCATCGTTACGGAATATGCTTCGATGTCCACGTGATATATAGAATCTGGGGATTAGTGCTTAGTTGCTTTTAGATCCTAGAACCCATGCACATAAGTGCTAGGCAAGCCCCTAACCCATCCATACCCCTCCCTGGTCATATACCCCTCCCCCTTTCCAGTTGCATACTGTGGATTTTGTGCACACATTTTCTAGCGTGCTAAGGGCAGTTATGTGAGCAGTTGCTAATTAGGACCAATTAAAGCCTATTACTAGTTAATTTAATAATTAGCTCCTAATTGGCATTTTGTGCATAACTGACACCATTTTATAACTTCCCGTGCGAGTTTATAGAGTTAGGGGGATACAATATGTTGAATCCATTTTACAAAGGCAACATATGCACCTATGCGCCTTTTTATAAATTGGCCTCCCTGAAAACTTCTGCTTTGGTGCAGAAGTAACTCTGTGCCAGTAAGAGTCAGCATTTGTGTGCTTGCATAAATGCCCCTGGGAAGCATCTCCTCTGTGTGTATATGTTAGGGGACCTTTTTATAAATGTCTCCTTAAGTTTCTTTATAAAATTACCCCCAAACGTATCTAGTAAATGAAATGGTCTAATATGTTGTTTGATAGAAAGATGGAGAATACACCTTGAGTACTCGCTGCATAATGGAGATGGAGAACTACATTTGTAATACGTACCAAGACATGGTCAATAAGTGTAACCTTTGTGGCACCCTAGCTATTCAGGTAAGGATTTCTGCTTGAGTGAATCCTTGGCTAGTTTAAATGCTGTATTACATTGTGGATTAACATGGGGGATAAAACCAATTTGTCTGTCCAGCCTGCTCAGCTACATATAGTCGTGTTGGTCCTGAACAAAAGATGCAGGGTAACACAGCAGACAAAGTGGCCCATGAATAGTCTTTTCCTGGAGTCTTTGACCATATATCTGCTGGAAATCTAGATTAGGGTATTTTACTGAGACAAGATGATGTAATCAATAGGAACTTAAGTTTCAAAATTATTCCCTACAGTGTTTGTTAGAATGTATTTGCAGGTTTATGGCTTCTTCTGTTTGCTGGAGAAGAGGGGAGGATTGGTGTATAGTACTGTACATGACAATAGTCTCTCCTTGTGCCTTCTCAGACGCCTGAGAATCTCCACTCTCCCCCCACTCTCCCCCTGTTCAGTCATGACACTCGCCTGTTGAGAGGACTCTCATTCTGTTCACACTTCCATCTCAGACAGTGAGACAGGAGGTGTCCTACTAAAACTTCTCTCATCACTCTTTGCTAATTAGCATTCATTAGTAGAAGGGTATAAGTGTGTTGTCTGGGTGGGGGCAGAGGCCACAGGGTGAACTCCCAGAAAGCTCAGTACTACTGTTCATCCTGCAGATGTAGATGAAGTACTAATTGTAATTGAATAATAATTATCCAATCTACCTATGAATACAAAAATATACTCTTGGGATTCTCTTAAAATTAAGAACCATTCAGAAACCCATGTTATAATAGAGGAAAATACTGGAAAAATAACTACCATATGGCCTAAAATACTCCTGTGAAGCAGGTAACAAGTACTGGGGTACACTTGGAGGTGCAGGTCTGTTATGGTAAATCCAGGTTGCTATGTTAGGTGCTGACCCATAAACAGCACTTTCTGCTAGTGCTATTTATCTGTCTCACATTTATATCCCTCATTGTCTGTTTAACCTAAGCGGGTTACAGTACAACATACATAAATTAAAATTACAAAAAAACCCACATTAAAATTAACATTCAGAATCCATTCTTGAAAAGTTTAACAGACTACACCTTATAAATATTTCTTCAAACTACTAACGTTATTAATCGTCATAACTCCAAAGGCCTGGTGAAAAGTCTTTGGTTCCTGAAAGAAAGTGAAGAGGCCAATTGCCTTAGTTCTAAAGGAAGATCGTTCCACATCGTAGGACCAGCAATAAAAAAAAAACATACGTGAATGATCCTTCTAGAAGAGCTTGGTGAAAAGAAGGACGTGGAGCAAACATTTCCTTTGAGACCTTAATACTCTGGTTGGACAATACACCCTTAGGCAGGTAGCAGCGTCTTTATGTGGTGCCTTAAATCCTAACTAGGCAGAGCAAAGTAGCTTTTTTTTTTTTTTTCTTTGCTCTGATTTATCCGTTCCAGCCTCCCTTCACCTGCTGAACTTCACCACCTAAAAAGGAGGGGAAAGGACAGATAATGATAGAAAAGGGTCTGGATTAACTCTTCCTGCCTCACCCAGACCTCCTTTCCAGTTCCCTGCATACTGTCTGGTAGGGGAGGGGCATTAGCTAATAGAGCTGGGGGCACAAGAGTACAGGAGTCCAGCTGTAATTGTTAATGCCTCCCCTCTTAACCCATTCCCTCTCCGTGTGTTGCTCTTTTAGGCCCAGATGATCAAAAGCCCTGTGCTGTTCCAAACAGCACCCTAAAAATAGCGCAGGGCTTTTCTGCATCGATGATCAAAGATAATGCATGCAAATCTAAGCAGCGCTATTATCTTTGATTATCATGTTGAAGTGCGGGAGAATTGCGCCCGAGCATGCGCTCAGCACAATCCTCCCGCACTTGTTTGACAGGTCTGGGCTGTCAAAACCCCAAACCTGTCAAACAGCCTGGCCCGAGGCCCGAACAACGAGGCCCCCCCCCCCCAAACCCCCAGAAAACGTTGTGGCCGCCACTGCCGGCCAAACCCTCTCCCACCCAGCGACGGGGGGGGGGCTGGAGGATCGGTGGGTCTCCAGCCCCCGAAACCCCCAGTAATTGTTGCTCCATCGACGGGGGGGTGGGGAGGTGGTCTGTAGCCCCGCCCAGTGCATCCCAGGATGCAGTGGGCGGTGCTGGGCGCCGCCATTTTGAGCGTCGACTGACTGGAAGAGGAGGGAGGCAGGCAGGCTGCGTCCCTCCTCCAACAGAAAGGTAGGGGGGCCGGGACGGTGCCAGGGGGGTGCCACGACACCATGGACCACCAGGGAATTTAAAGACAACGCTGGGGGGAGGATTTGGGGTGGGCTGGAGGTGCACCGGACCTCCAGCCCCCCCCCTCCCCCCCGTCGATGGAAGAACGATTTCTGGGGGTTTTGGGGGCTGGAGACCCACCGGACCTCCAGCCCCCCGTTCGAGTTTGCCTTGGGGGGGGAAGGGGGGCCTGCCAGCATGCAACTGCATGCTGGACAGGGCTCACCATTCCTCCCCAATGATCCGCAAAATCTAACGCCAGCTCGGAGCTGGCGTTGATTTTGCTGCGGCCAGCGACCCAATCTTTGGCGCGCTGGTCACTGATCATTGGGGATGAATGCGTTAAGCGCCAATTAGCATGCATTTGCAAGCTAATTGCGCTAAAAGCCCTGTTTAGCATGCATTTTGCATGCTACTTGCGCTGAGAGCCCTCGAGTGAGCTGTTTCAGGCGCTCGAGGGCTCTGATCATGGGTCGGCTGCAAACTCTGGCGCTAGTATGGCGTTAACAGCCTCTAGCGCCAGAGTTTGCTTTTGATCATGAGGGCCTGAGTGGCCAGAGTAATAAAGTGCGGGAAGCTTTGTGCAGAACTTAGCATGGGTTTTGCACACAGTTTTCTATTCTTAATTGCATTATATGAAAGAGAGTTCAGCACACAAGATAAAACTGCGTACAAAGATTTGCATAGACATCAGCACACTGCTCATTTAAGTCCGGTCCTGAAGTACCCCTTGCCAGTCAGGTTTTTAGGATATCCACAATGAATATGCGTGAAAGAGATTTGCATATGGTAGAAGCAGTGCATGCAAATCATGTTCATGTATATAAAGTCTTATATTTAGCTGGGTTTTTTTTTTCATAGCTCTTAGCTTTGGCAAAAATGCATGGAGCTAAATAAAATCAACTTTTTATTTCTAGAGTCAAATTTGTGATACCTGCGGCATCCAGATCCACTTACCCTGTGTTGCGACATACTTCAAAGGCCAGACTGACCCACACTGTCCTAACTGTAATGAGTTCTGGCCTTATGAGATACCAGGTGAGCTACAGTTTAATGCTTCATAGACTTAAGTATCATACTGTACAGTAACAGAACATAATTTTGCCTAAACATGTTGCTAATTCCTGTACGTAAGTAATGCCACACTGGGAAAAGACCAAGGGTCCATCGAGCCCAGCATCCTGTCCACGACAGCGGCCAATCCAGGCCAAGGGCACCTGTTATCCATACCTTTCCTAATAATACCCAACATTCTATTCGCTTTCCTAGCTGCAGCAGCACACTGAGCAGAAGGTTTCAGTGTATTATTGACGACGACACCCAGATCCCTTTCTTGGTCTGTAACTCCTAACGTGGAGCATGACGTAGCTATAATTCGGGTTCTTTTTTCCTGCATGCATCACCTTGCACTTGCTCACATTAAACGTCATCTGCCATTTAGCCGCCCAGTCTCGTAAGGTCGTTCTGTAATGTTTCACAATCCTGTCGCGAGTTAATGACTTTGAATAACTTTGTGTCATCAGCAAATTTAATTACCTCGCTAGTTACTCCCATCTCTAAATCATTTATAAATATATTAAAAAGCAGCGGTCCTAGCACAGACCCCTGAGGAATGGTGTTTATGCAGATAAAAGCAAGTAAATGTAGGCGATTATTCACCTTTCATTTCTGGTCTGCAGCTTTAGTGCATTGCTGTATCCCTCAAGAACTTGTAATTATCCTATATGAAAACGATACTATCAAAATATAGCCCACCTTTGTTTTAGATGTTTATCACCTCTGTTAGACCATGTGCTTCCTGCTGTTCATGGCTTGTCCAGCACTGTTAGTTCACATTGGGGCTCATTTTCAAAGCACTTAGACTTACAAAGTTCCATAACCTATGTAACTTTGTAAGTCTAAGTGCTTTGAAAATACACCTCAGTGTCCTGTTCTTCTAGATTTGAGCAACACTGGTCTTAGAGCATAATTCCTCAGCTATGGAAGCTATCCATCATTAGGCCAGTCCTAAAAAAAGACATGCAGATCTGCCCTTCATACAGAACCTTTATTCAGTTGGTACTCCTCTTGCAAAACTGATGGAGAAAACCCATCAACAGCTATCCTGCTTCTGGAATTCAAATAATTTTCACCCAAGACATTCTGGGTTTAGACAGGGTAACAGCACTGAGACTGCCTTAATAGCATTGTTAAATGATATTTGTCACCTGGATGCTCAGAGATGTTCTACTGATTCAGTAAGATTGAGTGCTGCCTTTGATGTGATATCATACATACATGTCTCTTGACCTAGCTGCAGGAGACTGGCCTAACTGGGACTGCTTTAAACTTGTTAGGGAAACTTATCTATATTTTTGCACCTTTCAGGTTTCTCAGGGCGACGCACTATCCAACCCCCCTCCCTTTTATCTCTGTGGAGACCCCAGTCTTTATGGTTTACTTCATTTGATACACTGCCTTTCCTGAAGGACATTTACAAGGTGGTTTACAAAAACAACATGCCTGAAAGACATTGGGAGGGGGGGGGGGTCCTTTTATTAGCACACCTATTTTATTTGATCATAGCTCTAACCCTCATCCAAGATATTATTACTGCTCATCTATAAGCTGGTGACATCCAGTTCTTGATTACTCTCATGCTAGGTGGGATCAGCCATTCTAGGTCTTAGTTTGGATAAAATAGCATCCTGATTTCCCAACACAAATTAGTCCTTAATGCTTTGGTTCTCTAGTAGCCTTTGCTCAGCCCCTTTTCATTGTTGCATTTATTTGCTTTGCTTTCCATTCCTTTCCTGTGCCCTGTGGAAAGTTAGATTTCTTAGACTGTACCTGGATATACTAGAGCTCTGCAAACCTTTAATCATCTTGACTACTATAATTCCCTACGTGACTTGCCAGCATCCCTTTATATCAAAGCATTTACTTGTTCAAAACACAGCCATGAAATTTAATGTATAGTCTTAGGCCATCTGATTTCACTCTTGTCAGATCAACATTTGGCTCCTTAAGTTCATTGTATTGGTCTATCTCTCTGCCCTTCTCCTCTTTTATGGGCCCTTGCATTCCTCTACTGCTCCTCTTGTCGACCCTTGCATTCCTCCACTGCTAACATTCTCATGTGCACTGTATAGTGTAGTATGGCTTTCATTTATCTCACCTCATTGCTGCAGAACTCTTCCATTAGAGCTTCATTGGGACCCTTCATATCTAAAGCTAAGACAATGTTGAAGACTTAGCTCTTTGTACAGGTCTTCCTGTGATCATCTTACTTGGCTTTTGCTCTAAACAAACAAACAAAACAAAATCTCCTTTTCCTTTCTCTAGAATCTCTGACCCTAGCCCCTTCTCTCCTCTCTTGTCCTGGTTCACTCAACTTTTATTGTATCGTTGTGCTGTTCACTTCTAGTGGCAGTCAGTATTACAACATCACAGGTTTGAGTTTGCCATGGCTGAAATAATGGGTACAATTATGAAGAAACGTTTAACCTGGCCTCCATTAAACACTTATTTACATAACACAAAACTATTCAAAGTTGTCAAAAGAAATATGAACTTTGAAAAATTGCAGGAAGACCTTAGAAAACTGGAAGACTAGACATCCAAATGGCAGATGAAATTTACTGTGGACAAATGGAAAGTGATACACATTGGGAAAAATGATCTGAATCATAGTCACCTGGTGCTAGGGTCCACCTTGGGGGGTCAGCACCAAAAAAAAGATCTAGGTGTCGTTGTAGACAATATGCTGAAATCTGACCAGTGTGCGGCGGCAGCCAAAAAAAGCAAACAGGATGCTAAGCTTTATTAGGAAAGGGATGCAAAATGAGGTCAAGACTATTATAATGTCTCTGTATTGCTCCATGTTGCGATCTCACCTTGATTATTGTGTTCCGTTCTGGTTGCAGTAATCTCAAAAAATATGTGCAGGGGGTATAATCGAACGGGGACGACCATCTCTAAGGGCACCCATCTCTAAGGACGTCCCGGTAAAGGGGTGGGGCATCCAGTATTAGCGAAACAAGATGGGCGTCCATTTTTTGTTTCCATAATACGGTCAGGGACGCCCGAATCTCCACATTTAGGGCGACCTTGGTTTTCGACGATAATGGAAACTGAGGACGCCCATCTCAAAAACAACCAAATCCAAGCCATTTGGTCGTGGGAGGAGCCAGCATAGTGCACTGGTCCCCCTCACATGCCATGATACCAACCAGGTATCCTAGGGGGCACTGCCAGGGGCATATCTGCGTAGGGCCACAGGGGCCTGGGTCCCTGTAGATTTGGCCCTGGACCCCCCTCCCCCTCCATCGCCTATCTTTGCTCATGGGGGACCCCAACCCCCGCCAGCCGAGGCCCTCTCTTCAGTTGCAGCAAAGCTTCTTGTTCTGAGTCTGTCATCCTGCACGTAAGGGGACTTTTACAAAGGCATGCTAGTGGTTTTAGGGTGCACTAAACACTGGCAACACCCATAGAAATATATGGACAACTAACATTTAGCGCATGCTTATTTTTAGTGCTCGCTGAAAATGCTAGCACGCCTTTCTAAAAGGACCCCATAATTTGTTATTGAGGTGGACGAGGGAAGCAACTGCTTGCCTCGGGATTGGTTGCATGGAATGTTGCTACTACTTGGGTTTCTGCTATGTACTTGTGACCTGGATTGCCCCCCTGCTGGAAGCAGGATACTGGGCTAGATGGACCATTGGTTTGATCCCAGTATGGCTGTTCTTATGTTCCCGTCTCTTATATGTCCAAGTGATGTAACAGTTAAACCCTTCATTTTGTACACCACTATGATTTTGCTTTAGAAGAATCACCCTTTGCTTGTCTTACTACTAAAGTAAAGCGTACTGGCCAGTAGTTTCCAACTTCTTCTGTTACTTGTGGAGAGGGACCAGAACTAATTGTCCACTCTTGTGGAACCTTTTTCTATAAAAATGTACTATATATATATATATCCCCTCAGAGATGCTAGAACCATTCTACAGTCCCTGGGTTATATCTCATCCAAACCCCATGGTTTGAAAAGCTATTCATAAACACACACTGATGAAGGATACAGTATTCATTTTATTTCCATATGTACATTTGCCAGCCAGATGTGGTCCCTCAGGGTCCTCTTTTATATAAGAGTATTAAACAAAAATATTTGCATTTCTGCCTTTTCCCCGTATCACTTTCTGCCCATTGTTAACACCCTTTTTCTCTTATGTTTCCATCTTGGCCTTTTCTCCTTTGCCCATTGTACCTCATTGAGAGGTGCTATAGCCTCTCTAGTTCCCCTTATTTCTGTTAAACTTTCTTTTCCTTACTTCCTTCCTTTTATGGTGGGCTCTTTTTTTTTTTTTAACACACATTTTACAGGTTGTTTCATAACAGTGGGTCTTCAAGGTGCTACAAACCTTGAAAATAGTTAACCCTAGTCTGAGAGGGGAGGAAGTGAGAGTCTGTTTAGACACTTAGGGGTAGATGCATCAAGCAAACGTAAAAAAATCAGAAACGTTAAAACCTTTACCGAATTTCAAATAACGAAGCATGCTCCAAAAACACAGCCCCAAAAAGTTTGGTGCGGTATTGGAAAGAACGATGCACCAATCCCCGTCGGTAATCGGCTCGTAAAGCATGCGCAAAGCAGCCAAGCGTTATGCTGGCTGCTCTGCGCATGCCAGAAACGTTCAAAACACAGTCAAATCGCAAGCACATGGCTCCCAAATCAAAATAAAAATAAAAAAAGGATCGGGAGGGGGCAAGGGCGCTCATCAGGAGCGTCCTGTACGGACGGCCTTGCCCCCCCCCCCCCCCCGCTGCTCCCCACTTTCCGCCGCTCCCCCCACCCCGAAAAAGCAAACTTCTAGAAGCCCCTGCCCCCCTCCCTTCCTCACTACTCTCTCACCTAAGCTCCGCCTCCCGACATCCTCCGTCTGTGCCCCGCCCCCTTTTGGGGTCGTCGCCGCCATTCCCCTCCTCCATCGGGCCCCCCTTCCTCTTACCGGGCCCGTGCAGCGCCTCTCTCCTCTGTCCGAAGGCGCTGCACGGGCAAGAAGAAAGCTGAATCAGCTGGTGCCTGCCTTCGCCTAGCTTCGATAGAGCGTCTTTCTCCTCCTGGGCCCGCCCCTGTCTGACGTCAGTAACCTACGTAGGTTACTGACGTCAGACAGGGGCGGGCGCAGCAGGAGAAAGACGCGCCATCGCGAAGGCAGGCATCAGCTGATTCAGCTTTCTTCTTGCCCGTGCAGCGCCTTCGGACAGAGGAGAGAGGCGCTGCACGGGCCCGGTAAGAGGAAGGGGGGCCCGATGGAGGAGGGGAATGGCGGCGACGACCCCAAAAGGGGGCGGGGCACAGACGGAGGATGTCGGGAGGCGGAGCTGAGGTGAGAGAGTAGTGAGGAAGGGAGGGGGGCAGGGGCTTCTAGAAGTTTGCTTTTTCGGGGTGGGGGGAGCGGCGGAAAGTGGGGAGCAGCGGGGGGGGGCAAGGCCGTCCGTACAGGACGCTCCTGATGAGCGCCCTTGCCCCCTCCCGATCCTTTTTTTATTTTTATTTTTTTATGTGTTTTCTGAGGTCCTTTGGACCAATCACAGCGCTTTTAGCTCTGCTAATGCGCTGGGATTGGCTCAAAGTTTGTTTATTTTTTCACTTAACACTTTTTCCTGGCACAGAGCTGTCCTAACGAGAGGTCCAGACCTCTCGTTAGTTTTCCTGCCTTTTTCCTGCGTAAAGGCAATCGGAAAAGGTTAGTGCATGTCGTTTTAATGGGGGTTTCACACTAATTGCTCATCTCCATTCCGTTTTCGTTAGCTGCTACTACCGTCGAAAAATAGGCTTTAGTGCATGGAAAGGATCGGAAATTCTTCCTTAAGGGCTCATTTAACGATGAAAAACGTTTAGTGCATCTGGGCCTTAGTGGCTTTTTAACAAGTTTCTGCCTTATGAGAACTTTACTTTTTTTTTTCTTGCTGACTCCAATACAGCCATTAATCAACCTAATTCTCCACAACTGCCATCTACTGCCCCAAAAGAACCACCCTCTGCAGTAAGAGCGAAGCGAAGAGCAGTTCCATCAACCTCTGGGCGAAGGCCAAACCGAAGCTAGAAACCATTCTGATCAGGTTGAATTTTGCTAACAGTTAAATGTAAATAATAAAATTGAAAGCTACATGTGAACTTCTGCTGTTTGTGTTTCATTACATCAGTGGCTATATGCCTGAACTTTTTAAAAGTTCCCTTATTTTAAGAAGCCTGAGCAGCCATCTTAACTTGGATTATAGGTGTGCTATCACTGTTCCCTTACTGAAAAAGGCAGACAAGTAAGCCCAAGCAAATGCGAGTAAAATAACAGAAGCTATTACCAAACATATCAAATTTAAAGGTTTATTAAGGTATTGTAAATATAATTTATACTATATGTATTGTACCCCCCCCCCCTCAGTATTTACATTTTCTAGCATATACCCTCATTCAAATGCTATCACAATGAAGTACAGTTTAAGAAATACTAGGAGAAAATTTGACATAATACATGGTTTTGGCAGTGGCTTATGTGATTAAAAATAAACAGTTCAATAGTGCATGGCGTCCTGCATAACTAGGAGTACAATAGGTGGTCCGTGTTTTTATAAAGTAGCAACAGCTTGGTGGTACAAAAAAAATGCTGTAGGTGGCTTATTTTGCAAGGAATTAAGCCAGCCACGATAGTACCTGGCTTTAATTCTCCTGGGCAAAAATGGTCCCCTAACCCCAGGAAAGATAGTCACAGCAAAATATCAAGTAGCTCATTACCCTAGCAGCATTGATGTGTTACAAGTTCTCCAGCAATTTTCTAGTGTAGCAATCGATGAGTCTTGGGCTAGGTTTTGAGTCTTTAGGTTAGGCGCATCCAGATTGATATACAAATTAAGGGAAAGGGACTTTTTTTTTTTTTTTTTGCAACTACATTCAAAGCAGTTTATGTATCACATACAGGTACTTATTTGTACCTGGACAATGGAGGGTTAAGTGACTTGCCCAGAGTCACAAGGAGCTGCAGTGGGACTCAAACCCAGTTCCCCAAGATGAAAGTCCACTGCACTAACCACTAAGGTACTCCTCCACTTCCCTGTGCCATACAGGGTGATCCTCAGAATACAATCTTTTTTGTTATTTTTATGAACTATTGCACACCCTGTCTCCCACTCCCCCTTTATTTATAGATTGAGAGCTCTAGCATACATAGATAATGCTGCATTACCATCTAATACTGCAAATGCTTTAAAAATCAGACCTTTAAATAAAAAATGCAAATAACAAGGGTAGTAATAAGAATATTTCATGCAGCAAGTCCATAGCCATTGGTAAAGAATCATCAAGGGCCCAGTTCAGCTGCGCTTTAAAAAGTAATGGTAAGTCTTCAGGGCAACATCGGTGGCTTAGGTTTTTTGAATATTTCTTCAGCACACACCAGCTTTTTTTCCTAGGGGCTAAAGAGAGCTTTCATCAGAAGCAATTTTAAAATACTTTAGTCATTAAGAGACACTGATGCTTGACAGAAGTGAAATGGGAGGGGTGTATGTACAGAATACCTGTTTACCAGCCTCGAGAAGAAAGAGGAGATATACCTTTCAGCACTACAGCTGATCTAGAAAAACATAGTTACTACTACTACAGGTGTTCGTCTACTTCCCCAACAGAAAATCAGTGATTTCTTTTTCAGAGAAGGGGGGGGGGGGGGGGGGGAGAAGAACCAAGACACCTCCATCCCAATCTGGCCCAGTACACATTCGAACCTGTTCTATTTCTAGAAAACTGTTCTCTAACTAAGGTGTTGAATATCTGAAGGCAATTTGTTTCCAACAGAACAGACCAATGGAAGGAGTCAGTTATTTAAAGAAAAAAAAAAAAAAATTATATATATATATATATAAAATTCTTTTCCAGTGCATACCCGAGTAATAGAACAATTTCTCATCCATTCCTCCAAGGACAGCTCCAGGGCTCGTTGCAGCACTGCTTCTTCACTCTGTAAAAGTCATTAAGCATTAAGTTCATGAGCATCTTGCAAACAGAAGTCTAGGACAATGATTCTCAGTTAAGTCCTTAGGCCAGGCTCTCTCAACCCAGTCCCATCAGGATGCATCACTGATTTTCTGGACATCCAGAATAACTTATGCCTACCAAGGAGCAAGTGCATGCATATGCATTGTGGATATCCTGAAAACCTGATTCTCCAAGGACAAGGGGGCTTATGTATTCTCATGAGTGACGGCAACTTGCATCGCCCAGTCCAAAATTTACCAAAGTCTAATAGCTTTGTGGAGTGCGAGACACGTTCCACCTCGTATTGTCTTTGCAGTGAGGAGAGTGTTTAAAAAAAAAAAAAAAAAAAAAGTCTCCTCACATCGCTCAGTCCTAGAGAGCTCCTTTGTGCCTTTTGGCTATTTTTTTGTCCTTTATTTTCCTGTTTTGGAACCTCACTCTTAAATTGTCTTAAGTTTAGTTTTGTTTTTTTTTGCCCAGGTTTAAGTTTTATTTAATTTTTCATCATTATCGGGCCACTTTTAGGCAGGAACTTTCCTATTCTTGCTGTGCATTGCCCCTTTTTCAGGCACCATCACTTTGTTTAATTTTACTGAGGAAGTGTTTCCTTCCTTATGCATGAAGATTCTCGGTGGCTTTAAGCGTTGTACCCTGTGCAATCGGACAATCTCCAGGAAAGACACCCATTCTTGGTGTCTACAGTGTGTTGGCCCTGACCACAGTTACACTGTGTTCTCTAACTTTGTATGAAGAGGATTTTTGGAGCCAAGACTGGTTTGTGGTGGGTAGCACCAGCACCACTTATTTTTTTGTCTCCACAAATATAACCGTCTATGCACAGAACAGTCCCATTCTCCCCCCCCCCCCCCCCCCCCCCCCCGGAGGTGGAAGAGATAAGGACAGTATCAATTCATACATGCACAAGATGCACAGGGTACCCAATGCAGAGGAAAGGGCTGTAGGGCTTAATTTTTGTAAGCAGGCCAACTGGATAGGCTGTAGCTGCTGCCATCATTTTGTAATTTCATGGACCACTACTAGTTTACATACCAACTCGTTCTGTAAGGAGCCAGCCTGAGAAATACCAAACATCTTCTCCAACCACGATGCACTCCTGTGCAGATAAGACAAAAGTGCTCATAAGTCATGCTATTCAAGCATTTCAAAAGTTAAAGAACCCCCCACACACACTTTACATACCTGTTTTGATGTGGATTTGTAGAATCTTCCATTATTGTAGGTTGGCAGACCATTTTACTGGAAGTTTTCAAAGAGTCCTGGGTTCTCAGTATAGCAGCACATCTAGAATAAAGCACAGGAACTCTGAATTGTAAGTCACAGCACTGATGTATTCCATCTGCACAGAAAGAAAGTTACCTGTATGGGTCCGACTTGATGGGACTATGCTGTTCCTCAGGTCTGCTGCTACTACTAAGAAAGGCATCTTTGCTAATACACAGTGGTAACATGTACTGGCCAGACTTTGTATCCATATATAGTGGGTTCGGCTTATTACACGGGCTGGGTATCAAGACACTTGTGAAACTAGAGGTAATTCTTGCATGGATCATACGTGAACGGCCTGCAGTGCTGTTAACGTAATTGAGGCCTCACAAAAATGTTTCAGTTCTAACATCATCTAGTGCTACTTAAGGCAATAAAACTCAAGATGGTCATTTAAAAAAAAAAAAAAACCCCAAATTGGGTCTGTTTTAAAACAATTTTTTTGAGGGGGTAAGCAAACATGTGGACAATGGGGAGCCGGTTGATATTGTATATCTGGATTTTCAGAAGGCGTTTGACAAAGTGCCGCACGAAAGACTCCTGAAGAAATTGCAGAGTCATGGAATCGGAGGTAGGGTATTATGGATTAAGAACTGGTTGAAAGATAGGAAGCAGAGAGTAGGATTGCGTGGCCAGTATTCTCAGTGGAGGAGGGTAGTTAGTGGGGTCCCGCAGGGGTCTGTGCTGGGTCCGTTGCTTTTTAATGTATTTATAAATGACCTAGAGATGGGAATAACTAGTGAGGTAATTAAATTCGCCGATGACACAAAATTATTCAGGGTCGTCAAGTCGCAGGAGGAATGTGAACGATTACAGGAGGACCTTGCGAGACTGGGAGAATGGGCGTGCAAGTGGCAGATGAAGTTCAATGTTGACAAGTGCAAAGTGATGCATGTGGGTAAGAGGAACCCGAATTATAGCTACGTCTTGCAAGGTTCCGCGTTAGGAGTTACGGATCAAGAAAGGGATCTGGGTGTCGTCGTCGATGATACGCTGAAACCTTCTGCTCAGTGTGCTGCTGCGGCTAGGAAAGCGAATAGAATGTTGGGTGTTATTAGGAAGGGTATGGAGTCCAGGTGTGCGGATGTTATAATGCCGTTGTATCGCTCCATGGTGCGACCGCACCTGGAGTATTGTGTTCAGTACTGGTCTCCGTATCTCAAAAAAGATATAGTAGAATTGGAAAAGGTACAGCGAAGGGCGACGAAAATGATAGTGGGGATGGGACGACTTTCCTATGAAGAGAGGCTGAGAAGGCTAGGGCTTTTCAGCTTGGAGAAGAGACGGCTGAGGGGAGATATGATAGAAGTGTATAAAATAATGAGTGGAATGGATCGGGTGGATGTGAAGCGACTGTTCACGCTATCCAAAAATACTAGGACTAGAGGGCATGAGTTGAAGCTACAGTGTGGTAAATTTAAAACGAATCGGAGAAAATTTTTCTTCACCCAACGTGTAATTAGACTCTGGAATTCGTTGCCGGAGAACATGGTACGGGCGGTTAGCTTGACGGAGTTTAAAAAGGGGTTAGATAGATTCCTAAAGGACAAGTCCATAGACTGCTATTAAGTGGACTTGGAAAAATTCCGCATTTTTAGGTATAACTTGTCTGGAATGTTTTTTTTTTTTTTTTTTTTTTTTTTTATTTATTTCTTTATTTATCAATTTAAATATATTAAACAAGCAAAAAGAAACTTGTCAAGTAAATAACATCACTGTTCAAATATGTAAGGAAACCAATTAATATTCAAAGCAATTACAGCATGTTAATTAAAGTCCACATTGTGAGATTCAAAAATTACAAAATGGATATCGAAAGAAAATAATTAAGGAAGCTTTCCTTTATCGGTTGCTCATAACAGATATCTTCTCTTAACATATAGGGCTATAAGTTAAATACTCCCTTGTCCTTTTGCAGCCAGAAATAAAGAAAGTTGTGCCGGCTCATAAAACACATATTTATTAGATTGGTATTTAACTAGGCATTTGCACGGGTACTTTAAGAAAAACGTTCCTCCTAGCTGAATTACCCCAGGCCTCATAAGTAAAAATCTCTGTCTACGTTTTTGAGTCTCCTTAGTCACATCAGGGAAGAGACTAACTTTTAAACCAAGGAAACTCTTATCCTTATTTTGGAAGAAAAGTCTCATCAGCCAGTTTTTATCTGGCGACAAGGCTACTGTGGCAATTAATGTAGAGGCTTGGATTAATTCAGTATCTGAAGCTTCCAATATCAAAGAAATATCCAAATCTGGCTGCTCTTGAGACACCTGGCGCTTCAGGGGCAAATAATATATCTGTGTAAATGGTGGAACCATTTCCTCCGAAGCGCCAAGTGTCTCAGTAATGTATTTTCTAAGCATTTCCCTTGGTAAAACACCAATTTTTTTTGGAAAATTTAAAAAGCGGATATTATTATTTCTGGTTACATTCTCCAAGAATTCAGTACGTCTCCTTAAAGAAGTTAAATCTTTAATCATAGTCTCTTGGTTTAAATGAACCTCTTTCACTTGTTTTTCCAATTCTTCTTGACATTTCGATATTGTCTCTATCTTGAGTTCAGTCTGTTGAACCTTGTGGTCCATATTAGACATTTCTTGAGATAATTGTTTAATTTGTGGACTTAAGGAATTCCCCAAGTCCACAATCAAGGTGTATAGAGTCTCTAGTGTAATTTCAGTAGGTTTCCGAAACTTAGGAAAAAGTACCTCTGTAACTGCAACAGCGGACTGTAGTGTTTTATCTCCGGTCTCAGCTTCCGTCTGGTGCTGGTTAATAGTTGTCATATCTCCCCCTCGAGAGGCACCTAGATCGCAAGAAAGGTCCACACTATCCGCAGTTCGACTCTCCTCCTCGGTCCTATGGACGACTGCACTCTTCGGTGGCGTTCTGCTAGGATCCGGCGTCGACGTGCTCGCTCCCGAGGGTTGCGGGGGAGGTGCCCTATCATCGGGGCTGAGCGATAGCTCCAGTCCAGCGGTCTCCGAAATGGTTCCATTTCCACCCGGTCGACCTAGCGAACCTGCTCCCGGTGTTCCTGGTATCTGTGCACCGCGAAGGTAATTAATCATTGTGGATTGTAAAGAAAGACTTTGCCGTGGAGGGGCAGCAGCGGAGGATAAGCGGCCCCTTCTCTTTGGCATTTTGATTCTCGGAGCGTTGCTGAGCGTCCGAACTAGTCAGCGGCCATTTTGAATTCCTGTCTGGAATGTTTTTACGTTTGGGGAGCGTGCCAGGTGCCCTTGACCTGGATTGGCCACTTTCGGTGACAGGATGCTGGGCTAGATGGACCTTTGGTCTTTCCCAGTATGGCACTACTTATGTACTTATGTAATTTCCACTCAAGCAGTTCATTTGATTAGTTTTACTCATGAAAATTGGAGGATTGTAAAAGCCCAATCTTTTGTATTCAGTACAGCAATCCTTTCCTTTTAGGAAGCAAGCTAAAACTGGCAATGTGCATTTATGTCCCTAATAACTTGTGGGGGGGGGGGGGGGGGGGGGGGGGGGGGAGATGTGCTACAGGGTGTTTGTTTCAAAAGCTACAGCTACATGCCTTCTGGAAAGCAAGCACCTTAGTTCAATTTTCCCTACTCTGCAGGCCTACCCGAGTGCAAAGCTTTCCTTACCCTGCTTTGCGATGTGGATGGTTGCTACCGCTGCTGCTGCTGCACTCATGGTCCAGTGGATGGCGATGTTTTATACAGAAATTGCTCTGGCATTGATCACACACCATCTTGATCAGCTCTCTTTTTTTGCACCCAGGTTTCAGACACTTATTTGTGAAAATCTAAGTTGGAAGAGAAATATATATTTTTTAAACTCCTTGGCTATACTTCCAGATTTCTTGGATCGTCTACATGCACCTATATGGTTCCCCATTAGCCATCAAATCACAGTTTTGCTGCTTAGTGTTTAAAAAAGTCCAGACTAATCTGTGCCATAACAAATTGCAGAGAGATTTTCAAAGACTCGCTATCTACTATAATAAAACTCACCCTCAACGTTCTGAGGACACTGACGTCAGTGAAGCCAAGCCCTGACTTCTTTCAAAAAGGTTCGAAGGTTCGTGGTGGTGAAGCCACCAAAATCGCTCCGGGCCCCGCCTCGAAGGCGGAGCAATGGCAGAGCAAAAGGGGTTGGCAGGGAGGGAGGGAGGCGGGTTGGAAATCGCTCCGGGCCCCGCCCTCACGTCAAATGTCATGACATTGGGGGCGGCGACAAAAACCTTGCTAGCGCCCCGTTTCATTTGCTCTGAAACGGGCCTCTTTTACTAGTATTAAATAAAAGGGAAGAAAACAAGATCAAACCACAGGGCTGGAACATCTAATTTAAACAAGCTTCTTAAATACTTCTTATATGTTTACATAAAAACTGAAGCCTTTCAAAATGCCATCTTCCAACAGCATTCACGTGCAAAGACGTGACACCACACGCACATATATTCTTCAAGTGACCTGACTGCTAAACCAATCTCTATTCACCCGAACACTGCTACAGTCTTATCTTCGAGAGTTTCTCATCTACTAAGTGAACATCTCTTTACAAACTTTAAAAGTCATCATGTAATAAAAAGGCACACTAGAAACCAAGTACCTTCTGTTTGTGCTGGGAAGGATTGTATTTACATTTCTGCTCTATGTGTTCACCAACTGCTATATCTGGCACGACTCCCTTCCTCACTGGTATTGGGATATTGCACAGTGGACACACAGGAACCTGTACATCCTGGAAATAGATAAGGCAAGATTAAAACTGGATGTTAGTTCAAGACATGCAACCAGATCTCGAATGGGGGCTGGGGACATTTTGTCCTGCCACAACCATGGGCTGGTGGGGGCACCGCACTGCCTTTCGGTTCAATGTGGATCATACATTAAGAAGACTGGACATTTCCAGGAACAGAACATAACCTTGCAAAAACAGAACAGAATATCCCTAAACTACATATTCTAACATTTAACACAAATTTTCTAAATAGGTAAGTTTTGGTCACTAAGTTACTTATAAATCAAACTTGTGTATACATATAAAGTATCACATTCTATGTAAAATGAGTTTTATCTTGTTGGATGGACCGTACAGGTCGTTATCTGCCGTCATTTACTATGTTACTGTGTTTGTGGAATTGGTTATAAAAGATTTCCGGCATCATGATGTATGGTAGACCTGGCCTGATTCTCAGAAGACAGTTTGCGAGAAGCTAGCTAAACTAAATAGACAAAGCGATGGGGCCTGTTCGGAGAAAGTTATGGCTGCTTCACTGTCTGACCGCTTCAGTGCTTCCTTAGAGTTTGGAGTGGTCCCTCCACACAAGTAGGAGGAGGAGGTTGCAAATTACAGACCTGTCAGCCAGACCTCAGTGGTGACTAAACTAATGGGAACGCTTCTCAAATCGAATGGACTGTAGGAGCCAAAGCAGCATGGTTTTACTAGTGGCAGGTTTTGTCAAGACAAAATTTGATTTGTTTCTTTGACTGGGTGACCAAACAGTTGAACGTGGGAAGGGTGCTAGATATGGTGTACTTGGATTTTAGCAAAGCCTTTGACACAGTTCTACATAGGCGACTGATAAACTGAGTGACTTGGGTTAAAAACTGGTTAAATGGAAGGAGACAGAGGGTAGTGGTAAATGGAGCATGCTCCAATGAAAAGGATGTTATCAGTGGTATACCACAGGGATCAATCCCTGGGCCTGCTCTTTTTAAGATCTTTGTGAGTGATATTGCGGAAGGCCTGTCTGGTAAGGTTTGTCTCTTTGTGAAGGACACCAAACTCTGTAATAGGGTGGACACCCCGGAGGGTGTGGATAGCATGAGGAAGATCTACCTAAGCTTGAACAATGGTCCTATAATTGGCAACCAAGATTTAATGCTAAGAAATGCAGGGTCATGCACTTGGGTTACAAGAATCCAAGGAAACAGTACATTATAGGAGGTGAAGTGCTTCTGTGTACGAAAGAAATGCTGGACTTGGGGGCGATTGTGTCTGATGATCTTAAGGTAGCCAAACGGGTAGAAAAACTGACAAGTCAAAAGCAAGAAGTATGTTCGGGTGCATAAGCGGAGGAATGGCCAGCAGGAAAGAGGCGACTGTGCCCTTGCATAAGCCTCTAGTGAGGCCCCATTTAGAGTACTGTGTGCAATTTTGGAGACCACATCTTCAAAAAGATAACAGGATGGAGTTAGTCCAGAGGGTGGCTACAAAATTAGCAGTCTCTGTCATAAAACATATAGCATCAGGCTTATGACCCTCAACATGTATTCACTGGAAGAGAGGGGATAGGATAGAGAATACCTCAGTGGCATCAATGTACAGAAGGTGAGCCTTTTTCAAATGAAGGAAAACTGGAATGAGCGGGGCACAGGATGAAATTAAGAAGGAATAAGCTTAGGAGGAATCTAATTTACGGAAAGGGTGGTGGAGACAAGGACTGTGTCAGAATTTAAGAAAGTGTGGGGCAGGCATGTGGGATCTCTTAGGAAAAGGAGGAGTTAGTGGTTACTGAGGATGGGCAGACTAGATGCCCTTATTTGCTGTCATATTTCTACTTTATTAATGATTACAGGTATTTTCACCCCTTTTGTACAGGGGTTTGCAATTTTTTTTAAAAAGAAAAGCTTGTTCTACCTGTATTGAACCTAAAGTTTTTCTCCTAAACTACAAAAATAAGCTTAGTTTATGTGCTGGTATTCTAAAATAACTTTTTCATCAAATTAAGGTCCATCAAGTTGAGCCTAGCCACGTCAAACATCAAAAATCACATGAACCTAGCAGATCCCAAAAAAGTAGAAAGCAGACGTTCTCTGTCTTACCTTCTTGTATGCAGATGTGCATTTGTGTTGAGAATAAGTAATATGATCTTTGCAGAAGACCTGTTCACAAGCGTTACATTTTAGAGGAAGGAAATCTGTAACAGAAAAATAAATAAATAAATAAATAAATAAATAAATACAGGTATGAAGAAACTACTTGGTCTGTGCCAGGGCTGGTGGTTGGGAGGAGGGAGGAGGGGATAGTGCTGGGCAGACTTATACGGTCTGTGCCCTGAAAAAGACAGGTACAAATCAAGGTAAGGTATACACATGACTTCATCTTGTTGGGCAGACTGGATGGACCGTGCAGGTCTTTTTCTGCCATCATCTACTATGTTACTTAACTTCCTAGATTTTGCTAGATGTACAAAGACCAGGGGACATTCAATGAAATTACATGGAAATACTTTTAAAACAAATAGGAGAAAATATTTTTTCACGCAAAGAATAGTTAAGCTTTGGAACTTGCTGCAGGAGGATGTGGTAATAGTGGTTAGAGCTAAAAAAAAAAAAAAAGAAAAAAAAAAACGTTTGGACAAATTCCTGGAGGAAAGTCCATAGGCTGTCATTGAGGACATGGGGGAAGCCACTGTTTACCCCGGGATTGGTACATGGAATGGTGCTACCATTTGGGTTTCCACTAGATACATGTGACCTGGATTGGCCAATGTTAGAAGCAGGATACTGGGCTAGATGGACCATTGGTCTGACTTACTACTGCTATTGTCATGTCTCCCGGTTTCTGCATGCAACAAGAAGGATGATGACTAAAAATTCCGTCATGTTTTCATTGTAGCTTTGTTATGGGTCTGGTTTAAAGATATTCCATCTATTGAGCTTTGGGAAAAATAAAGGGAACTACAACATGAAGTGACAAGTAAACTAATATTCAAAATTATCACAACCCGACAGCAGCAAAATTCGACTAGCAAGCTGTTCTCGTGCTGGGGCTTAGATTTAGAACAATGTGTTAATATAGGAGTTCTACATCCGTTTCTAAAATATCTTTTTTTTTTATTGATGATTCTGCATTCAAACACAACCACAAAATTCCAAGATAACCATTAAATCTCGCAACATGTTTACAAACATATATCCTTTAACTCAATCATCAAATAATTTTAAATTTTTACTTTTCTCCCCCCCCCCCCCCCCATTCCTATAGTCTAATATTACCCCATACAAACCAAACTACTAGCTTCCCCCTCCATACTAAATATCTTTTTAAGTTACACTATGAAGTTGGTAGCTGTTTCAATATCACCTTCCCCTTTCGCTGAGAATAAGTACATGGTTTAAAAAAAAGATCACAGTAAAACAAAGAAACCCCCGTTTCTTACCGAGCTGTTTGCAGGTGTTTTCAGAACACTGCTTCCCCAAGTCAGGAAATTCCATGATCAGAAAAGCAAATCTTTCAGGTAGCGCAAACTGCAGCTCTAACACACCTTCTCCTGCTGCTTTTCCTCCGGGAATGTATCACTTTACCGCGCCGCCTCACTTTTATCGCCGGACCCTGCTGAGTCACGCTCCCGGTCTCCATAGCAACATCCTACTCCGCCCCCTCCCGTCGCACCGTTGACGTCATCTACCCCGTAGTTCTAGGATGGATCTGCTTAGTGGGCAGAACTTTCTGGACGCCTGCCGAGTCACGGCTGCGCGCTCTGATGACGTCGCGCTTCCAGGAGTGCTGCGTCATGGAAACTCAGCTCTTTAAGTATATGTCGAAGGACTGGGGTGGGTGGGGGGCAGTAGTCAGGCTTGGGGATTTCGACACTGCTTTGGACTTTAGTTTTGAATCCTGGTGCTGTTAGAATCAGCTTATCTGTTCTCTCTGGCCTGCCTTGTAACCTGGTCGGTGACTTGTGTAAGGAGTCCCCAGGGGAGGGGAAGGCCATTGTTTCATGGTACTGGTACATTATTGTAAAGTAGTAGGATGCCCACATAACATTTGTGCTGGCCTCAGTATCCCCCCTCCCCCCCCCCCCCCCCAACTAAACCCCTTTATGGAATGCCTAAGATAAAGTGGGACTAGTAGCCCAAGAATCAAGCTAATATTACTACTACTACTACTTAACATTTCTAAAGCGCTACTAGGGTTACGCAGCGCTGTACAATTTAACATAAAAGGACAGGCCCTGCTCAAAGAGCTTACAATCTAAAGGACAAGTGAGTAGTCAATACGATAGGGGCAGTCAAATTGGGGCAGTCTGGATATCCTGAAGGTAAGAGTTAGGTGCCAAACAGGGTTGCCAGGTAGAATTTTTTTTTCCAGCCCAATCCGGGCCAGAAACCAGCCCAAAACCCGCCCAAACACAAACCCCGCCCCTGACACCCCCACCCCCGCGTCACCGGCCCCGCCCCCGCCGTCACCGGCCCCGCCTCCCACGTCATCGGGCCCGCCCCCCCGTCATCAGCCCCGCCTCCAACGTCATCGGGCCCGCCTCCCCGTCATCAGCCCCGCCTCCCCGTCATCAGCCCCGCCTCCCACGTCATCGGCCCCGCCTCCCACGTCATCGGCCCCGCCCAAAACGTCACTAACCCCGCCCAAAAACGTCACTAACCCCGCCCCCCGCGGCCGAAAAAAATCAAAAAGCCGCCCAAAAAGCCGCCCGGAAGCTTAAAAAACCGCCCAAAAAACCGCAACCCGCCGCGGGCAAAAATTTCCCGCGGCGGGTCGCGGAAAACCGCCCAATTGGGCGGTAAAACCGCCCACCTGGCAACACTGGTGCCAAAGGCAGCATTGAAGAGGTGGGCTTTAAGCAGAGACTTGAAGATGGGCAGGGAGGGGACTTGACGTACGGGAAGGTTGTTCCAGGCATAGGGTGAGGCGAGGCAGAATGGGCGGAGCCTGGAGTTGGCAGTGGTGGAGAAGGGTTCCTCCTGCATAATTTAATATTTTAGATGGATAGCTAGACGTAATGCTGAATTAAAAAAAAAAATCTTTCATGAGATAATTGATTTTAGGAACACATTACAGAAGCTGTTGGAACAAGACAAATGGGAACTGTCAGGCTAGTTCTTTAATTTTATTCGTACAACAGAAAATCTAAATAGTTACCTGATGCTAGGGGGTCCACCTTAGGAGTCAGCACTCAAGAAAAAGATCTAGGTGTCATTGTAGACAATACGCTGAAATCTTCTGCCCAGTGTGTGGCGGCGGCCAAAAAAGTAAACAGGATGCTAGGAATTATTAGGAAAGGGACGATAAATAAGATCGAGAATATTGGAGTGCCTCTGTATCGCTCCATGATGTGACCTCACCTTAAGTACTGCGTTCAATTCTGGTCATCATATCTCAAGAAAGATATATCGGAATTAGAAAAGGTTGAAAGAAGAGCGACCAAAGGGGATGGAACTCCTTTTGTATGAGGAAAGGTTAGGCCTCTTCATCTTGGAAAACAGACGGCTGAGGGGGGATATGATTGAGGTCTATAAAATCCTGAGTGGTGTAGAATGGGTAAAAGTGAATTGATTTTTCACTGTTTCAGAAAGTACAAAGACCAGGGGAAACTCAATGAAATACTTTTAAAACAAATAGGAAGAAATATTTTTTCCACTCAAAGAATAGTTAAGCTCTGGAACTTGTTGCCAGAGGATGTGGTGACAGCGGTTAGCGTATCTGGGTTTACAGAAGGTTTGCACAAGTTCTTGGAGGAAAAGGCTATAGTCTGTTATTGAGATGGACATTGGGGACGCCACTGCTTGTCCTGGGATTGGTAGCATAGAATATTACTACTATTTGGGTTTCTGCCAGGTGCTTGGGACCTGGTTTGGCCACTGTTGGAAGCAGGATACTGGGCAAGATGGACCAGTGGTCTGACCCAGTGTGGCTATTCTTATGATAATGGTGCATAGTTCAACAATGTATATTTGTACACAAACTGTATATATTTTTGATTACTATTGTAACTAATATAAATATTCAGATACATAAGGTATCGTCAGACCATCAGAGGCAGTACTCCGTTTATTGGCGGTATACCGCTATCACATTTTCATACGGTGAATATTTCCCATCTTTCTCATCATCGGTCATAATAAAGAATACCTTTTACACATTTCTTATTTTTTGACTTTCTTGAATAAATTTCTTTAAATAGTGTTCATATATAGGAAAATCCTTTACTGATCTTCTACCTGATCTTTATATCGTGTCACGCTAGATATCAGGGCGGCATACCGACACGTGTTTCGCTATCTCAGTTTTATCAAGGTATGCCCCTGAAAGGAAAAAATAGATAAAAAATAAGATTGTCACATCATTCATTACAAATCCATTCGATGGTCTGTTACCTTTATGTCTCAAAAGTGAGTTCCTAGTCCTTCTACCCCCCTTCTGCCAAGATAACCACGGCGTCTAACTTATAGTTTGTTTAGCCGAGGTCACATGGCTTCACCAACCAATCACAGGAACTTGTCAAATCAGAGACATCCATTCTATCTCTCTATTCAGCCCATTAGGTTTGACTGAATCAAGTTTGAAAATCCAGTTTTGTGCCTTATAATTAAGAATATGCTCCAAATTACCTCCCTCCCTCCCATTTACTATTGATTCATTTGTATCCAATGTTGTACCAGTGGAGCTTCCTCCGCTTGTGTAGAGAGCTTAGATTTATGCTCTGTCAATCGAATTTTAACCGGTCTGCTGCTTCTGTCTACATATATTTTGTCACAAGGGCATTGAATTTTATATACTACGTTTCTAGTGACACAATTGGTGTGCCTGTGAGCTTGAATTTTACACTGTGTCCAGCTGTTTCCTTCCATGGTCAAAGCACACCATTGGCATGATCCACAACAACTGTGTTTAGCATCTGGTATCTTTGTCGTATTTTGAGATTTGTATTTAATCATTTCCCCTATGGTTTTCCTGCGTTGTAAAGCTATTATGGAGTGATCCAAAAAAACAGGAGTCTAATCGAAGAACATGCCAATGTTCATGAATGGCCCTTGCCACAAAACCTGAAGCTTGTGAATATGGCATAACGTAGACTAGTTTATCAATCTTAGCTGGTCGTTTATATTGTAGTAAAAGCGATCTTTGTGCATAACGATCACGTAAATATGCTTTCCTGAGTATTTTCATCGGATAGCCCCACTGTAAAAATTGAGTCAACTTTTCTGCTTGGTTTTTAAACTCATCTATTGTAGAACATATCCTACGGAGACGCAAGAATTGGCTGATCGGAAGACTTTCTTTAAGTTTATATGGATGAAAGCTATGGAATCTCAGATAATTATTCCTTAACGACACCTCAATTGTTTCGCTTAACCCGCACAATGTAATCCATAACTATCTGTAACAAATTGTATTTCCAACATTCAACTCACACTGAACCCACAAAAAGGTGGGAAAATGTGGGATACAAATGCAATAAATAAATAAACATCTTTCCTATGTAGAGTGATAAAAAAGCTTTCAGATCTGTTTTGGATCTGCAGATCCAAAAAATTAATAGAATTAGTAGAATAATGTAATTCAAATTGTAAATTGGAATCCAATTGATTCAACCATTGAACAGACTGTAATAATTGATCTTCCGTACTTTTCCATGTGAAGAAGATGTCGTCCAGATATCGCTTCTAAAGACAGACATCCAGGAAGATTAGGGGATCAAAAAGTATCTGATGTAATTGGAGGTTTGGAATATTTATGTCATGTTTATGTAATGACTATCACATTCTATTGAAGAGCGTTTATTTTCTGTATTAAGGAAAAAGAAATTGATGATACTTTACCAAATTGTCTATACTGTTGGCTAAGTTGTATTGGAGCTAAAGAATTTGGTTGTCATTTGTGATATGCAATTATTCATTAATAAAAAAATTGTAAAAAAAAAAAAAGACAGACATCCAAGGTTGGAAACGAGAGCAGTGCAAGGAAACAGTTAATAAAGGGCATTTGTGTTAAATGGAAGGAAACCAGCTATGCCAAAGGTCTGTAAACCTAAGGTAGCAGGATGACATTTTTATGTAAACGGGAATACAAACCGATGAGCAAAAAGAAAGACGTTAGAGTAGGATGACCATAAACATCTAAAACTGCCAATAAGATTTAAAAAAAAAAAAAATCGGTGTTAAGTCCTAACAGCCAAGTCAGAGGAGATGCAAGTTCAGTTACAGCAAGCAAACTGGAAAGCATAGAGAGAACTGTAAAGTCAGAATAAGAGCCCTTTGGGTATTGTGTTTATGAAAGAATCTGGAGAAATGTTCAAACGATGAGGCCAGGGGAACAGCAGTAGCAACAGACTCTCAGATCCTAATCAAGGGCCAGATAGACGAGCACCTGGCTAGGCACAGCTTACCTTCTAAATACGAGTCCAAGTTTAATAGGGGCAAGTCGTGTCAAACTAATCTGGTAACATTCACTAAAAGAAGGCGTCACGGATAGCTATCTGGACTTCGTGAAGACATGTGAGCCTGCACTTCTTGGAAGGTTAATATACAGAGTACGTGAATGCAGCATTGAAGGTTATGTTCTGAAATGGATAGGAAATTGGCTAGGAGAGGTAGGCGCAGGAGTGAGTGAGCAGAAATGCTCAGATCAAATTCAGGGAGGAGGCCTGTTTCGGCATGTTCATCAATGACCCAGAAAAGGGGGTGGGGTGTCACGGTAAGAAAAGCATGACAGAAGTGATGTGTAATGCGGGCTGGGAACACAGCATTTATTATAATGTGACACTGATAATGAACAAAGACAAAGGGGATAGATAATTAGCTGTATAGATGTGGAAGTATATAATATTTTACATTGAATGACAAGATGCAGCGAGTAGCAGAGCAAGCCTCATGAGAAATAATTTGCCAACACAATGGACGGCTGCTGTTTAATAATAAAGGGGCCCCTTTTTACCAAACTGTAGGAGAAAGCGGCCTTACCGTGTGCTTAAGCAGGTCACTCCCACCCACTAAGGCCATTTTTCCGCATGGGTAAAATGACTATTTTTCTATTGCTTGAATTAATGGCCACACTCTAATTTTGCCATTAACGCATGGCTGTTATTAGCATGTGAAGTCCCTTCTTCCACCTATTTTGTAGGCGGTAAGGGCTCATGCACTAATCATATGCTAATTGGTTAGCATGTGGCAATGTATCTGCGCTAACCAATTAGTGCAGAACGCTCCTACCCTCTGCCCCCTGACCCGCCCCAGCACTAACAAAATATTGTTTAGCGCATGGGAAGCTTGCACCGATGCCAAAATTACCACGGGACGCCTGAGCGCACCCCATGGTAAGGCATTTTAAGCATGTGTTAGTGCTTACCACAGCCTAGTAAAAGGACCCCTCCCCCCAAAAAAAGTCATGTTTTAAAATAAAAACTTCTGAGAAGTGTTATAAATTGTATTTTCACTGTACACTGCTTTTTCTGATTTTTGCTCCTAAAAGCTAATCAAAATGTATTACGTATACATTAAAAAGGTATCACCTTATAAAGACATAAGTGTCTCCATACTGGGACAGGTCAAAGGTCTATCAAGCCCCCTTGATCACAATCTAGATTGAGGATTATACCGGGAAAATATAATGCTTTAGTAAAGGTTAATTCCAAATTTAGGGGTCAGCGGAGCTGCCCTTGTATTTCTTGTGTAAACACATTTTCCATAGGGATAGGGTGCAAGCTAAAATATTTTGATAGCTAAGGGTCCCTTTTACTAAGCCGCGTAAGGCTCTATGCGTGCCCAGGGCGTGCCAAAATGGACTTACCGCCTGAGTACCATGTGCCTCTTGCGGTAATTTCATTTTTGGCACGCATCCGCTACGCACATCTGAAAAATAATTTTTATTTTCAGGCGCGCGCCGAGTGGCATCTGATGCGTGTAGGTCATTACCACCCAAATTCTTTACCGCTAGATCTATGGCTGGCGGTAAGGTCTGAGACCCAAAATAGACGCGTGGCAATTTTGATTTTGCCGTATGTCCATTTTCGGCAAAATGTTTAAAAAGGCATTTTTTTGTAGGTGTGCTGAAAAAGAATTCTGCGTGTGCCCAAATCCTGCGCTTACACTACCACAGGCCACTTTTTACCGCGCCTTTGTAGAAGGACCCCTGCTACACTACCAGAATAGGAATATCACCGTTGACTGTATGCCTTGTAGCGCTATAGAAATGCTAAATAGTAGTAGTAGTAGTAGACTGTGCAAAAGTAGCTACAAGCCAGTCTATGGGGCCTGTGTATTAATCTGTGACAATGTTTGAAGGTTTGTACCCATTTTTCTATCAAATTTAGTTAGGAATTGCAAATGAGCTCTTGTCTCATTTACAGCTCAGTTCTACATGAAAATATTCATGAGTTGCCATAGGCAGGAACTTTGTGTGTTATAGGCTGGGGAGGGGGGGCTTGGGGGCCTAGGACCCCACTATGGGCTCAGGCCCCCTCCAAAAATTTAGCACCCTTGAATGGCTGGTGGGAATGTCCAGGCCCCATCAGCCTAAGAAAACCACTGCCTGAACACCTTCCCCCTCCCCCCACCCCCGGTGCTGTCTCAGCAGTGAGGAAGTCAGCAGCATGCTTTCCAGCCACCAACGTTGACACTGTTTGTGTATGCGCAGTTCATGTGTGAACTGAGTGTGCCTGAGGAGTGCCAACATCTGGGATCCATAGCCAAATTACAGCACCCAACTTTGGGCAGGCCTGTATAGAATCTGAGGGTATATGCATTTTCAGGAACCAGTGGCTGACAGCTCAGAGATTCCCAAACCTACCTTCTCGGCATTAAAATCAAACATATAAACGGCAAGTGACCGACTCACCTGCAAATGCGCAGTAGAGACTTCCGTCTCTGTCCCGCCCTCGCATCAAGACGTGATGACGTCAGAGGGCGGAACAGAGAGGGAAACGGAGTCGGATGCTGCCATTGCCGCTGGAGCCTGGAAAGTTAAAAAGAACCAATATCGCCGGTGCACGAACCTCCAACCCACCCATCCCGGACGTTGTCGTTGTCGTCGCCGCTGCTCCCTCCCCCCTCCGTGCCGGGCCCCCTGCACTGACCTGACAGTGCCTCTCACCTCTGTGTGGAAGCGTTGCAGGCAGCAGCAGAGCGATTTGCTGCTGCCTGCAGTGCTTTCACACGGAGGTGAGAGGCGCTGTCAGGTCAGTGCAGGGGGCCCGGCACGGAGGGGGGAGGGAGCGGCGGCGAGGAGGGTAGCTGGACATGGGGGGGAGGGCAGGGGGGAGAGGGCATGGTTGCTGGACATGGGGTGACAGCAGGGCAGAGAGGAGGGTTGCTGGACATGGGGGGGAGGGGGGGAGGCCAAGGGAAAGAGAAGGGTTGCTGGATATGGGGGGGGGGGGGGAGGATCGGTGGACAGGGTGAGGCCAGGGGAGAGAGGAGGGCTGCAATACTCGCCCGTTTTTACGGGCTTAACGGCTAGTCTATCTCATGAATATTCACTGTGGATATCCTGAAAACTTGACTGGCTGGGGGGCTCCCAGGCCAGGTTTGGGAGCCATTGCTTTTATTTTCAATGATTATTAGTGAGGAGAAGGGTTCTGTAAGTTGTTCACGAAAGCTATGGACATTTTCTCCCTCACGAATGAAGTATATCTAATCATTTTGTATTCTTTATGTAATCAGACAGTGTAAGGACTGATTACAGTAAAGTTTATATCATCTTATCAGCTTGAGACTATTTAGAATACCAACCAGAGCTGGCTCAGGGGCCCGTTTATAAAGGTACGCTGAAAAATGGCCTGCGGTAGTGTGGACGCGTGTCTTGGGTGCGCGCAGAATCATTTTTCAGCGCAGCTGTAAAAAAATGCGTTAAAAAAAAATGTTTGCCGAAAATGGACGTGTGGCAAAATGAAAATTGCCGCGCATCCATTTTGAGTCTGAGATCTTACTGCCAGCCATTGACCTAGCGGTAAGGTCTCACATGGTAATCGGGCAGTAATGGTCTATGCATGCAGAATGACGATTACCGCCTGCGCACCAGAAAATAAAAAGTTTTTCCGGCGCGCCTATCGGATGCATGCCAAAAATTAAATTACCACAAGGGCCACACGGTAGCCAGGTGATAACTCAAAACTGACAGACGTTGGGCGCACGTGGGCACCTATGCGGCTTAGTAAAAGGGCCCCTCAATGATTAAACCGAGACGACAAGGGAACTGATTTTCAGTGGTGATGGGCATAATCCTTTCTTTTTCCTGTCCCAAACACTAGTGGTGACATTATGTGCTTCCTAGAACTAGTCCACATTACAATTCAGCACTGAAAACTGGTGAATTGACTCCACACACCAATGTCTGACATTTCTGGCTAAGCTGAATTCAGCTTGATTTCTATATTCCTGATGGAAAGATAGTACAGAATTCTTCTGCTAGTTGGGTGAGATAGTCTGAGAACAAAGGGTTTGCTGATGTCACTATATCGTCAACCCTACTGAAACAACTACAGTATGTATTAATCCTCAGCTTGAGCGGTGTAATTAGAACAGAATAACAGCAGATGGCACTCTTCTACTACTGAAAGCCTTTCTTGCATGAAGACCACAGTACTACCCTTTGAACACAGTGGTTTAATTCTGATTTTCCTGTGCTTTATTTATTTATTTATTTGTTACATTTGTACCCCGCGCTTTCCCACTCATGCGGCTTACATGGGGCAATGGAGGGTTAAGTGACTTACCCAGAGTCACAAGGAGCTGCCTGTGCCTGAAGTGGGAATCAAAGTCCACCACCCTAACCACTAGGCCACTCCTCCTACATTGGAATCCTAGTACACAACTGCAATGGAGGCCTGAGAGGGGCATGGGTGGGTTAGAGGTGTTCCCAGGACTTGCATGCCAATGTTATATAGCACACCTAGGTCTGCGCCGAAATCAATTGGCTTAACAAGCTAATCAGCATTGATAACAGCACTTAACAAGCAATAATGAGAACTAATTGGCAATAATTGGAATTTATGTGCACAATTTGCTAAGTGTATTCTGTCTCATGCGTTAACCAGGTGATAATCGTCAGCGTGCATACACTGTCGATTAGCGCCCGGTTAGCACCATGCGGTAGAAAACAGAAATTATTTTTGGACGCGCGTCAAAATTTGAATTACCGCCTGGAGCACGTGGTAGCCAGGTGGTAGTTCTAATTTGACGCTCATTGTATGCATGTAGGTGCCTACGCTTCTTAGTAAAAGGGCCTCTTTATGCGTGTTGGTCCCAATTAAATCTAATTAGTGCCAATAATTGCTTGTTAAAAAGTCAATTAGTGGCACTTATTGGCTCGTTATTCTGTTAAATTGTGTGCACAAATCAGGAACATGCCTCAATTTGCGTGCATAATTTTTGGTGACCTTTATAGAATCAGGGGGATTATGTACTCGGGGGGTATTTTAGTAAAGGTTAGCTCGAGTTATCTGCAGCAGGTCCCATTTTATTCCTATGGGCCCTGCTGCAGATAACTCGAGCTAATCTTTAGTAAAAGACCCCCTTTAAACATTAATAAATCTAGCCCATCCTATATAATAATACACACCTCCAATGTTCTAACCTGCCTGGGACCGTGGCTCCCTCGGAGGTGGTCTTCTAGGCAGGCTAGAACGCACTGAAGTCAGAGACATCAGTGACAGCTGATTCCAAGGCAAGGGGAGGAGTACTCCTCCCCCTGCCTGGGAATCAGCTGTCAGTGCGCCGCTCCCTGCCACTTCGGAGCAAGTGGCAGGGAGCGGGGCAACACAGACACCCCCCCTCGCCGCATCAGCAAAACACCCCCCCACCCGAAGAACATCAACACCCCGGCCAGGCAGGGGGAGGAGTAGGGAATCATGCTTCGCGTGTTTCCCTACGCCTCTCCCTGCCTACGAAACAGCTCTCAGTGCCCCCCCCTTGGTGCAACACCCAAGCCCCTCCCCCCGGCGCATCACTCAAGCCCATACCCCCTCCCCCCGGCCACACCTACCTCCTCGCCACCCGCAGCCTCCAATACTAACACTGTCCAGCCGCTGCTGCTTCTCCTATTGAGCAGCAGCGGCCTGGCCAAAAAGCAAAAAAACATTTCAAACCTGAAACAGTGCTCCGTAGACAGCCAGCTGGCATTGGCTGTCGTCTCTGCAGCCGCTCCTCCTCTCCCCTGCACGTCACTGCCCCTGGAGGAAGACCCCGGAGGAGTGCAGCGACGTCACAGGGGAGAGAAGGAGCGGCTGCAGAGACGACAGCCAATGCCAGCTGGCTGTCTACGGAGCACTGTTTCAGGTTTGAAATGTTTTTTTGCTTTTTTCTTTTTGTCCAGGCCGCCACTGCTGCTCAACAGGAGAAGCAGCAGCGGCTGGACAGTGTTAGTATTGGCGGTTGCGGGTGGCGAGGGGGTTTATGTGCCCGGGGGGGGGGGGGGTAGGGGTTTGGGTGATGCTCCGGGGGGAGGGGCTTTGGTGATGCGCCGAGCCGTTTCATCTGTTTCGGAAACGGGCCTTTTTTACTAGTACATTATAATCCCTCTGGGGACAGATAACTTACCTACTGTACCCGAGTGTAACTTACCTCAAGTTACTATTGAAAAGCTGTGAGCTACGTAGAAATGAAAACTGCACATATTTCCTGATCTTTCAAAAGAGACACAGACGAGGCGGAAAGATTTTCTGACCCCTTTGTCCAGAGTGCAAGCTTAGTGCTTAGATTTCCTTGTTTATGCTTTATAGTTCACGAGGGTAAACAATTTCAATTCTTTGATCCAAAACAGTTAAATGATTTTTTTTTTTTAGCTAAACAAGAATTGAATGCTACAACATAATCAATCCTGAATGCGTGCTATCTGGGGCAGGCTGGGGATAGTATTCGGGAGTTACGTCTGCCTGGGGATTTTCCCATTTCCATTTATATTTTCCTTTAAAAATGATTTCTGATTTCTTGGATCTTTGTTTTTTAACTTGTGGACGTAAGATTATGGTTTATTTTCCTTAATGATTTGTGATGTATTTCTTTTTTCTTTGTTTTTTCTTGATTATCTCAGATATGTTGGAGATATGTAACTTAAAATTGAATAAAGAAATAAAAACAATGCACAACATATGGAATGTACAGCCACGTTTTGAGTAATCTCCTGGGGTAACTTCAGGCTGCTGGCAAAAAGTTGAAATCACAGAGCAAGACTGAAGTCGGTGTGCTCTGAAACGTCACCAGAAAGCTTAGTTTCTGTTCCCATCCTGCCTCTGGAGTTGAATCTATTATAATGCATGATATTCACTGTGATTAGTAGCTTCAGTTCAACTTTCTCCTGGTGTGTCATTCTTTTCCATTTTACACTACTTATTAAGTGTACTTGTACCCTTATCCTACTCTGTATTGTTCACTAGAAGCTGTAGTCCCATCCCCAGAGACTTAGCTTCATTGGGATTACTTCTCTCTATATGCTACTATATTTTCTTCCCAGAGTTGTATTCTCTTTTCCGGAACCTTATCAGCTTCCTTGCACCTACTGTTACTCTGTTTCCACTCTGTATATATTCCCGGAGTTGGTACTCTCCTCTCCGGAACCAGTAAACCACATTGAGCCTACTGCTATGCGGGAAAATGTGGGATACAAATATAATAAATAAATAAAGCTTGATAAAGCTCCCGTCTATTCTGAAAGTAGAATGGATTTTATACATCAACCTGCAGGTGGCAGCAGCTTGCTTGGGTATTACTGTATTCAACACAACTTCAGACTGCAGGAGAAAAAGTGAAAATCTGAGCAGTCCCATCACCTCTGGCTGCTCGCATTTTAAAAAGAAGAAGCTTTTGCCAGTTTTCTTCCATTTTGTGAGACCCTTGTTTTCATAGTATAATGTAACTAGTGGGGAAGTTCTGGGTTTCTGTTCTAAGGACTGGAATTTGAAAGTTTCTCTGTTTCTTGAGCAGCTAGGAGACTCCCCATTCTAGAAGTCCTTTTGCTCAGTTATGGGCTGTTAGTAGGGCTATCAGTGAAGTGCAAAGCCAGTTAAACCACTTATGGAGCCATGGGCAAACGTCTGAGGATGGGCCCCCTTTTAGTTTTCCAAACGCTCCAAGCCTTACAAATAGAGGGTACGGCTAAGTGAGCTGTGGAGCAATTTTATTCCAAACCTTACCAACCAATATAGGAACCGGCTCTGTGGGTGCTTGAGCACCCCCAATATTGAGAAAATTTCTTGTATATGTCTAGGGAGGAGTTATTTCCACTGGGCTTAGCACCCCCAGTAATTTTGAAAAAACCCAATGCCTAATACTCACCTCTCAACACAATACGAACAAATTTACCACCATCAACACACCAAAACTAAATCTACCAATTTCGGAAACCCTAAAAATTCTTGGAGTTACCATTGATCGGCACCTAACACTTGAGAATCACGCGAAAAACACAACCAAAAAGATGTTCCACTCAATGTGGAAATTAAAAAGAGTAAGACCATTCTTCCCAAGGACCGTCTTCCGTAATCTGGTACAATCATTAGTACTCAGTCATCTAGACTACTGCAACTCACTCTACGCTGGCTGCAAAGAGCAAATACTCAAAAAAACTCCAAACAGCCCAGAACACGGCAGGCAGACTCATATTCGGAAAATCAAAATACGAAAGTGCAAAACCCCTATGAGAGAAGCTACACTGGCTCCCACTCAAAGAACGCATCACATTCAAAGTATGTACCCTAGTTCACAAAATCATCCATGGCGATGCCCCAGCCTACATGTCAGACCTGATAGACCTACCACCCAGGAATGCTAAAAAATCATCTCGCACATTCCTTAATCTTCATTTCCCCAACAGTAAAGGTCTAAAATACAAATTAATGCACGCATCAACCTTTTCCTATATGAGCACGCAATTCTGGAACGTGTTGCCACGCAACCTAAGAGCAATCTATGAACTGACCAACTTCCGCAAACTACTGAAGACCCATCTCTTTGACAAGATATACCACAACGATCAACACATGTGAAACTCCCCACATATATCCAGAAATGTTTAATAATGCCTTCTGTTATATTACTATCATGTATTCTATTACCATGCAACTCAAAATCCTTCTGTAATACCAAATGTCTATTCTCTTCTTATTTCCACTATTCATGATGTATTGTAAGCCACATTGCGCCTGCAAAGAGGTGGGAAAATGTGGGATACAAATGCAATAAATAAATAAACCATCATATGTGCACATGCCTGCAGCGTGCCTGTTGTCTCAGCCCACTGCCCTGTCTACCAGGTCCTGCCCGCTCTGCAAGCCCCACCTGCCCCATGTATGCCTCCTGCCTGCCCAGGTAAACTATCATGGCAGCTTACAGTATTCCAGATGATTGAGGGTGACATCATCCCCTGTGTAGGTAGAGGTAGAGCGAGACTGAGGGGCACGGGCTGCGTAGTAGTGGTGGGCACTGACAGAATGAGAAGAGTAGCTGGCCAGTCACAGTTGTGGTTTCCGGTGGTGCTGCGGTGCAGTGCAGTCCTATAGAGGAAAGAAAGTGCAGCCAGCAGCAAATGGGTAACCTGAAGGGCTGAGCCCCCTTTATGCAGGTTCCTGGTGCAGCTGCCTCTTTAGCCATAGGTGAAAGCAGGTCTGGTGAAGTGGATACTGGACAATGCATGGAAACATAGATTATGATGGCAGGTTAAGACCCATTTAGTGTGCCCAGTTTATGCCCAGGCAATTCTGTAGCCTCATTTCACTTTTTGGCCACTAAGGTTCTCCTGTGTGTAACCCATGCCTTCCAAAATTCTGTTGACTTGGGAGATCATTACTCTTTCTGTGAAGAAATATCTTCTAATGTTATTTTTGAGTCTTACCTTTCTGCAGCTCATATGTTGTAAATGATTTTCCCTCCTCCGTTCTGATTGGCTGAACGTACTTCAGGATTTCACAACTTCCTATACATTAAAAAAAGGAGTAATTCAAGACAGTCAAACGCCCTTTTTCACCTGGTCTAAAACTGTCACGGAAACCGATTTTACATACATGTTGGAATCTTGATCACCGTAGAGCACTAAATCAAACTTGGATTAACTGGTGCTATCTGTATTTCCCATTTATGTTTTGAGTGTGTTATGGAGATCAGTGCTCAGCACAGTTCTGAAGCAAGGTCTTAGTGCTTAACAGCTGCAACTAGACATTTATTTTCCCTTTTGCTTTCTGCAATATTTTTTTTCCCCCCTGAAGTGCCTGAAAATCATCGCAGTGAGTCTGATTTAGCAGAACTTCAGCTGCGGAAGCAGAAAACTGATACCCTACAGTATCAACCTCCTTGCAATGTCACTGTAGAGAATTACTGATACACTCCGTAAATTCATTTTTCTTTTTGTAGTGATCAGTTGCCTGAGACAAACTGTAGTGCTGGGTACAGTTAGTTGCCATCTTGTCATATCACTTACTGTTTCAGCTACAGTCTGTTCCTATCAGATTGTGTTGCAGCGCAATGCGATGGCTGAGTGACCGGGGCCGTGTCAGTTCGGTGGCAGTTGACTGGGCCTGAGCTATCGACTGAGAGGACAATTATCTACTCCAGTGTGGACCTGGTGGGTGAAAAAAAAATGAAATCCTGAGGTAAGTTTTTGTGTGTATAGAGTTGTCAACTGTTAGCTTTCTTCTAAACTGCTATGTAGTGTTTAAATCTGGGGTTTAATCTTATGATCTGGTAGTGACAGTTCTTATGTGCTGATTCATCGGGGTGACAAAGATCAAAGATAGGCGCAGTGCCCCAGAGGTGCACGGAGCCGTAGCTAACATGGCGCCGTGCACCGAGGGGCATGCGCGTTCATGCCAGCGGGGTGCCAGGAAGCGGAGTGGGCGCGTTCCCGCTGCAAATGGAGGCACCCCGCTGGCATGGGAGGAGAAAGAGCGGGGGTTTAAAAACCCCGAGTTGGAGCTCGGACGGCCTCTTTTCACTTCCGGGCTCCAGGTGCACCAGGTGCTCCTTTCACGTGCTCCTTCGACAGCGGCGGCGGCGGCGTTTAACTGTTTGAGCCTGCCTACCTCGGCGCTATTTGTCGCATTGTCCGGGATCGGCGCGTTGTTTCTTTTCCGGGATCGGCGTTTCGGTTCCAAAACAGCCCCCCCAAGAAGACCCGGAAGACGATTGAGGCACCGCGACCGGCCACCCCAGGCACCGGCGATCCAGGCCCCCGCACCGCTCCAAGAGTGCAGCAGACCGGAGAAGCGGCAAGTGGTGAACTGCCAAACATCCCCTAAAGCGCGGAGGAGAGAGAGCCGGGCGACCAGTGAAATCGTAAGTAAAAAAATAAAAAAATAAATAAAATAAAAATATAGGAGGCGTCTTTTCAGCTCCTCGTGTTGCTTTTAGTAGTTCCGCTGCCATTAGGGCAGATGGTAGGCTTCCATCGCCGGTAATGCATGCTGCAGGTAGGGGGCAGACATATTAGTTAGAGCATGCTATGGGTGCAGGCACTATCCGTACGTCCATTTGACAGTCGGTGTCTGTGCTCAGAATCCCTCTCTAGGCCTCTATTGGTACAGTCAGTTGAGACAGGGTAGATGGTGTGAGAGGAGGTGAAATCCATTCAGGTGCATTAGCCTGCTGACACTCTGAACAAAAGTTAACTACTACATCTCTTGAGGTATACTGACCAGTCAATATTTAGATGGCAGTGGTCAGCCTTTTTAAAGTACTGACCATAGCTGATTGAATTAGGCCTGGATATTCAATGCCAGGCTATGTATGGACACTGGCCTTGAATATCTGGGTATATCCAGACAACTGCTGGCCTCAGGCTGTTATGTGGGTCCTGGCTGATATTCAGCTGGGACCTGCATAAGGGAATTCTACCTCTTTCCAATCCAAACCCCGGGCCATGGGCGTCACCCAGTCCCTCCAAATGGCAGCGCACTCCCTTCCATTGCCCACCGCCCACCTACCCCATCTCAAGAGCTGCTGTCCTGGACCCTCCAAATAGGAAACCCTCCCCCAGCCACCCACCAACCCATAGTCCCCCCAGCCTACCTTTATCTCCCGGGTGGTCTAGAGGTGGTCATCAGGGATGGAGCAAACCCCACTCACTCCTTTCTGTCTCCTCTCACAAAATGGCTGCCATGAGACTACAGCTAGAGGACGCAACAGCCATTTTGCAAAGCAAGCCAGCATGGACAGGAGCAAAGTGAAATAAAGGTAGTGTGAGGGGAGCTATAAGGGTGGCCTCATGGGGAGGGGCTCTTAGTTGGGGGGTCTGGGAGGGAATCAGACCTGGAGGAGCTTGAGGAGGGAGATCAGTTCTTATGGGAGTGGAGGAATTCAGCTGGAGGGTTGTTGGGGACCAATCCAATTTAGACCATGATCCGGAAGTTATCTGGGCACCTGCTGCTATTCAATGACAATCTTATATTGCCCAGATAAGTGCCGGCTCCACCCACCGACATAAATACCTGGATACCTGCGACACAACATAACCAAAGACCATAATGGATATATCCTAACTCTTCCTCTCCTTCTCTGAGTTCCCCCCAATTGTACCTACCATACATGCACCTCATTCTACCACAATATCACCTTGTATTCATTCATACCTTGTATTTGTTCAGAACGGAATTGGCTAACACTGTTTACGGTACCATGTAAGCCACATTGAGCCTGCAAAAAGGTGGGATAATGTGGGATATGTAACAAATAAATAAATAAATAAATGCAGACTCTGTCGCACTATTCAGATAGTGCAGGGCAGTCCATGCTGATATTCAGTGGCACTAACTGGTTAAGTGCCACTGAATATCAGCGATTAGCTGGCCCCACGTGACATTGTGGTGTTCATGCTAATGCAAGTGTTGATGTTGTAAGTAGCAAACTGTTCCATACTGCGTTGCAAACCGTACGAGGAGAGACTTGCTGACCTGAACATTTATACCTTGGAGGAAAGGAGAAACAGGGGTGACATGATACAGACGTTCAAATATTTGAAAGGTATTAATCCGCAAACGAAACCTTTTTTGGAGACGGGAAGGCGGTGGAACTTTAGGATATAAATTAAGGTTGAAGAGGGGGGGCAGATTCAAGAGTAATGTCAGGAAGTATTTTTTCACGGAGAGGGTGGTGGATACGTGGAATGCCCTCCAGCGGGAGGTGGTGGAGATGAAAACGGTAATGGAATTCAAACGTGCGTGGGATAAACACAAAGGAATCCTGTTTGGAAGGAATGGTTCCGTGGAATCTTAGCGGAGATTGGGTGGTGACGCCGGTAATTGGGAAACAAAACTGGTGCTGGGCAGACTTCTACGGTCTATCCCCGGATCGTGACTGAATAGAGAGGGATGGACTGGAGTGTAAATTTTAAGGGGCTTCGACAATAGCTTCAGAACTTAGTACAAGAACAGTGCTGGGCAGACTTCTACGGTCTGTGCCTTGAGAAAGGCAAGGACAAAGCAAACTCTGGTATACATATAAAGTATTACATACCATGTAAAATGAGTTTATCTTGTTGGGCAGACTGGATGGACTGTACAGGTCTTTATCTGCCATCATTTACTGTGTTACTATGTTAAACTGTATGCTGTTATTCGAATATTTTCTTCTGCTGTAATTGTTCATAGTAACTTGGGCATAATCGAACGCGCCGGCGATCTATTTTGGCGGTGGCGCAACAGCTGGCCGGAACCGTATTATCGAAAAAGATGGCTGACCATCTTTTTTTTTCGATAATACGGTTTAGCCCAGCCAAATGCCAGAGTTCGCCGGGTTTGAGATCGCCGGTTTTATTTTTCAGCGATAATGGAAAAAAATGCCGGCCATCTTAAACCCGGCAAAATCAAAGGCATTTGGTCATGGGAGGAGCCAGCATTTGTAGTGCACTGGTCCCCCTGACATGCCAGGACACCAACTGGGCACCCTAGGGGGCACTTCTAAAAATGTTTAAAAAATACACAAATAGCTCCCAGGTGCATAGCTCCCTTACCTTGGGTGCTGAGCCCCCCAAATCCCCCCAAACCCACTCCCCACAACTCTACACCATTACCATAGCCCTTATGGGTGAAGGGGGGGCACCTACATGTGGATACAGTGGGTTTTGGGGGGGGTTGGAGGGCTCAACACTTAGCACCACAAGTGTAACAGGTAGGGGGGGGGGGATGGACCTGGGTCTGCCTGCCTGAAGTGCACTGCACCCATTAAAAACTGTTCCAGGGACTTGCATACTGCTGTCAGGGAGCTGGGTATGACATTTGAGGCTGGCATACAGGCTGACAAAAAAGGTTTTTATTTTTATTTTTTTAGTGTGGGAGGGGGTTGGTGACCGCTGGGGGACTATGGGGAGGACATCCCCCATTCACTCTGGTGGTCATCTGGTCAGTTGGGGAACCTTTTTGAGGCTTGGTCGTAAAAATAAAAGGACCAAGTAAACCCGGCGAAATACTGATTAACACTGCTTTTTTTTTTTCCATTATCCACGAAAGCCGGCCATCTGGTAGCCACGCCCATGCTACGCTGCCGACACGCCCCGTTGAACTTTCGCCGGCATGGCGACAGGAAAGCGGCAATGGTGTCAAAAAAGCCGCTTTTGATTATACTGATTTTGCCGCTTTTGAGAGATCGCCGGCCATCTCCCGATTTATGTCGGAAGATCGCTGGCGATCACTTTCGAAAATAAGCCTGATAGTAACATAGTAGAAGATGACAGAGAAAGACCTGTACGGTCCATCCAGTCTGCCTAACAAGATAAACTCATGTGCTGCTTTATGTGCATACCTGACTTTGATTTGTATCTGCCATTTTCAGGGCACAGACCGTAGAAGTCTGCCCAGCACTAGCCCCGCCTCCTAACCACTAGCCACGCCTCCTCCCACCATCTCTGCCAATATGTCTGGATAATTCTTGCTGTATACTGCCTTGGGTAAATTTCTTCAAAAAAGTGGTAAATAAATCCTAATAAATAAACAAATGGATAAGACACATTGAGCAGCGGTTATGATACTAACAGCAGGGGCAAGCTTCTATCTAGCTTTCAGGAACAAATTGGGGTAATCTGTAATGCATAGCCAACTGAGGTAACCTACACAGAGTGGTCATGGTGACTCTAACATTCAGTGGCATGATTGTTCCAGGCTCTTATGCCCAGATGATTGAAATCCCCACTGTGTTCCAAATACCACTCTACAAAATAGCACTGGAACAGTGTGGGGCTAACTAGCAACAATTTCATGTTTGAGTTCTTTCAGTACTCTGGGGTGTATGCCATCCAGTCCAGGTGATTTATCACTCTTGTCAGTTGGCTCAATACATCTTACAGGTTCACCAAAATTTCTGTCAGTTCCTCCGCATCATCACCTTTGAAAACCATTCAAGGTAGATCTCTTACATCTTCTTCTGTAAAGACCAAAGCAAAGAATTCATTCAATCTCTCTGCTATAGCCTTGTCCTCCATGAGTGCCCCTTTTGCTCCTTCGTGATCTAACAGTACCATGGATTCTCTCTCAGGCTTTCTGCTTCTGATGTACTTGAAAAAGGTGTTACTATGAGTTTTTGTCTCTGTGGCAAGATGTTCTTCATATTCTCTTTTAACCTTCTTTATCAATGTTTTGCATCTAGCTTGACACTGCTTATGTTGCTTCTTTTTTTCTTCATTCAGATGCCTTTTCCATTTTTTGAAGGATGCTCTTTTGGCTTTAATACCCTCTTTCACTTCACCTTTAAACCATGCTAGCTGTTGTTTGCTCTTCTTTCCAGCATTTTAACACGTGGAATACATTTGGTCTGGGCTTCCACTATGGTATTTTTTAAGAATGTCCACGTCTGATTTAAAGTCCTAACCTTTGCAGCTGACCTTTTCAGCTTCTTTTTAACCATTTTCCTCATTGTCATAGTCACCCTTTTGAAAATTGAAAGCTGCTACAGTAGATTTCTTTAGAGACTTCACTCCAGATATCAGTTCAGATTTGATCACGTTATGATCACTGTTTTTCCAGCGGATCCAACACCATTACCTCTCGTACCATGCCCTGCATTCCATTAAGGACTAGACTGAAGCAACAGTCTTCCATTTGGTAAAAATGGTTTTCATTGGTCTTTTATAGTATTTGAAAAAGTGGGTTGGGAAAAGAACCAGAGGTGTTTGAAAAGATGAAAACTGCAAATACGACAGTTAGGGCTCTATTTAATAAGCTGTGCTAAGGATTTGCAGAAAATTCACATGCAGTAACTGAAAAATATGTGCATTACGCTTTAGGAGCATTTCCAGCATCTTGCTGTACAGTTAATGAGGAGAAATGTTATTTACCATGTGTAACTGCATTGCAGATAATGTGTTACAGTTAGCTAAGGATGTGCATTTGTTAAAAACAACAGAGGAAATGTCAACAACATACCAAGTGCCATTCATGTCATTGGCATATGAAAGTAAAAAAAAAAATCATGAAATTTCATGGGTTTTTTTTTGTCAGTGTGCATTCTTCTAAAAGTGTGTGCACTCTTTCCTGATAGTGCACACATGCATATACTATGAAACGTACACACTTCTGTGCATGTGTGTACTATTGCACACTTCTGAAAGATTGTGCACTCTTTACTACTACTACTACTACTACTACTTAGCATTTCTATAGCGCTGCCAGGCCCCACGTAGCTATGCCACTGTTCTGTATAACGCGCCTAGAGATCCTCACTGAAATCCAGACTTCTATAATAACGTATGTAACTTAATTAGCTTAACAAGCTAATCAACATTGATAACAAGCAATAATGAAGACTAATTGGCAATAATTAGAATTTACGGGCACAACTCGCTAAGTGTATTCTGTAATGCACTGCACCGAATTTCTAACACATGCTGATAAAAAGGGGCATGGTATGGGTAGGAAAATGGGCATTTCATGGGTGTTCCTAAATGTACATGCATAGTTATAGAATATGGCCCTCTGCATCTAAATCTACGCGCCAGGATTTACGCCACGTTTTCGTTAGTATAATCGCATGTAGTTTTAGGTGCTGGGATATCAACTAAACACATTCTATATACTGTGCCTAAATCACCTAGGCAAAAATGATTTCCGCACAGATTTTCCAGCTGCCATATATAGAATCTCCCCCTAATTTTCTAGAAAAGTGCCGTAGTCCAGTTATATGTAACATAGTAACATAGTAGATGACGGCAGAAAAAGACCTGCATGGTCCATCCAGTCTGCCCAAGACAAACTCATATGTGTATACCTTACCTTGAATTTGTACCTGTCCTTTTCAGGGCACAGACCGTATAAGTCTGCCCAGCAGTATTTCCCGCCTCCCAACCACCAGTCCCGCCTCCCATCACCGGCTCTGGTACAGACCGTATAAGTCTGCCCTCCCCTATCCTCGCCTCCCAACCACCACCCCCTCTTCCCCCCAACTGCTCCGCCACCCAATTTCAGCTAAGCTTCTAAGGATCCATTCCTTCTGCACAGGATTCCTCTATGCATATCCCACGCATGTTTGAACTCCGTTACCGTTTTCATCTCCACCACCTCCCGCGGGAGGGCATTCCAAGCGTCCACCACCCTCTCCGTGAAAAAATACTTCCTGACATCTTTCCTGAGTCTGCCCCCCTTCAATCTCATTTCATGTCCTCTCGTTCTACCGCCTTCCCATCTCCGGAAAAGATTTGTTTGCGGATTAATACCTTTCAAATATTTGAACGTCTGTATCATATCGCCCCTGTTCCTCCTTTCCTCCAGGGTGTACATGTTCAGGTCAGCAAGCCTCTCTTCATACGTCTTGGAACGTAAATCCCATACCATCCTCGTAGCTTTTCTTTGCACCGCTTCCATTTTTTTAACATCCTTCGCAAGATATGGCCTCCAAAATTGAACACAATACTCCAGGTGGGGCCTCACCAACGTCTTATACAGGGGCATTAAAGCCTCCTTTCTTCTGCTGGTCACTCCTCTCTCTATACAGCCTAGCAATCTTCTAGCTACGGCCACCGCCTTGTCGCACTGTTTCGTCGCCTTCAGGTCCTCAGATACTATCACCCCAAGATCCCTCTCCCCGTCCGTGCCTATCAGACTCTCCCCGCCTAACACATACGTCTCCCTTGGATTTCTACTCCCTAAGTGCATCACTTTGCACTGTGTCACTGTGAATTAGTAGCAATTGACGGCCGATTAAGGCCCATTTTTGGTACTTAATGCCTATCAGAACGTAACAGATACTATTCTAAGCTCAAAATTGTGTACTGAAGTTTATAGAATGCTGGGGATCATTTTAGCTAAGATATTCCATCAGATGTATTTCTTCCATAGACCATAACATGTGGCACATCTGTCCAGAAGCCCAGTTTTCCCAAACCCAAGTGCAAGATTTGGGCACTGTGCTACAGTATTGCTCTAAAACCATACCTGATAGTAATGTCTGGACCAGAACCTTGCTCAAAAATATGGCAGCAATTAGGGACATAGTACCATGTGGAGTTGCATATGTAACCTAAGTAAAGAGGACACGTTGGCAATTCTTAAAATGCTTTAGGAATGAAATTCACAGAGCACACACGTTGAAAACTTCCCACCTAATTCTGTTATTATTCTAGAGACGTCCATAAAATTCATTTCTTCTCTTTGATCTTTGTATTGCACTCATGAAGTATTAATAATTATTATTAATGTAAATGAAAAAAAAACAGACTAGATGATAGAAGGAATTCACAGGTGTTATCAGTTACAAATGCATTCAGTATTACTCCAGCCGTATTTAGCTCCTCACCCTAGCCCTAGAGAGGACACAGACCTGTTCACTTGCAATGTAGTTTTCTGAAGTGGTTCTGGAATTCTATACTGTATTACTAAGACTAAAACTTTAATTGGTTCAGGCCAGAATTATGCTGGATTTCAGTCTCTGTCTGATTCTTTTCTTTACACCGGTTTCACCTTCTTGCTTTGGCCCATGGTCATAACATAATCATGTTTCCAGTAGGGTCAGGTGCAGCTGTTCTTCTCGGCCAAAAAAAAAAAGGGGGGGGGGCAAGAAGCAAATGATCTGGAACATTTTTATCTGACTTTCTGAAGGGATAAAGACTCATCTACTATCTATCTATCTACTTATCATTTCTATAGCGCAACAAGGCATACGCAGTGCTGTACACCATACACAGAAGACAGTCCCTGCTCAAAGAGCTCACAATCTAAATATGGAATGTTGCTAGTGGAATAGCAACATTCCATGTAGAATCTCCAATAGCAGCAACAGAATCTCCAATAGTAGCAACATTCCATCTAGAATCTCAAGTAATAGCAACATTCCAGAATCTCAAATAGTAACAACATCCCATGTTCCACTGCACTAACCACTAGGCTACTCCTCCACTAGCAACATTCCATGTAGAAGTCTGCCCTTGCAGATCAGCAACGCGGCTGCGCAGGCTTCTGTTTCTGTGAGTCTGACGTCCTGCACGTACGTGCAGGACGTCAGACTCACAGAAACAGAAGCCTGCGCGGCCGCGTTGCTGATCTGCAAGGGCAGGCTTCTACATTACTACTACTACTTATCATTTCTATAGCGCTACAAGGCATAGGCAGCGCTGTACACCATACACAAAAAGACAGTCCCTGCTCAAAGAGCTTACAATCTAGATAAGACAGGTAAACAGACAGAACAATTAAGGGGGTATGGGAATAAAGAGGTGAGGATAAAGGACAGGGCAAGTGAGTTGGGAGTCAAAAGCAGCGGTAAAGAGGTGGGTTTTGAGTTTGGACTTGAAAACGGCTAAAGAGGGGGCTAGACGTACAGGCTCGGGAAGACTATTCCAGGCGTGAGGTGCAGCGAGATAAAAGGAACGGAGTCTTGAATTCGCAGAAGAGGAGAAAGGGACGGATAAGAGGGACTCATCAGATTAATGTAAGTCCACAGCCACGTTGAGATGTGCCTGCTGGTGCCCTAGGCCAGTAGGCTTCATGAAACGTCTTGCTTTTATTTAAACTGTTTTGGCCATGGCTGTAACCAATTCATGTCTCCAGGTTAGGTGGGAGGACAGGGCTAGTGTTAAACATGTTGGGCCTGTTATGATTCTGCCGGTTTGGCTGAGGGGGAGGGGGGACGTCTCTTCTGATTGGCTGCCAGGGGTTGTGCTGACGTCAGGGGATAGCACTTTAGTCTGCAGCTGAGGAGTTTCTCTGCTTTTGCGTTACTTACTTGGTGGTAACAGGAAAGCCTGATAGGTTTCTCTCAGAACGTGCTCTGGGTTCTGACAGGGATCTGTGTTGATTTAGAGTATTCTTTTCCTTCCCTCTGGGTTAGCTGCTGCTGTGTGTGTGTGTGTGTGTATGTAGCTCTGTAATCAGGGTCAGCTGCTCGGTTGTTTAGTGGGGGCTGGGCATTGCTCAGCCTCCGGGGCTCTGGGCTGAGTGACAGCGTTCTCCTTTGTTTGTTTGTTTTAAGGATTTCTCTTCCCAGTGTCCAGGCCTGCTGGCTCAGTGAGTTTAACCCTTTGTGTACTGTGTGTATTGTATTCCTGCCTCTGCCAGTGTGTTTGTTTGGATGGGCCCCACTCCCTCTCGGGAGGGGAAGCGTTCTCTCTGATTGTTTGTTGATTTATGGCACTCTCTCTCTCTGCTGGCTCTACAAGCTTAACCCTTTGTGTTCTGGGTGCCTCTGTCTACAGTGGGGTTGAGGCAAAGGCTTTCTGCCTTCCTTTTGTGTTTGGTTCCTCTGGCTTCTGCCTGGGGCTCCTACCCTGGTGGTGGGGGGGGGGGGTTTGCTTTGTTAGTTTCCCTGTCCTGCGCTAGTCCCCTGCGTGGGCGTGGCCCGCTCTGGGCCTTTGTTTCCCCCTCTGCCCTATTGCTGGTGTTCAGCGCGTGTCTGGCCTCTTGGGGTCCTCAGGGTTCTTTCACCCCTCCCTGTGTGTGATTGGGTTCCAGTTCAGCCGTGAGGCTCGCACGAGTGGCTCTGTCTGCGTGGGTTCCGGTTCGGCCGCGAGGCCCGCCTGTATGCCTATTTCCCTTCTTCCTGAGGGACTGTGGGGAGGGGTAGCTTAGGGGGTATTGTGTAGCTGGGGTGTGCGGTGGTGGGTCGGTCTCCCCTTGGCCTGGGTCGGCGCCCTTCTGGCCTCGGCCAGGGCCCAAGGGCTCACGACCAACCCAACTGATTACAGGGCCCAAGAGCAGAAATTTAGCTGGGGGATCCAAAGCCCACCGGCAGGCTGTATCTTCTTCAGCTTCAGATAAGCTTGGGGACTCTGTAGCCTAGGAGTCCAGGGCAACTGCCCTGTATGCACTCCCTAACGCCGATCCTGTGGTATGGCATTGACCACCCATATTAGACAAGTTATCCTTCTCAGCCAGAAGGCCAAAAGAGACCATCTTCAGCTCAGAGCCCATTGCTTGCCAATTCTTTCCTGGAGGCATACCTAACTAATCAGGTTTTGGGGACCGACACAATGAATATGCATGAGAAAGATTTGAATGCACTGGGTCTCTAATATATGCAAATCTATCTCATCCTGAAAACTGGGCTAGTTAGGCATACCTTCAGGACAGGACAGTGAAACACTGACCCAAAATGTACACTTCTGTCTTAGACAATAGTCCAGGAAGGGATCTTCTGGCACTTATCACTGTATATTTTAATGCAACTCCACTTTAATACAGGTCACACGCATAGATTAAAATGAACCTGTGCAATATCCATCTCAGTGGGTATCAACTGAATGCCATAATCATCTTGAAATGTACTAAATCAATGTCATCATATTTTGACTATCAGAGTATGGATACATGATCATGTTATGATCATAGCTGAGTGGCGGAAGAAGACATAAGAATACCATAATGATAGTTATCATTTTTAATTGAACAGTTTTTAATACTTGAGTATTAAGTCAGATGGATGGATGCATAATTTATCTGTGATTTCTAACATGCAAAGTATCATCTACTATAATAATTTGCACCTCCAATGTTCTGAAGCTGACTCCGTGGCAGACTGCAGTGAAGGGTTCGTAACTCTGTCACCATCTCTCTCTGTCCTGCCCTCGCATCAAAATGTGATGACGTCGAGGGCAGAACAGTGAGAGGGAAGGGAACGCCGCAGAGATGCTAGGCAAAGGAATGCAACGTCACCAGCATGAGGGACGTATCAGAGGCTGTTCTGCGCATGCGTCACTTCACAGGTCTCTCCCGAGTCACCCAGCGATTCTCCTCTCTCCCTGTTCCCCTCCAGCCACCCAGCGATTCTCCTCGCTCCCCTGATTACCTCCATCGAAGCGGCCGCGTCATTGAAAGCCCTGGCCGTCTCCAGCCTTCCCTTCGAGTTCGTTCCCTCAGAGTCTTGCCTTCTGACATCATTTCCTTTTTCCATAGGGGTGGGATTCTGAGGGAATGAACTCGAAGGGAAGGCTAGAGACGGGCAGGGCTTTCAATAACGCAGCTGCTTTGATGGAAGTAATCAGGGGAGCGAGGACAATCGCTGGGTGGCTGGAGGGGGGGCAGGGGAGAGAGGACAATCGCTGGGTGGCTGGAGGGGGAGCAGGGGAGAGAGGAGAATCGCTGGGTGGCTGGAGGGTGGGCAGGGGAGAGAGGAGAATCGCTGGGTGACTGGAGGGGGAGCAGGGGAGAGAGGAGAATCACACACACTCTCTCTCTCATAGACACACTCGCACCCAGTCTCACTCTCTCTCTGTCACACACACACACTTGCACATTCACTCTCTCTCACACAGTCACTCTCACACGCTCTCAAACATACACACTCCGAGGAAAACCTTGCTAGCGCCCGTTTCATTTGTGTCAGAAACGGGCCTTTTTTACTAGTATTTTTATATTTTATTCTGTTTCAATTAGCTTTACGAATGCACATTGTAGCATAAATTTCAAACAAAGCTTGCAGAGCCGTTCTGTGATTAACTCATCAATGGCTATCTCGGCATCACAGTCCATTCAACACTGTGTCTACATTTGTTTCTGACTTTTGTGCTATTGTATATATTTATTTATAAGGATTCATTTACCGCCTTTACACTTAAGGCGGTGTACAATAAGAATAAATCAAACATGAGCAATAGACAATTACAGCAGTAAAAATATTCAAATAACAATACAAAGTATGGCATTGTATACTGCTTACAATGTCAATACAATACGTAATAGAACATTTTAATTGACAGTGTAGGGTATAAGCAAAGATGAAACATATAGATAAGAGAGAAAAAGGAGTTAGAAAGTAATGTGACTAATTTAAAGAAAGGTGCAGATGAGGTCAGAGAGATGGTTAAATATTATCTCAGCTAGGGTAGGAGTGGATAAACATGTCCAGCTGCAGTATGTGCAGCCCGAGTCAATCCTTGTGTGTGTGAGTGAGACTAACAAGTATATCTTGTATATATTTGTGTGTGTGTGTGTGTGTGTGTGAACTAGCAGTCAGAAAATAAGGGACTGTGGATAGCAGGCTACAGTGCATTATAAGTCTGTTGCATCTATAGTCTAAGGATACTTACAAAAGAAAAAAAAAAATGATTCAGGCAGGTTGTGAAGCATTAAGTTGCCAGATAATATGATCCAGGTGTCTTTTCGGGTGAAGAGCCTGATTCTGCATTATCTTTAACATAGTAGATGACAGCAGAAAAAGACCTGCACGGTCCATCCGGTCTGCCCAACAAGATAAACTCACATGTGCCATTTTTTGTGTATACCTTACCTTGATTTGTACCTGTCTTTTTTCAGGGCACAGACCATATAAGTCTGCCCAGCACTATCCCCGCCTCTCAACCACCAGCCCCGCCTCCCACCACTGGCTCTGGCACAGACCGTATAAGTCTGCCCAGCACTATCCCCGCCTCCCAACCACCAGCCCCGCCTCCCACCACTGGCTCTGGCACAGACCGTATAAGTCTGCCCAGCACTATCCCCGCCTCCCACCACTGGCTCTGGCACAGACCGTATAAGTCTGCCCAGCACTATCCCCGCCTCCCAACCACCAGCCCCGCCTCCCACCACCGGCTCTGGCACATACCGTATAAGTCTGCCCAGCACTATCCCTACCTCCCACCACTGGCTCTGGCACAGACCGTATAAGTCTGCCCAGCACTATCCCCACCTCCCAACCACCAGCCCTGCCTCCCACCACCGGCTAAGCTTCTAGGGATCCCTTCCTTCTGAGCAGGATTCCTTTATGTTTATCCCACGCATGTTTGAATTCCGTTACCGTTTTCCTCTCCACCACCTCCCGCGGGAGGGCATTCCAAGCATCCACCCCTCTCTCCGTGAAGAAATACTTCCTGACATTTTTCTTGAGTCTGCCCCCCTTCAATCTCATTTCATGCCCTCTAGTTCTACCGCCTTCCCTTCTCCGGAAAAGGTTCGTTTGTGGATTAAGAGAGGGATGACCAGCAGGAAAAAGGAGGCGATAGTGCTGTTGTATAAATCTCTGGTGAGGCCCCATTAGAGTACTGTGTGCAGCTCTGGAGACCACACCTATGGAAAGATATAAAGGAAGCTCAAGTGGACGTGGTGTCAAAAAGGTCTGCCGGAAACTACAGCTGGTGTGTCTAGGTTGTTTTTGTTTTTAGCCCCAGAACAATTCAGTACACTGATGGAGGCAATAGTGATGAGTCACTTTGACTACTGTAACGCTATTTATCTGGGTCTCCTTCAGAAGAGTTTATGTAAAATTCAAATGCAGAATATGGTGACTAAAGTGATAGAGTGACCCCTCTCTTATGGCTGTTAATGAATATTATGATATGTATTTGTTTTCTCTGAATTTTGATGCATTCACCTGTTTTTGACACAAGTGTAAACTGCTTTGGACCTTATTGGGAGTAAGTGGTCTAAACATGCTGAATTTAGATTGGTCCAGCCTTGGCGTAGCCACAGGTGGGCCTGGGTGGGCCAGGGCCCATCCACTTAGGGCTCAGGCCCACCCAACAGTACCACATGCTTAGCGGTAGCTGGTGGAGATCCCAAGCTCTGCCAGCTGAAGACCTCTCCATGATACTGGCACCTGCGCATGTTCAGTTTTCAGCTCATGCCTGCTGCAGACTGCCAAGGTGGAAAGAAGCATTTTCCTGCCAGCTGAGATATCTTTTGGTTGGGGGGGGGGGGGGGGGAGAACATTTGGTGCCCATCCACTTCTTGCCTAGGCCCACCCCAAATCTGTTGTCTGGCTATGCCTCTGGGTCCAGGTTAGTTACAGGCTAAATTACAGAAATGTGTTCCTAAGCAGTTAATGCATGAAACAACAGACATTAACTACTGCAGTGCTGCATTGACCATTAATGTGAGTGCTAACTCTCATATTAATCTGTTAAAATGGAATGAGGTGGGAACTAGGCAAGACAGGGTAGGTTGGGAGTGTGGCCAACTATAACAGCTAGCACAGGGGTTGTTACCGTGCTCGAGTTGTCATGATTCCCAACAGTGTGGCTGCCCTTACCACCACCTCCAGAGGAGGCGCTGCCTGCAGTCTGTTAGGACATTTACTATTCCAACCAGATCAGTGGTGCTCCTCCCTCCATATCTCCAATCTCCCCCAGAAGCTCTGATCCTCCCCTGCAACCTGATGACCCCCATGAAGTTCCAATGCCACCCTGTGCATAAACTCTACCCCTGAAGAAAACCTCCTCCTCCTTGAGCCCACCCTTCCCTCACCATCCTGACACCCCCACCCCAGGACCAACCCAGGGGGTGTCAGTGGTGGCTGGGTGGGAGCAGTACACCTCGGCTCCCACCCGGGCTCCAAAATGCCCACCATGACCTCGTGCAGTATTCTTGCTGTACTACCACTAGGGGGGGCATCTTTATAAGAAAAGTATTGTGCGCAATGGGCTAGGTTCTATATGTGTTGCCTAAAAAATCCACGCAGAAAACATTTGCGTCTAAGCGTATTCTATAAGCAGCACCTAGATTTAGGCACGGTATATAGAATATGTGATATCATAGGAGCCAACTTTTCAAAATGATTGGGGGTGCTGAATTTTTTTTTGTACAGGTGGTGCATTCCCCCCTCCCTCTTCCCTGTCCCCCTCCACCTCCCTCTCAGTTCCAGGCCCCTCCCTTCGAGTTCCAGGCCCCCTCCCTCCAAATTTTAAAAGTCATCTATTTTACCTCGTCGGGGTTAGGGCGGCAGCAGCGGTAAAAAGCATGCAGGCTCGGCTCAGTGCTTAGTTGTTTTCCCTTCTCTCTCTCTCTCAGCTCTGGTCCCACCCTTGCGGAAACAGGAAATGAGGGCGGGACTAGAGCTGAGAGACAGAGAGAAGGGAAACCAAGTAAGCACCAAGCCGAGCCTGCATGCTTTTTAGCGCTGCTGCCGCCCTACCCCGACGAGGTAAGATAGATGACTTTTAAATTCAGAGGGAGGGGGCCTGGAACTCGAAGGGAGGAGGGAGGGAGGGAACGAACTTCCGGTGGGTGAAATATTGGGGGTGCTCGAGCACCCACAGCACCCATGGAGTCGGCACCTATGGCTGATGTCCTAGTGCTTAAAACTAAATGGCTCCGCCAATGAAAATGTAGCATAAATTGCAGTGTGTAGATTTAGGTGCAGAGGGCCATATTCGATAACTAAATGCATAAATTTTGGAACGCCCATGAAGCACCCATTTCCCACCCATAACCACACCCCTTTTTGCCTGTGTACATTAGAAGTTGGGCGCAGTGTGTTACAGAACACTCTTAGGGAGTTGTGTGCATAAATTCTAATTATTGCCAATTAGTGCTCATTATTGCTTGTTAAATGCTGTTATCAACACTAATTAGCTTCTTAAGCTAATCAAGTTATGCGTGTTGTTCTAGAATACACCTGGATTTCAGAGCAGATATCTAGGTGTGCTAGACTACAATTACACCAGATTTCAAGACACACTTACTTGAGTATGTTTGCTTTGAAAATTATCCCACACAATTGCACCTGCTAAGAGGAAATTTTAAACACCTATTTTTGAAAATCCAAAAGCCTGTGTGCAAGTACAAACCCCTCCCCAGTCCCATCCCAGGTAATACTTGCTGTGAGTAAAAGTAAACATGAAATAGCATTGAGTGTATATAGGGTGGACAATTTTGCAAACGGATATTTCTCTGAGTAAAATCACTCCTTAACAACAGAAATGCCTTTGAAAATCACCCTTTCCAAGCAAAAGCAAGAAAAATGAGGTGTGACTTATCAAAAAGATACTTTTAAACACTGTCCATAAGACTATGCATAGTCTATTCATACATTTAATATTGAACTGATTTGAAATTATACCATGGTGTTTTCAAGAATGTGTTTGAAACAGCAGAAAAAAGTATTATAGAGAAAGAAAAATATATTTCTCAGATTTTTAGGACTTGATTGTTTTACAACGATTAGCTAGGAGAATATGTACTCCTCTAAAAACTTTCTCCAAACCTCTGGCTTTAATACGGACGACTCGGGTGTCATCGGATGAGATACCATCCCGAGCACTGTCCGGGTGAAATCCAGGAATAGAGTGACCATGTAGAACTAGGCAATATAGACAATAGATTCAATAAAGCAGCAGATCAGATTTCAGTTCTTTGTGCAAAGAGCCCCCATGCCGCTGGGTTAATGGGGCAGAAGAGATTGGTGAAGGGCGACAGAAGTGGGCATTGAAAAAAGGTGTCAATAAATTGTTTGAAAGACAAAAGGAAAAACCCACAACGTCAAAAAGGGACAGATGGAGTGAAAGAGAGCAGGAACTGGGAAGAAAAACAATTAGGAAGCAATTGAGAGAGTGGAGGCTTCATAATTTATCAGTTAATCAGCCTGGTTTTATTCAGCGGCTTATTAGGGAACGTGCCCTAGCAGGCAACAGAAAACAAAGGAGAATGTGGACCGGATGGGCGAGTTTATAAATGGACCTGCTGACCTGGCCACTTCCTTTTTTTATTGATTCAATGGTAGTTTTATTTCTAATAAGCCAGAACACAAGACACGCAAGTAGGAGGGCCTGTCCCGAGTACACCCAATTAACAGGGGGCTCAGCAACCCCCTCCCCTTCCAGATTACCTGGCAACAGTCTTCAGGGTTTTCCCCCCAGATTCTATATATCGCACCTAGAGATCCAACGTATGTAATGTAATTGGTTTAACAAGTTAATCAGCGTTGATAACAGCTCTTCACAAGCAATAATGAGCACTAATTGGCACTGATTAGAATTTACATGCACAACTCGCTAAGCGTATTTGGTAACGAAGTGCGCCAAACTTCTAAAGCATGCAGGCAAAAGGGGTGTGGTTATGGGTGGGGAAATGGGCATTTCGTGGGCATTTTGAAATTTACACGTGTAGTTGTAGAATAAGACCAAGTGCACTTAAATCAATTTACTGGGATTTATAAGTACCTAAGTACATAAGTAATGCCATACTGGGAAAAGACCAAAGGTCCATCAAGCCCAGCATCCTGTCCCCGACAGCGGCCAATCCAGGTCAAGAGCACCTGGCAAGCTTCCCAAACGTACAAACATTTTATACATGTTATTCCCGAAATTGTGGATTTTTCCCAAGTCCATTTAGTAGCAGTCTATGGACTTGTCCTTTAGGAAACCATCCAACCCCTTTTTAAACTCTGCCAAGCTAACCGCCTTCACTACGTTCTCCGGCAGCGAATTCCAGAGTTTAATTATGCGTTGGGTGAAGAAAGATTTTCTCCTATTTGTTTTAAATTTACTACACTGTGTTTTCATTGCATGCCCCCTAGTCCTAGTATTTTTGGAAAGCGTGAACAGATACTTCACATCCACCTGTTCCACTCCACTCATTATTTTATATACCTCTATCATGTCTCCCCTCAACCGTCTCTTCTCCAAACTGAAAAGCCGTAGCCTCCTTTTCATTGGTGTAAATGGATGTGCGTAGTTTTAGGGACTGAGATATCAACTAAGCCCACTTAAGAGGGTTAGTGGCAGGAAGTAAGAGGGAAGGGAGAGGAGCCTTGGAGGGAGGGGAAATGAGTAAGTAGTTATAAAGGTCTGGTGGGGGAGGGGCAGAACAGGATAGGTTAGTTTACTTTTTAAATCCTTGGGTGCCAAAATCTCCACATTAAGGTTGGAGGTGAGAGAGGGTCTAGCAAGTTTATTTATGATCATGTTCCTTGAAGGCGGCTTTCCTGCCTGTCTTCCCACCCTTTCGTGGGCACCAACCGGAATGGATTGGTGCCCATACCCTTCAGCCTTGCTAGAAGGGATTTCTAAGCCCAATGCTCAGAGCTCCAGTGCTGAAGCGAACAGCATCGGCCCCATACCGCGGGTACAGCACAAAAACGTAGCCCTCCAATGCTCAAAGTTAAATGCATTCAAATTATATGCATGCTGTAAAAATGAAAGCAAGGATGAGGAACGTGCTTGGTGCATGTGCAGATAGAGATTCACAGTTGGCACAGCTGTTATGCACGTATGCCAGGCAAAACCGAAAGCGAAGCCCACATCAGGCTGCTCTACTGCCTCTTTAAATATAAGCTTCTCATGGGCCCATGCTCAGAACTCTGGCACTGTAGGGAACAGTGTCAGGAAATACCACGGGGAAAAGCACAGAAAACCACCACTTTCCAATGCTCATCACGAATAGCATGCAAATTATACGTGCGCTGTTAGCACTGAGCATTGGAAATATTTTTCTGACCCCCCTCCTTCCTCTATGGTTCCCTGGTGCTGATTGGCGGGGTTAGAGGAGGCGCCTTCTGAAAAAGTACTGGGTGATAATCTATCCTCTGTCAGGAAAGTTCCAGTTGCAGCCCGTTGACTTCTTTCCCCACCCGTAAGCCAGCTTGCGGGCTACCAGCTATGGCTGGCTCTTGTGCTATGTGATGATGTTAAGGTGGCCAAACAGGTAGAAAAGGTGACGGTGAAAGCTAGAAGGATGCTTGGGCGGAAAGGGAGATGAATGGCCAGAAGGAAAAAGGAGGTGATGATGCCCCTGTATAAGACTCTGGTGAGTCTTTATTTAGAATATTGTGTACAATTGTGGAGACAACACCTTCAAAAAGATATAAACAGGATGGATTCGGTCCAGAGGGCGGTTACTACAATGATCAGTGGTCTTTGTCATAAAGCATTTGTACACAGACAAAGATCTCAATATGTTCTGTGCTTTTAAACACGAGCCTTTCAAAAATTGCACTTACAATTTTCGAAAGGCTCATGTGCGGAAAATCAGACGCCAATTTCGGTTTTGCTCAGACTTGCACACATTCTTGTTTCTCACTATCAAGCGCTTAAAGTTGCAAGGGCTTCTTTCTGCTTGAGAAAGAAGTCAAAATATGAGAAATTGACAAGAAATCTTTCTCCTGAAAACCTTCTACCCCTGATTGGTAAATTTTCAGCATTATAAGCTATCATTTCCTTCGTTCCATTGGGAAGGAATACTCACCGACTTCATTAGCATCCATTTAAATACAATTTGTGGCCATCTCTAGTGCACACCCGGGGGGGGGGGGGGCTTCAGCCCTCTGAGCATTTGGCACTGTATAATGTGTGCGCAAACCCGGAGTTTTGTTAACGTTGGCGGTAGCTTTGAGCATCAGCCCCCGAGCATGGGTTAAACAATTTTTGGCTATCTACGATTTTCTACCTCTCAGTTTTGTAAGACTATATTGAACAAAAAATGAAGCTGCAGCCAGTTGGGTTTTTTTCTCCACATCTGGTCCATTGTCTTTATTATGGTTGTATAAATTTAAGATTCTTTTTGAGGGGCTGAGGTACCAGGAGGTGGTACCTCTCTACCCTTATCTCCCCTTACACTCCTACCTGAAACCTCCGCTCACAGGACAAATCCCTCCTCTCTGTACCCTTCTCCACCACCGCCAACTCCAGGCTCCGCCCTTTCTGCCTCGCCTCTCCCTATGCTTGGAATAAACCACCCTGAGCCCATACGCCAGGCCCCCTCCCTGCCCGTCTTCAAATCCTTGCTCAAAGCCCACCTCTTCAATGTCGCCTTCGGCACCTAACCATTCTACCTCTATTCAGGAAATCTAGACTGCCCCAATTTGATTGTCTGCACATTTTGTCCATTAGATTGTAAGCTCCTATGAGCAGGGACTGTCCTTCTTTGTTAAACTGTACAGCGCTGCGTAACCCTAGTAGCGCTTTAGAAGTGTTAAGTAGTAGTAGTAGTAGGGTTCTGGATAGGTGGTGGAACCGTAGAAGTTGTTTTGCTGGTGTGTGTGTGTGTGCGTGGGGGGGGGGGGGGGGGTTGGTCGGGGGAAGGTCATAGTCACAGCTCCCCTTGTTAAAAGAACAAACTGCGACCTCTTCAGCAACGTAGAAATAATCTGCTCATTTGCCTATTTCTATTGAAGCAACCTCCTCCAGGCTGAGAAAAGATAATGTCAGAATCTATGTATCTTTTGCCGCGTCCTCCCCCCCCCCCCCCATCACAAAGAAAGGGAATTTCTCTGCAAAGGGTTTCAAACAAAAGACTTATAACTTCAGAAAGTAGTACCCAAGAGGGGAAAGAGGGAGAGACAGAGAAGGAGCCCAAGTTCTCTGACGATTCTTGCTTAGTCGTTGGGCTGCAAAATTCCAGGAAACCCCTAGAAGGCGCTCTCACCCCTTCTATCTGCCAGCAAAGAGCATAAACGGTAGCTGTTTAATTAACGTGCAAATTGAGTAGATTAAAACGACTCTAAATAATTAGCTACAGATCCTATAAACAGGATAACATATTTAATTAAGCAGAGATATAGATTTTTGGAAACTGTTAATGTATTTTAGAAGGGCTACGTAGACATTCGACTTTCTCCCAACTTGAAACTACAGTATTAAAAAAAAACAACAACAACCCGATACAGCCATTCAGAAGTGGATAAATAATATCTGGAAACAAGATTGCGCCTGTTTTAAACTTCAACTAATTGAGATCTTCGCTTAATGGGTACCTGCAAAACCTAGCACAAACCGTAGAGCCCAATCAGTTTAAATACCGAGCTAACATTTCACGTAACATGCATTAAGGCTAAACTTATTTTCTGGGTGTTGAGATACAGTGAGGGGGGGGGGGGGAGAAAGGGATAAGGTAAGTGAAAATAAAAAATCCCAATTTCATTATATCAATCAAATTTAATTGGCAATTTGTATAAGCAATGACCAGGCTGGCTTTAGGTAAAACTATTAGAGGAAACTCGGGTTGCTACTGAAATTCGTGCTTAGTTAATTAGTGTCTGAACTGCAGAGGAGAAAGATCCTCAGATTTACTCTCTACAAAGGGAGAGCAGCACAGACAATTCATTAAGCAGGCGGCTTGTAAATTAGAGCTAAGTTAACCTGATTTCCCTTAATTAAAACATCTTTTCTCGTTTACGATGTGGATATAAGTAGATCTCCAGGGTTTTGAATTTTCTACAACAGCAGATGGTCAAGCTAGAAGCAGATAATAGTTAACGCTTTCTCTCTACCAGATCCGAAAGACGTGAGCCCGCCGACCCATCTGAGGATTAAAATTAAGGATAACAAAGAGCTGTTAACCCTTTGGAGTGCAGGCAAAAAAAAAAAAAAAAAAAAAATTGGTCCCGGTTAAGAAGGGGATCCCTCGGTCCAAGAGGAAAATCTTTGAGTTTTCTTCTACCTTTTCTACTCTATTAAATTCTTGGGGATATTCTCCAAAAAATGAGGGAGACAGAGGGGGAGGAAAGCCAGAACGAGGGAAAGAAGAGAGAGGAATCCTTAAAATGCACCCCCACCCCCTCCCCAGTACAAATAAACAAAGAAAATGAACGCCCAACTGTTCCTATCCTCTAGCCGAGCAAAAAAAAAGATTTAAATCTTAATTTGGGGACAAACTTACAAGACTGTAACTATTTATTGTTACAGTTCTGGGCCCTGGTACTGATGTAAAGTTTTCCCAAGGTTGGCTCTTCTCCTTTGTTAACCTCTTAGTATTTGCATTTCTTGTCTTTTTCCATGATACCTATGATGTTGATTTAAACGTTTATTATATTGCTTATTTGTTGATTATAACCGGCCTTGAACGACTTTATGACAGGAAAGCGGTATATAAATGTTTATCTCCTACATAAGTGCCCAGCTATGGAACGGACTCCCAAGTACAGTGAGAACAATCCAGGACCACCTACATTTCAGAACATCATTCAAGACTCACCTATTAAAAAAAAGCCTATTGCAACGATCCAACATAAAACCCCAGCACCACAACATAACTAATGACCTCTTTTGACCCCATGATACTTGATCCAAACCCAACTCATCTGTTCACAACATAACTTTGTATCTGTTACCAACCGAACAGGCAGCAGCCTATACGGTACCATGTAAGCCACATTAAGCCTGGAAATGTGGGGTACAAATGTAACAAAGAAATCAACAAACGTAAGGTAGCTAATTCATACCCCATTCACAAGACAGTTAAAGAGGTCTCTAATTTTTCTTTCAGTCATAGGTAGGGGGGGGGGGGCGTTTCTGTATTTGCCATTTGTTATGTTGTATATCTGGCTTTTTCTTCTGTAGGTTTCATGAAGTTTTCCATTATTTTCCTAGCAATTGAAAAAGACCATCTGGTTATTTATTACTGATACCAGCAAATAATGATTTTGTGTTTTCTTTTTGTTAAAGGAGCATTAGAATCTGTCTCAAACAACTCTGTTATTGGTTGGCCATTGAGCTATGGAAGTTGTCCTGCTCTACAGGAAGTGGGGTTGATGGCGGGAATGGTTAGATATCACAATTTTGATACTGAGAAAAAATTATTGTATAATCACTTCCACTGTTCATGATGTATTGTAAGCCACATTGAGTCTGCAAAGAGGGATACAAATGCAATAAATATATAAATAAATAATTGCTAAATTCAAACAAGATTAATTTTATTCCCCAATTTATAAGAAACCAGAACACACACAGACAGGACTGTTCAACGTGCATACTTTACACAGGCATGAGAACTCAAAAGCTGTTTGTTTGACAGCTAAATACCAGAAGCTTTGACTTAAAAAAAATGACTCCTAGAGTTTTTTTTTTTCAGATGTTAAAAGTCAGCTTACTGTTAGGAAAGGTTGAGTATCAACTGTTTACCCTACTTATGTTGTTGTCTGTTGGATATGCCTTTTATTTTGGCCATCTACCAACGGATGGGATGT